>NC_133148.1:54014250-54614250 GCF_048418815.1 Hemitrygon akajei
TAGAGAAAGTGGTGGAATGGAAGAGTGAGAGAAATGCAGAGAAGGGGGTGCAGTAAAAGGGGTTCACAAGACAGCTTCGAATAAGAGGCAAAAAGAGGCAGATGAAGATGGCGAGCTGGAGAGAGAAAGCGAGGGCAAGACAGAGGAGGCGAGGGGGCAGAGAAAAAAAGCAAAGTGAGCGGCAGGGAGAGGAGTAATGAAGGAGAGGTACAGAGAGTGTCCAAGGACAGACAGAGGGTGAGAGATAGAGAGATATAGAAATAGAGATAGGTGGATAGATTGAGAGAGAGTGAGTGAGAGAGAGAGAGAGCTGTGAATGTTTTACAGCCCTGTTATACAAATAGAACACCCCTATTCAAATTCAGGGGAAAATATGACTCAGAGTTGCTTTTGGCGAATTTGATATGAGTTCTCCTCACTGTAATGTGAACAGATGGAAAATTATTTGTCTTGATCACGTATCCTTGAAACAGTGCAAAGAGGTAATTGTGAGACTGGGGTGGGAAATGAAAGTGACAGGTCGCTCCAGACGTCTGAGTGCAGTTGCCACGCCAAGAGATGGCCCAGTCTGTGACCTGGTCCTGGTTTCTATCGTCTAGAGCGAACTTCATTGTGAACACTGCCTGTAGTCCACTCGACTTAAGCAGTAGGGTGTGCGTGAGTGTGTGTGTGTGGTGTGTGTGTGTGTGTTGTGTGTGTGTGTGTGTGTGTGTGTGTGTGTGTGTGTGTGTGTGTGTGGGTGTGTGTGCGTGCGTGCGCGCGCGCGCGCGAGTGTTTGCTTTCAAGAGCGCGTGCCTGGGAGGGTGTTTGCTGTTTGCAATTTTCAAACCGCCCACTTGCGGTCCAACGGACTCCCCCCACCCCCCGGCGCGCGCCAGCTGAGGACTTGTCCTAGTCTCTTCAAAGCAGTGGAAACTATACGTCTCTGAGATACTTTCCATTGCCCGACACCTGCTGACTGACCCACTTTCCGGGACGCACTGAGTTCCCGCAGCCCGGCTCTTTGCTTCCGGCGAACGCGTGGTCTAAGTGGGTCAAACGCTCAGAAGAGTGGGGGTGGGGAAAAAGGCAGCGAATGACGCTGCCTTGCCATTCAGCAGGAAGGAGAGACGGGCGACATCAACAACCGCAGGTTTCGGGTGTTTGCAGCTACAACAGGAAGCGAGATAATGATCACCTGCAACTTATGAGAAAAACATGTTTATTTCTTTGGGCTGAGAGACTTCCTCCCGTTGCCTGACTCACTCAGAAAAGAATAATTGGTTGACCGAGTTTCCCTCATGCAAATGGATCGTCCTTGAAGTGACAGGTGTCAATCCTTGTTTTGGAATAAAGTTCTAAAGGAGTTCCGATAACTATACACACACAAACACAGATACACACATGCGCACACGCACACAAACAAGCAACCAAAGCAAAACACAGCGGCTGTTGTTTGGCCGGGATTGGACTTACTGTCCCAAGCTGGCCTAAACTGGCAGCACTTAAGAAATCCACCTTAGTTGTCTTGAGCCGGATTTTCCCACAGGGCGTTGGACGAGCAGAAGTGGTTGTGCAGCATCTGTGAAGGGAAACAGACAGTTGATGTTTCAGGTTCAGGACATCGACTGTCCATTTCCCTCCACCGATTCTGCCAGCAACTGGCTTCATCGTACTGACTCACTTTCAAGCAGAACTCTTTGTCTCATGTTCTCGATGTTTATCAGTTATTTAGTTATTATTATTTCTTTTTTCCTTTAGTATTAGCGCTGTCTGTTGGTTGCGGTGTTTCACGACTATGACGATTGGATTTTCAGAACATGCCCGTAAAAATGATTCTTATGTGACTAATATTTACTTTGACAATAGACTTATTTTGAACTTTGAACCGTTGGAAAATGCCCATTTACCACAGTAGAGATTTCAGTTAACAGGGGGCTGTGGGGGCCTGAGGAGTTACAGAGGCGGGTAGGCTGGAGAGGTTACATGGACAGGGAAGGGGTGCAGGGGCCGAGGGGTTTACAGAAGTAACGAGAGGTGCCGTGCCCGTAAGGGTTACATAGATAGGGAGGTATGTAGGGGCGGTGGGGTAGGATTAGAATGGCACAGGGTGGTACAGGATACAGTTCTGTTACAGAGGCAGGAAGGGGTGTGGGGGGAGAGGGTTACAAGGGATGATGGACAACATGGGGTTACAGAGACAGGGAGAAGTGTATGGCCGATAGTTTACTGAGATAAGGACGGGGAACGCTGTAAGGGAAGCAAGGAGTTATAGAGATAAACCATGGCGTGGGAGGCCGGAAAGGGCTATAAGAGACCGGGAAGGGTGTAGAGATTTCAAAGTGTTATAGAGATAGGGAACAGTATAGAGCCTGGAGCGGTTTACAGAGACGGGAGCAGTACAGGATCCAGAGGAGTTTGCAGAGAAAGTGAGGGTTGTCAGGGCAGTGCAGTTTTACAGAGAACAGAGAGTGGTAGATCTCTGGAGGGAGTTACAGAAACAGGGAGGGTGTAGTGACCAGAGAGTGTTACAAAGACATGTAAGCATGTAGTGGCCAGAGTCAGGGTAGGTTATTAGGGCCGGAGTGATTACAGAGACATGGCGGGTTGTTGGGGCCAGAGGGATTACAGAGACAGGGAAGGACGTGGGAACTAGATGAGGGTTACAGAGATAGGAACGTTTTAGGGGGGCAGAGGGGGTTTAGAGATCGGAAAGGTGTAGGGGCTGGAGAGCGTTACAGGAGAATGGGAAGGGTGTTGAGAAGGAGGAGGTTATAGAGACAGGGAATGGTGTAGGGACTGGAGTAGTTTGCAGAGATGAGGTGGACTCTTAGGTCTGAGGACTTTGGAGGCAAACGGTGATGTGATTTCAAAAGACACAAAAACAACAATCACAGATGCTGATCGTCTGAAGCAGGACATTAATTGGAAGAATTCTGCCGTGTTGCAGCATCTGAGGAGAGAGAAACAGAGTTCTCGTTTTAGATTGAAGAACCTTCATCCGAATTTCAAAATTATAGTATTGCTTCAATAGGACACTGGAAGTGTCCTCTAACCCCAATGACGTCCTTCATAGAATGATAGAGTCAAAGTCCATGCCGTTTTGTTTTAAACTCCCCTAACATGGGAAACAGACTCTGTGTTACAACCCTGTCTATGCCTCTCCCGATTTGATTATACCTGTATAATGTCACCATGTTTGCTCTGGTGTTTGTGTGTGTGTGGGGTGGGGGGGGGGGGGGAGTGGGAGCGGAGAGGATCCATTCTCCCCTGGTATCTCAACTTCTCCAAAGTACTGAATCGTCACCGCACTATCTCATAAGACCATAAAGCCACAAGATATGGGAGCAGAATAAGGCCATTGGGGCCATCAGGTCTGCTCCAGCATTTCATCATGGCTTATCAAATTTTCTCTTAGCACCAATCTTCTGCCTTGATGACCGTATCCCTTCATGTCCTGACCAATCAAGAATCTATCAACCTCTACCTTAAATATACATAGAGACTTGGCCTCCGCAGCTGCCTTGTGGTAAAGAATTCTACAGAAATTCCTCTTCCTCTCCATTCTAGAAGAACGCCCCTCTATTTTGAGGCTGTGTCCTCTGGTCTAAGACTCTCCAACCATAGGAAACATTCCCTCACATCTACTCTGTCAAGGCTTTTCACCATTCGATCGGTTTCAATGAGCACTCCCCCACCCACCCCGCCATTCTTCTGAATTTTAGTGAATAGAGGCCCAGGACCATCAAATGCTCTGGGCCTGTGTTAACAAACATTCATGAGAATGAAGGGTGAACTAATATCTCTGACCGAACCATTTCCTTTCTCCTAGATGGCGACCAGAACTGCACACGATATTCCAAGTGTGACCTAGCTAACGTTACTTCAGGCCTAACGTCTTTTTTTTTTTTGAGGCTGGCTTTTGACACCTGATAAGTACTGGTACCAAGAGCTTCTGGGTCACAACCAGGGTTCAAATACAGATACATTGGAGTGCGTCCAGGACTCAGAGGACTGGATGGAACCAATGTTTGCAGCTAGAGATTCGAGAGCCGACATCACCCTTGCCCATTTTCGTTGAAGTCGCAGAAACTTTGTGGAGATTTTGACGGATAATTCCTTAACCCAAATTGATGCAACGAAATGAATCACAAGGAGTTACTGAGTGATATCAAAACAGAATTTATTGATATGATGGAACGGTTTGGAAAGCAGCACGTCAATTAAAAAACACATGATATCTGTACTGCTCAGCTTAGGCAATGAGCGAGAGCATTTTTTTCATTCGTTACCATTTACAAAACTCTTGAAATATTTACATAAGTTCGCCAAGAAAATGGTTGGGTAGAGACAGCTTACATTCCATAATAGCTTGACTTCCCTCATGGTTTGCCCTCTGTGCCAGGGAAGCTTAAGGGGGTGGGGGAAGGAGTGACGTTCTTTACCCTTGGGTCAAGGCTATCAAGTCCATTTTATTGCTTATGCTAGGAAAGGATGATGTTAACTGGATGAGCAACTGGGCTGGCTGAAATAGTCAGCAGGCCGTGGTAGGATCTGGACTCAATATGTGGCCCCATTCTACGTCCACGAGGAGGATTTTTTTCATCACAGACAGGGATTTTAACATCACAGTTGACTGGTTTTAAATTGAATATATTTCGAAAGAATTGCCTTTCCCAAATTTCAGATGATTTCTTGAATTTGAATTCCTCCGACGGTACTCGTGGAATTTGAACTTCAGACGATGGATTCTTAATACAGGTATGTCCATCTAAGGACTGGTCCATATCCAAATTTACTGGCAGCCCGCGCCGGGGATGCGGGATGTTCCCCGGCGCGGGAGCCACTCTTCTCAGCGGAGTGAAAGAGGAGATTGAATGGAAGGGGGTTCAAAATGCGAAGGAGGAGAGAATACTGTTGCTGGCAGGAGGGTATTGAGAGCACTGAATACGAACGAAAGGAACAAGAAAAGAATTGGCAGGGTCGGGAAAAGGAGCAGGAACCAGGAGGAGTTCTCTGGAAGTCGGCACGGACTCAATGTGCCGAACAACCTCCTACCTTGTAAGCACTATCAGGGTAAGGGACATGCATATTCCAAAAGCCACTTATATAGAGATAACAAAATGATGTGAAGCTGATAAAATTTAAATCTCACAAGAGCGAGCAGTATAATATATTGTATGCGTAAATGCAGGAGAAAGGATTTTTTTTTACAAGATGTTGAGGTTGCAAAGGAAAGGCGATATATATCAGGCATTTACAACAGCTGGAAACTTCTGTCGATTACAGCGGAGTTAATGCCTCTGTATTTGGATGGCTTTAAAGATTCTTGAGTGAGTCCACCACACCTGGCTCCGGTTTGGCTTCACGCCAGGGTTCTAGGTAGCCGACAGGTCCCTGCTTCTGTCTCCATCTAGATGGGGGGAGAGAGGGAAGAGTTTAGTTTTCTCACTGCTTCTCTGTCCACCAGACTTGGACTAACCGCAGTCCCTATAGGCCAGGCCTGCAATTTACTGTTAAACTGTTGTAGTGTACAGCCAGGCTATTCGCCTCAACATGTTTGAGTTTCTGCTCTCTCTTCTTGAACCCCACCCTTCAGCTACATCATGCTGTCAGCATGGATGCTGAAGGAGCGTCTCAACGTGGAAGGGGCATTTTGAGGAAGCGCAGCATTTTGGGTGGATTGGTACTGAGGGAGATCTGTGAGAGGAGTGGCGTTGAGGGAGAGGTGCACTGCAGTGCTGCAGTGCTGCTAATTCTTTAATTCTGCAGTTACCATCAAATCAGCTATTCACAGCGTTCAGGACTTCCGGGCTTCCGCGCCACCAGAAGCGGTTCGGCCCATCGACCCTCTGTTAGCTCTGCCCCTCACCTTATGATATCCAAACACGAGCAGACATCAAGATGTTGAAGATAACGCTTTTGAAGAACAGAATCCTCAATCCGAAGACCGTGAGTGAGAGCTCTCGTACGTCTCGTTCTACCGGGGGAGAAAGGAGAGGAACACTGAGATGGTATTCAAAGTTGCCCTTGGGTATACGAGAAAATGGAACAGGAATCTGTGGATTGATTTAGCCATATCTGCATGTTCCTACCTATTGCCTATCACTCTCTATCCTACGCTGCAGTCAAATCACTCGCTCATCATGGCTTCGGATATGTCCAAGGACTTGATCTCCACAGCTGTCTGGTGTCAGTTCCACAGACTTACTTTTCCCCTCCAGGAGAACACATTCTCCTTCCCGTCTTAAATGGCAGATTTCCTGAAATTTGTGGCCGCTACATAGTGTTGGGACGAACTCCACAAAGGGAATCTCTGCTCCAATCCTCACTCTCTATCAAAGTCTCGCGCAACATATTTGAATAGAACTACCTACCCAACCCTATTATTGACCCAACTTGCCCATTCTGAAGCCCACTCTTGACCCAATCTGTTTACTTCCCGGCCAAACTGTTGAGTCATGCGGCCCAGTCCCCAACCCCACAATGGACCCGAGCTTTTCACTCTGCAATCGCACTGTTGATTCAGCCTGCTTATTTCCCAACCCGACTGTTGACCCATATTATTGCTCATACACAACCCTAGTAATTCTTCTAAACGTCCTTCCTTTAGCTTCTATCTATAGTTTCTGAAAATATACCGGGATACAGTGGATTGCAGTGGGCAACCCCAAAATTCCTACAAGCGTGAAGATTATAATGAATATTTATAGCAAGCACTTACCGTCTTCATCATCGTCATCAAGTTCAATGCAAACCCCCTGACCACCCTCTGAAAGAGATAAAAAGTAACTTCATGAGTCTAGTCCATGGACAGTCATCAAATGTCACACTGATCAGACAGGGTAAGGAGCGCACTGGGGTAGGTGAATGAGCAGGTCCTGTCAAAGTTAGAGTTGGGGAATGAACAGGTTAGTTCGATAGTGGCGTTGAGGAATGAGTGTGTTGGGGGTAGCAATGAATTTGGGGAATGAACAGGTTGGATCAACAGTGGGGTTTCGGGTGAAATGGTTGCATCAGCACTGTGGTTGCTGAATGTAAAGTTTGGGTCAGCAGTGGTATCGGGGAACAAATAGATTGGGTCAGCAGTGGAGTTGGAACGAGGAAAGCGGGTCAACACTGTGGTTGCCAGATGAGCAGGTCGATTCAGGGTTGAGGAATGAACAGGTGAGTTCAATACTGGAGTCGGCGGGACAAGCAAGTTATGTGGAGAGTTACTAGCGTTTGCGTAATAGTTTTATTTCAAGGGTATTTGCTGAGCGAAGCTTTCCTGGTCTGGGAAAAAAGAGCAAGAAGTATACACTTTAAATCGGGGAGGAACTGAATTTGTCCCCTGGGTGTGTGGTTGAGTTTATGGGAAGGATCCCAAACAAAGCTGTGGAAAGACCTGGGAAGTACAGATGAGAGGTGACCGCCCCTTGTGATTCTATAACCAGTTAGATAATTTCCTAGCCGTTTCCCCTGAACTACTGATGTTTTGGGCTCTTGCTCGGTAGATGACGTTTGCAAATTCCACTCACTAGATCCCTACTTCCCGCGAATATTTCCCACTCATTAGGTCCCTGGTTCCTTCCCGCCCTTGAAACCCGCCAGATTTACTGAAATATTTCAGTGCAATTTTTAAACAGATTAACATATGCCGGTTGAGTCGAGTTTTCGTGTTAAAACGATCAACGTACTGTCGTCGTAGTAGGTATTGTTGAATCGGCAACTCATATTTGACGACACACTAGGCCATGGTGCGGTAAGGAAAGCCAACAGGCTGTAACTTCTGTCCTGGATGGAGACTTGAGAATCTTTTTCAGATCTGAGCTGGGAATAATTGCCTGCAGATATGTTGAGGTTGTAATTATTGGGAAAGTAGTCAGTGGCAAGGCAGGCAGCCGACACCTGCTTGTCGATAGCTTCCTGCTCAGAGGGTCGGAGGTAATAGACAGACGGCTTCAGTGTATTCTTCCGATCTGCAGAGAAAAAGAAGAAGACAAGGTGAACCCCTTGGTTAGTGGTCTTGCTCGTACTTTCGCGCATCCCGGGACGAACCCACGGCTGACTGACAGAACAGTCACAGCTTAGAAATAGGCCATTCGACCCTGCGTCCGTGTTTACTATACAGTATATCTCAGATCCCTTTTCCTCCCCTGTTCTGGACATACAGAGATACAGCACAGGCTTTCCGGTCCACCGAGTGTGGATAGACCATCGAAAACGTGAAACGTAGTGCTTTTTGGGAAGTCAAATACGGTAGGGCATACATCGCATGCCACGACAGTTGATGAACAGGGGGACATTTAGGCTTTGGTTTCTAGCTCTCTGAAAGTGGCAGCACAAGTGGATATGGCTATGTATAAGCCATATGGCTTCAGAAGGCATAAGGCCTGGATGCCTTGGAGGGGATGCTTCCATTAGAGCGGGAGTTGAGGTTCCGAGGGCACCGGCTAAGAGGAAAAACAGCGTTACTTTAGAACTGAGGTCAGGAGGAATTTCATCAGCCTGAGGTTGCAGAATCAGTGGAATTCGTTGTTCAGAAGGGCGGCGGAAACCAACTGGGTGGATTTAATGTGGAGTTTAATAGATTCGGATTGGGAAGAGTGTTAAGAGCTGAGGATGGATGAATGAGGTTGAACAATTCAGCCACAATTGACACAATTTGAGCGGACTCAATGGCATGGATGGGCGAATCCTGCTCCTGCATCTTACAGTCATTCTCTTGCCTTCATAGGTCGTTTCTTATAATATCAGATCTGGAACGCTGCAACCTTACAAGACGCTGGGACTGGCTATAAGGCGAGGTTGGGCTGATTTGTCAGAAGCGTCGGATGCTGGGGGTTGAACTGACAAGTGTTTTTTATAAAAAATTCTGAGAGGCATAGATAGGGCAGAACATCCACCCCAGGCTGGAAATGTTACAGACAGAAGGCCATAGTTTAAAGGTAAAAGGAGGAATGTTTGAAGGAAATTTTAGGGTAATTTACTTTTACAGATATAGTGACAGGGGCCTGGAGACGTAATTAGATAGAGGGACAACACGCAGAAGAACAGAGGGGTATGGATTATGTTCAGGCTTTAGTATAATTTGTCGTCATAGTCAACTTAAACATCGTCGGCCGAAGTGCCTTGTCCTATGGCCACATTCAGTTTCCTTCATTCATTTGCCTTGTCTCTTTGGCCATGGCTTCGAATGAGCTAAAAGAGTGAGGAGTGAGGGCTCACTGCCCTCCTTGTAAGAAAATTCTAGAGGTTTACCATAGTACACGGGATGGAGATAGGTGGTGTGTGGTAACCGGGCCTCGTAACCAAACAGAAGGAGGGAGAGGTGGGAGAGCCATAAGAAGCAGTAATGATGCAATAGGTTCAGACAATAAGACCAGGAGAATAAGACATAGGATATAGGAGCAGAATTAGGCCATTGGTCCATTTAGACTGCTCCGTCATTTCATCATGGCTGATCCACTTCCCACTCAATCCGTATCCCCTGCCGTCTCCCCGTATCCCTTTATGCTCCAACTAATTAAGGATATATCAACCTCTTCTTTAAATATACCCAATGACTTGGCTTACATAGCTGCCAGTGGCGTGAATTCCATAGATTTACCACGCTCTGGCTAAAGACATGTCTGATCATTTTTCATCTAAACGGACGTCCCTGTATTCTGAGTCTGTGCCCTCTGGTCTGAAACTCCGCCACCATAAGGAATATTCCCTCCACATCCACTCTGTCGTGGCCTTTCAACATTCCCTGGGTTTCGATGAGCCCTCCCCTCCCCTTCCCGTTCGTCTGAATAGAGGCCTAGAGCCGTCAAACAAGTCAACGTCTGGACTTGTTTGATCGTATTCGACTCAATAATAACTCTCTCTTGTCACAATTTATCGAGACCTATCATGTGCTTTTGTGATATCATTCTGGAGGAACGTTGTCTCATTTTTTAACTGCATTGCATTTGTGGTTTCTAAATGACAATAAACTGAATCTGAATCTGAATCTGATTTACTCCTTTTTAGAGCCATCTCAGTAAAGTTAATTGAAGCGGTGGCAGACGCTTTGGATCTGCAAAAAAAAACGGAAGATGAAGAAAATCCTCAGCAGATCAGGCAGCATCGGTAGAGAGGGAAACGGAGCTAACATTTCAGTTCTGGGGCTTTTGGGTCAGAACGGGATAAAAGGGACAGCAAATTAATTTGCAGTAGCAGTGAAAACTAACTTGGTTTTACTATTTCTTGGTTCTGTGCAAAGGGTCTTTGACCTGTAATGCCAACGGTTCGTCTCCACACAGATGCTGCCCTATCTGCCGAGTTTTTCCCAGCATTTTCTGTTAACATTTCTAAAGGTGAGAAAACACAAACTGGATCAAGTTTGACTTAGTTGAAGTTGTGGTGAATCAAGCACCAAACCAAACTATCAGTTTGCATTCCTAATAGTTATTGTATGCAGAGTTTCATGCTACTTTCTTATATACAATGACACTACGTATGCATGAATAATATATTAAAGTGATATTTACATTACATGTCCTTTATTAATGTATTGTCTCTGCTTGCCTGCATTTCTCTCATTCCCACCTGCCCCTGCACACTTATCTGTCCGTCGATTCCCCGTTTTTGAAATTCAGCAGATACACTGTAATTAGATTGTCTGCAAGAGGTCAACTTTATAAATGCTATTCGGAACACAAAAAACATATAAAGCTGAAATGTCCTCTAACCAGAATGCGAACTCAGAAGTTAACCATGTAATTAAAAGAACATACTATGCGCCATTAAATGGGTGCTGGGTGCTACGGGAATTCTGGGTGTCTGATAGTTGGCATACTCTTAAGTTCTGAACTTGCTGTTTTATGCTGTATGACTGAACTCGTGGTTTTAGTTGTAGGAAGAGTGTAGGAAGTGGATATTATATCTCACGGGAACTTTTTTTTTACACACGCTCTTCCAATTAACATGAATAATGCTCATTTCTAACTGTTGTTAGTCATTGAAGCAATCGACAGGGAAACAACCCTTTTTACATACTGGGCCCAACAAGCACATGTTTAGACGAATTCTAGACTGATTCCATTTTATTGGATCCACATTAAAATTCTTCCGGACAAAACAATAAACCTCTCACCTACACCTTATGGTCAACCTGCAGTGACTAACCCGGAAGCTGTTTGGTGGTGGAAGCTTGTGGAAAAGACCTGAAAGTCGGGATCGAACCTAGGTTGCTGGAACGGCGAGGCAGCGGCTGTACCTGCTGCGCCACTGGATTGGATTCACCACACCACATGTGGTGGCCTGGCTGTCAGGAAGTGAGCAACGACGCCCTGCTGAATGTGCTGCTACCATGCTGTCCGGGAGAGAGTCCCATGGTTTAGAGCCGGTGATGTCTCAAAGCCGAGAATATGTCAGTGAAAGCTACGGTCACGTGAAGCTGAATAAAGAGTATTTGGTGAAGAAGCTTCTGGTTGTTGGTATCTGTCTACAGTAGAATCTTCCAATCTGGGGTTAACGGTAGGGGTCCATGGCATAACATTTTGGAAACCCTTGGTCCACAGTCTCTCTATCAACTCCCTTCTTCGTCCAATACCCACTAATGTTCCCCTCCAGCCGGACATCTTTCCCTTCTGAATAAATCCTTCTGGACAGCTCCGTAAGGGTGAAGGTTTCACAGTAGTCTTGACTTAAGGCAAGGCAAAATCCAGAAAGCATAGCATTTGGTAGGGAACTGAGTGAAGCATTGAACAGGGGAGCGGGGGGTCCTTGCCAAGTTCTTCGATCTAACAGTCCGGCCCATAGAAACATTCAACACCACATGCATCAGGAGTCCCCAGTCTTTCCTAAACGAGGAAACTAGCTCAATCAACGAACCAGATTTGCCATTCACTGATTTCCAAACAAGGCGGACTCACATGGAGTGATAGTCTATGTTAGTCGTATCGTTCACACAGCATCACTTGTCCACACATAAACTCAGTGGCCTGGTTGTATGCGTAGCAAATGCATCTTGCAGGGTTCACGAAGAGTGCATTGAGGCACCACATTCCCACTTACACTCTCTGGAATGTCACGGGATTGCGGCCAATTTTCTGCTAAATAGACCATGTCCTAGAGCATGTTATCTGAAAGTCAGACTAACTATAGCTTAGATTTCATGAATTTCTCCCACCGCACTCTTATACTTGCCCTCTCTCACCCTTGCACTCTCCCACAGTGCTCTATCTATCTACCAACTTACTTTATTCTATCTACTGATCAGTCATTTTCTCTTCTGTCTACTTCCCTCTGATCCCCCTTCTCTTTACGTGTCAGTAATTATTTATATATATATATATGTGCCTCTCAACTTCCATTACTCTCTACATACATTTCAACCATATCTCGTCTGTCTGTGTCTTTCTACCCAACAGCGCCCTATGTATCTGTTTATCTTCCAGTTTGTTCATTAGTTTGCTTCTCTCTCTAATTGTTCTTTGTCTTTGTAGTGATATTGTGGTTTATTGGAAACATTTCATTTACTGTTATAGTTTTAATATTAGAGTTAACATTTAATTACAAACTTATAGCAAACGTAACAATTTTTAAAAGACTGATATATTAAGTTGCCTTTAATTTGGGATGAGAATTAGGCGAATTGCTTTACCAACTATTTAGCAGATGAAGATTACAGGTCTATTAAACTCATTGCTGAGAAATCTGAATATTTTTTATTTATTAAATTAATTGCTGAAAAATCTGTGTATTTTGTTTTACTAATAGCTGAAAGCATAATAACTCACAACGCACTTACTGGCTCCTATACTCCTTTTAGTCCCTCGTTCAAATATTATCTGTTTATACAATTCAAAGTTCAAATTTTTCGACACTCTGCTCGGTGGCGGAATCAGTGTCATTGATTTCTAAGCCATAGGATCCACACAGCGGTGAAACAGGCCCTTTAACCCATCCTGTCCATGTAAAGGATCAAATACCCATCTACGTTCATTAACCCCGACTCTTTCTACCTACTGTGCAACGTAAATCTTCCTTTCGTCCAAAATTATGGAACCTTGAATGACAAACATTGTTGAAGTTTGGATCAGGAAAAAAAAGTGACTGGATCATTAGTGCAAACAAGCAAGTTCGTTGAGCAATATAAAAGATGTAGGAGAGAATTTCATAACACAATAAAAGCGAAATAAGAGCAGGAGTAGGCTCGTCAAGCCTTTCTACTATTAATTATGATCATATCTGACCTCAACACCTTTTCTGTGCCTTTTCCCTAAACACCCAGTTCCTTGGCGTTAGTATTTATCCATCTCCACGTTATCTGAGGGGTGTTATTATTTAGACAGCGAGTAATGGGTACAGTGAATGTGCTGCTAGGAGAGGTGTTAGGAGCTGGTATCATTACAAATTAAAACATAATCAAATGCATGAATATGAAGGGTTTAGAGGGATATGCGGCAAATGCAGCTCAACGGCCTTATGTTCGCGAGGCATCGTGGTCGGCCTTGACGAGGAAGGCCGAAGATGAATTTCCACGAATATATGAATGTATAAAATGACCTGCCTTTCATCTTCTTTCTAGGGTAGAGAATTTCAGAGATTCACTATGCTTCCAGACAGAGCTTGGGTAGCTCAGTCGGTAGAGCATCAGAGTTCTAATCTGAGGGTCCAGCGTTTAAGTCCCTGTTCACGAGCTGCTTTTCAATTCTGAACAATAAACTGCCTTTAGGAGTCGATGTTTTCGAAGACATCTCAAGGCTTTATTTTTGGAAATCTGAAGGATATTTCACACACATGGTGGTGGTTAAATGGAATAAACTTGGGAAGTATGCGTTCTAACTGATCTAACACACAAACACACACATGCTTCAAGGTATTTGTGTATCCGTCCTTGAACTCACGAGGCTCCATTTAGGACCTATCCCACATTTCTCGGAACGGAGGGCCAGCTGTTCTCTCCCAGAATACTATGGGAACATGGGAAGACTACTGCGATCTCGATGGAGACTTTTGCATCTTCTTTAGTCATAGGTAAAGTGTGAACGATCTGGAGGATCGTTAGAATCTTTCCTTTATTTCAGAAGTGCAGCATCTCCAATCCCGTAACGTCAGGATAGTGAGCTTCATGTCGGTGGTAGGGAAATTATTGGAGATAATTACAAGGAGGTCTTAAGTATATTTGGAAAGACAGGGTGTAGTGATGAATAGGCAGCATGGCATTGCGTTGGGAAAATCTGCCTCAGTAACACGATTGAGTTTTTTGAGGAGGCAACTGAGAGGACTGACGAAGGAAGGGCAGAAGGCATTGTCTGTGGCGTTATGGAAGGTCCTACCACAGGGCCCTGCGTGGTAGTCTGATACAGAAGGCTAAGGTAGATGAGAGTCTGTTCAGCTAATTGCATCGAAAGTGAAATTCAGGATAGGAGACAGAGGGTAAAGCTGGAAAGATTTTTGTTTGATTGGAAGGCGGTATCTGAATACTTAAATGGAACTAAAATGGTGTCTGTCGGGAACAGCAAATGACGATACAAACAGACAAGCAGTATATCATTTCAGCTTTTCACCCTAGATTCTAATCCTATTGCCCCCTGACTCGATTTAGCCAGTTTTCGTTGATTTATAACAGGATTTTCTCTCTGAGATAAATTGTACCAAACAAAATCAAGGTCTACTTACGAGGAGTTACAGTCAGAATCGTGCCAGATCCAAATGTTATTTTGGTGCTGCTACCCACACAGTACTGGACAGCCTTACAAAATCACTACTTACGTGGAGCTAGAGTCAAGCTGAACCCAGATCCAAATATTATTCGCCGGCTTTTACCAAAACTGTGGCGAAAACCTCACCAAAACAACGTCTATGAAGTGTTCCAGAAATGAAAGCCTTTAACAGGACTTTATAATTTTACTCCTATCTTTTATCTCAGGTTTCCAGCATCTGTGGCCTTTGTGACAACACAAAAACATTTAGAGTGCAGGATTAAACTCTCAAGCCTGTCTTGAACTTAAACTGATTTGTCCCAGGTTTCATCTCCTCACTGTAAAAGTTCTCCACAGCCTTCTATCTTAAGATAGGAGCGGAATTCAGTCGTTTGGCCCACCGAGTCTGCTCCGGAGCCATCAAATGCCCCGAATAATTTTCCTGAACCCTCTCCAACGTCAGCACATACTTTCTTAGATAAGGGGCCAAAACCGGTCATAATACTCCAAGTGAGTGCCTTACAAAGCCTCAATATAATATCCTTGCTTTTTATTCTAGTACACTCGGAATGCTAACATTGCATTTGGCTTCCTCACCATCGGAATCAACCTACAAGTAATCCTTCGGGGAATCCTGCAGGAGGACTCCCTTTGCACCTCAGGTTTTTGAATTTTCTCTCGATGTAGAGCACACGTTTTTATTTCTTCTACCAAAGTGCATGACCATGCACTTCCAGACACTGTGTTCCATTTTCCACTCCGTGGCCATTGTCCTAATTTGTCTAAATCCTTACGGAGCATCTCTGATTCTTCAAAACTATATGTCCCTCTACCTATCTTCGCATCATCCACAAACCTGGCCTCAAAGCCACCAACTTTGTCATCCAAGTTATTGACATATAACGTAAAAAGAAGCGGTCCCACAACAGACCCTTATGGAACATTACTATTCACCTGCAGCAAACCAGAAAAGGCTTCCTTTATTCCCACTCTTTACCTCCTGTCAATCATCCAATGCTCTATCCATGCTAGTATCTTTCCTGTAACACCATGGTCTCTTAACTTGTTAAAGAGCCTCATGCGTGGCACCTTGTCAAAGGCCTTCTGAAAATCCAAGTGTACAACATCCACCTATACCTCTATGTCTATCCTGCTTGCTCATTCTTTAAAGAATTTCAGCAGATTTATTAGGAAAGATTTTCTCTCATGGAAACCATGCTGACTACAGCCTATTTTCACATGTGGCTCCACGTACACAGCTTTAACTATCAACGCAAACATCTTCCCAACCACTGAGGTCAGAATAACAGGACTTCATTTCATTTCTTCTGCCTCTCTACCCTTTTGAGGAGTGGAGTGACATTGGCAATTTTACAGTCATCTAGAACCATACTCCATTAATTCTGGAAAGTTCATCACTAATGCCTGCAGAATCACTTTAGCCATCTCTTTCTATTTTCTGATCATGCAGAACTTCACCCGTTGTTAGTCCAACACTCACAAGCACCCGGAAGGAAGAAATAAATGATGCAAATCAGGGAAGAAAAAATCACTGGAACCCTCAATTTCAAATAAAAGATCCCTTCCCCCATATGATCTTCAGTTGGTGGAAATCCTCCTCACCCATTCTCCAAGCTTTCTCTGAATCTTACTCGGTTAAATAAGATCAGCTATCATCCTTCTAATATGTTTTTATAACCTATTTTCAAGACTTACTTGTTTGTACAAGAAGCATGATCTGTGTAGCAAGTATTGATGTGCTGACGGCTAAAGGTACACACAGTCCCTGATTCCTTAAAAAGATACCTTTATGGTGCCAATCGCACCAACAGGTCAACAGAGGGCCCTTTCTGTCAATATTTCTATTTTCCAGGAGGGAACGGATCAAATGATTGATGAGCAAGGCTGACTTACTTGGAGTTATAGTCAGTCCAGTTCCAGGTCCAAATATTATTTTCAAGTCATTCTTCACACAGTGTGACACGTCCACGCAAAATCTCTACGATCAACTGTGGCGTGTGGCCCGTGGGATACTATGCACATTGACATGATATTCACACTTCACATTTTGGAAGGGAATTGTGCACCGAACAAAGAAACGAAAATACATGGGCGAGAGTCGCTCGTTTGGCCCTTTGAGCTGGTTCTACCAGTCAATATAACATTATTGATCCACCATCCCAATAACATATACAACTCGCCCTGTACTTCTCGGTGCTTTATGCATAGACATAATTAGCTGCTGAGTACACGATTGGCTAAAACATCTTTAAAAAAATCTATAAGGTTAATAATAGATAAGTATAGATTGTTATCTATTTATCTATCTTTCCATTTTATCTTTTTAATCATTCATCTATCCATCCGTCTATCTACATTTTACCATTTATCAGCCTGTCTGTTTTTCCACACACGTCTGTGACTCTATCTTTCATTTCGGCTATTCATTTGAATCTCGATTCATCGCTCTGCTCGTTTGTCTGTCTAACTAGGCTATAGTGGACATTTTTTTTTCCTAGTCCGTGACATCTGAAAATGGTTTTCAAAAGAAGGGGAAAGTGTTGAAGGAGGCATACAGAATACTTCTCTTCACTAGCCAGATACCAGCAGGAAAGTTATGGAACAAAATTACAAACGATTGGTTTGGTCACTCTCAGATTATAATACAGCACTCTATAGGAGGGATTTGATGGTGTTGCAGAGTATCCAGAAAAGGTTTATCAGGCTGATGCCTAGGTTGGAGAGTTTCAGCTATAATTGATAGTCTGAGTTTGTTTCCCTTGAATATGGCGAAGGTGAGAGTGTCCTGGTTAAGGTGTACACCGTTGTCTGGTGCTAACTTCAGCAGCAGTATTAGTTGGCTATGGCAAAGGTACGTAACGATAAAGGACATAGGTTTAGAAAAGATTGGAGCTTTTATGGTTATTCATAGAGGGATATTTCATCTACAGGATGGTTGGGATCCAGAACGCACTGTCCAAAGTGGTGGAAGCAGTACGCACATTATTTCAGAATTATGTAGACAACCTGAATCGCCAAATCATCAAAGTCTATGGGGATCCATCGAAAAATGGGTGGGTAGAAAGCTCATTATTGGCGTGGATATGCTGGGCTGTGCACTGTAACAGTAACATTACCCTCAAATTCTATGAGTTAATCCATAACATGTCCTATGTTTCCTTTTCTGATGAAGAGAATCTCTACCATTTTACTTACTGGGTTCCACAACGAGTTTTGTCCCACTTCCAAACGTTAATTTGTTGCCCGTTACATCACACAGTAACTGAACTTCATACAATAAATACACGCTTACCCCCCATTATAATTTTCCAAAAATAAAACAGTCTGGTTACCGCAGTGAATCCTAAATTCAGGCACAGTAATTATGCTCATAAACCTTCCATGTTAAGAGCAAGTGAGGGTGACTTACTTGGAATCACAGTCACTCTGATTCCTGGTCCAAAGGTTAATGGTAGGTTGGTACTCACACACTGTTAGATAACATTACAATAACCCGGATCCAGTAAAGGGCACTTTATGGGAAATATTGATAAGTGGCCTTAAATATAATGCCTGCACTGCTGCATTATAAACTACAAATATAACTAATGTAAGTATTCGCGGATACATTATTTTACTTCTATTTGTTAAATTATGTATCAATCTATAAATGGACAAATTAACTCAGCCACAGAAAGATACATCTGAGAAACAGACCCTTCAGCCCATCGAATCGTGCTGACTACCAAACACCTACTTGCACTAATCATAAAATCCTACAGCACTGAGATGGCTTTTAGGCCCAGTTGGTCTGCACTGAAGCTCTTGCACGCAATTACAGAAATCCTACCCTAACTACTTCTCGCTTCCCAAATTTTCATCAACTCTTTTCAGATTCCCGCATTCACACACACACACACACTGGGGCAATTTACCATTATCCTTCCAGGCTGTTAGCCATTGAAACGAGGAAGGTAGTCAGAGAAAATCTACAAGGTCGCAGGAAAATCAGGCCAACCGCACACATTCAGCTCTGGAGCCGAGGGTGAAATGCGGATCTCTAGGGCTGTCGTGGCGTTACCTGCTGCTCCACTCTGCTGTCCCATCTATGTCCCATCTCTTTTTGTCTTTTAATTAACACTTTTTGTCTTCCCCCCTCCATCTATACGTAAAAATAAGACATTTCAATAAAAAGAGTCCGTTATCCAATTTTATTTTCAACTAATCATAATCATGGAAAAGGAATATATTTTCTCTGAAGTAAATTGACCTGCAACCAGATTGAAAGCTACCCGATCTAATCGTATTTTCAAATATTTTATGTCCCAACTTTACAAATATGAGTACTTACTGGTTTCTATAATCACTTTGGTCCTACTCCCGGATATTAACTTGCTATTGCCTGTATGATTCAGAAAGTACTTGACCCTCTTTAAAATGAATCCGTTTCATTATATTTTGAAAGGGTCATTTCCAATGCCTTCCTCGTTAATTGACTCTAATTATTAAAAATACTAAGTAAGTTTTATTAATGATGTCGTCTGTATCTGAATCTAGGGGATGTGGGAGAGGTCTTGTATTAGCACTGCTGATCAGTAATCGACAGGGATAAAGACACGAATGATAGCGGTTCGGGTGGTGGGTTGGATATATAATAGTTCAGAGAATATGGCCTGGGACACATTTTGACAGATAACTCCCCAAAGTCTGTGAAACGTCGGTGAATTCTAAGGAACAGGAATTTTGTAGATTTGGCAAAACAACGATACATAAGGGCAGTTCGCATTGTATAGTGTGTGGTAAATTCTGCCTCACCAATTTGATTGAATTTTCTTAAGGAGAATACTGAGAAGACCTATGAAGCTAGGAACCTCAGTAATGTATTACCGATGGTCCTACCACAAAGACCCGTGTAGCATGATTCAGAATGATGCAGATCAGGGTCACAGCGCTTTTGCTAATTGGGTGCAAAATGGAGTTCATGATAGGAGGAAATAGGTAATGGTAAAAATTCTGATTGAATTTTAGTATCTGAATACATTAATATTTAAATGCCATCAGCTCGCAGCAGCAATAGGATAAATATTCCTATTTACTTTTAAACAGAGAAGCAGTGTATATATTTGCTTTTCACCTTGGAGTCTACTTCTTGCGTGACACAATTCAACCAGATTTTCTTGATTTTTAAACTTACGAAGTTCACTCAGGGATATATTACACCCAATACAAGCAAGGTCGACTTACGTGGAGTTACAGTCAGGCTGGTTCCTAATCCAAATATTATTCGGTAGTTGTCACCCACACAGTAGTGGGCACCCTCACAAAAACACGTGTGCTTGGCGCTATAGAAATGTAAACCTTTGTGTTGGTAATGATGGCTGTAGATTGCGATGGCCCCAGGACTGAAATCTACCAGGAGTTTCTTTGTTTAAAAAAATCTTGCAGTTGCAGAATTTGTTTTATTCTGATTAAAAAAGAAACATTTAAGGACAGTAGGCTACTCTGTCACTCAGACCTGCTCCATTATTCAACAAGAACTAATTTGTCCCAGGTCCCATCTCCTCTGTTGTACGAGATCAACATAAGCTTGAATTTTCCAGTCACACAGAAATTCATCTACTTACTCCTTCAATATCACCGATGGTCCACCTTTGACAATCGGTTGTGGTGTGGACTTCCAGAGATTCACTCATCCCTGAAAGAATAAATCTCTAAATCCACAGTTTCAAATAACAGATCACTTCCCTTGTTTGTCCCTCATTCACAAGTCTTTAACTAGTGGAAACATCTCCTTATCTAACTGTCAAATATTTTCGAAATCTACACGTTTCAATAAAATCACCTATCATACTTCTAATTGATCTTAAATCTAACCTTTCAACAGCTTGTACAAGGTGCTTGGTCGCACTACTAACTATTATAACACCTGTCAGCTTCAGAATCGAACAGTATCTGAGTCAATATCAGATACTGTCAATCCTGCCAGCAAGCCCACAGAAAGACCAGAAAGTAAATATCTCTAGCCGGCAATAATGCCAAGTGGGAATAATGGACCAAGTGATTGGTGAACAAGGGTGACTTACTTGGAGTTACAGTGAGTCTGGTTCCCGATCCAAATATTACTTTGATGTTATTATTCGCACAGTGTTAGACGCCCACCCAAAAACTTGGCCCTATGGCCAGATGTGGAGTTTGGCTCATGAGATACTGTGCACATAGATATGATGTTCATGCTTCTCATTTTGGAGGGGAATTGTATTCTAGAAGAAGGCCCAGGGGCGGGAATCAACTATTTGGTTCTCCTCTGTTACTCAATACAGCCATGACGATCCACCATCAGAATGCCATACACTACTTCTTGGTGCTTTTTGCATAGAGATAATTATCTGGCAATAAGTGGCAGAGCACTGCATTTGAGATATAATAGTAATAATCCATACATGCAATTCCTGACAATCTGTCTGGCAAGAGTCAGCACCTAACAGTCTATGTTGTCTGTCCGTGTACTTACCTAGTTATCCATCTATCGATCTATCTATCTGTATTTTACCATGCATCAGAATGAATCAGAATCTCTTTGTCTGTGGAACTTTCACTTCGTCCATTCGTCTGAATCTCGATTAATCGGTTTGCCTATCTGTCTGTCCAACTAGATTATAGGTTATGGTGGACATTTGCTTTCCTAGTCTGTGAGATGTGAAAATGATTTTGAAAAAAAGAAGGAAGTGTTGAAGGAGTCACACAGAATTCTTGTCTTCACTAGCCAGGCAATAGAATACAAGAGCAGGAAGGTTATGGAACAAGTTTCAAAAGATTGTTTTGGTCACTGTTGGAATATTATGCAATGTTGGGGACGCCTCACTATAGGAAGGACTTGGTTGTGTTGGAGAGTGTGCATGAAAGACTCGTAAGCTTGTCGCCCAGGTTGGGGCGTTTCAATTATGATTGATAGCGTCGGTTAGTTTCTTTTGGAGCTGGCCACCAAAAGTTCATGACAAAGGTACTTAAAGCTAGAGGACATAGGTTTAGGGAAAGATTAGAGCTCTTAGGGTTATCCAGAGAGGGTTTGTTTTTACTCAGGAGATGGTTGGGATCAGTACGCGCGTTATTTAAGAATTATGTAGAGGATAACGTGAATCGTCAAATGATCAAAGTGTATAGGCGATTAATTCGTAATTGGGTAGGTAGAAAGCTGATGATTGGCGTGAATATGATGGGCTTAAAGGCCGCATTCCTTGCACTCTATCTTTTATATTACCTTAAAATTCTGTGAGTTAGTTGCATATTTTGCCTGCTTTGGCATATGTGGCTCCCATTCTCGGCATAATCAATAATATGTCCTGCATTTCCTTCACTGAGGAAGAGAAACTCAGTCATTTAGCTTTCTGGGTTCCACGGAAAGTCTTGTTCCACTTCTAAATATTACTTTACTGTCCATTCCATAACTTACACAGTAAAAGAAATTCTTACACAAATATCTGCTAACTAACCCATTATGGTGTTTCAAAAAGAACCCAGTCCGTTTGTTCCAGCAAATCCCAAATTCAGGCATATGTATGTCGATTACGCTCATAAACCGTCTATGTTAAGAGCAGTTGAGGGTGACTTACTTGGAATCACAGTCAGTCTAGTTCCCGATCCAAAGGTTAATGGTAAGTTGCTATTCACACACTGTTTGATAACATTACAATAACCCGGAGTCACTAAGGGACCCTTTGTGGGATATATTAGTGAGTCCTCTTAATTATAATGTTTGCTCTGCTTCATTATAAACCACAAATGCAACTTATGTAAGAAACTGCTGATGCATTATTTTACTTCTATTTACTAATGCATGTATGAATTTATTAATGGACGTATTTGCCCAGTCACAAAAAGTTACAAAACAGAAACAGATCCATTCTATCATTTATCTATTCAGCTATCCATCTGTCTATCTACATTTTACCATTCATCAGCCTGTTTGTTTTCCCGTACCCGTCTCTGACTCTGCATTTTTCAGTTCGTCTATTCATCTGAATCTCGAGTCATCGGTCTGCCTGTGTGCCTGTCTATCTAGAATGTAGGCTATAGTGGACATCTTTTCCCTAGCCCGTGACATCTGGAAATGGTTTTCAAAAGGAGAAAGTGTTGAAGCAAGCATACAGAGTGCTTGTCTTCACCAGCCAGATAACAGCAGGAAAGTTATGGAACATATTTACAAACGGTTAGTTTGGTCACTCTTGGAATATTCTGCAGCCAGTCTATACGATGGATTTGATTGTGTTGTAGAGTGCTAAAAAAAGCTTCATCAGGCTGTTGCCCAGGTTGGAGAGTTTCAGCTATAACTGATAGCCCCAGTTTGTGTCTTTTGGACCTGGCGAAGTTGAGGGTGTCCTGTTGAAGGTGTACACAATTTTGAGGTACTAACCACAGCAACAAAATTTGGCTATGGCAAAGGTACTTAAAGACAGCGGACATAGGTTTATAGAGGATTGGAGCTTTTATGGTTATTCATAGAGGTAGCTTTCATCTAGAGGATGGTTGGGATCTGGAACGCACTGCCCAAAGTGGTGGAAGCAGTATGCACAATATTTCAGAATTATGTAGGTGACAACTTGATTTGCCAATTCATCAGGTTCTATGGGGATCCATTGAAAAATGGGTAGGTAGAAAGCTCATTGTTGGCGTGAATATGTTGAGCTGAAACAGCTCATTCTCTGCACTGTAACTTCTATATTAGAGCCACAGAACACGACGGCACAGTACAGGCCCTTCAGCCCTCCATGTTGTGCCGACACATATAATCCTTAAAAAAAGTACTAAACCCACACTACCCCATAACCCTCTATTTTTCTTACATCTATGTGCCTGGCCAAGAGGCTCTTAAATAACCCTGTTGTTTTAGCCTCCACCACAATCCCTGGCAAATCATTCCAGGAACTCACAACCCTCTGAGTAAAAAACTTACCCCTGATGACTCCCCTAAACTTCCCTCCCTTAATTTTGTATCTATGCCCTATGGTGTTTGCTATTGGTGTCCTGGGAAACAGGTACTGACTATCCACCCTATCTATGCCTCTCATAATCTTGTAGACCTCTATCAAGTCCCCTCTCATTCTTCTACGCTCTAGGGAGAAAAGTCCCAGCTCTACTAACCTTGCTTCATATGACTTGTTCTCCAAACCAGGCAACATCCTGGTAAATCTCCTCTGCACCCTCTCCATAGCTTCCACATCCTTCCCATAATGAGGTACCAGAAATGAACACACTCTAAGTGTGGTCTCACCAGAGATTTGAGGAGTTGCAACATGATCTCTCTACTCTTGAAAATCCCTCTGTTAATGAAGCATAGCATCTCATAGGCCTTCTTAACTACCCTATCAACCTGCGCAGCGACCTTGAGGGATGTATGGATTTGAAACCCAAGGTCCCTCTGTTCATCCACACTCTTAAGTAACTGACCATTAATCCTATACTCGGTCTTCTGGTTTCTCCTTCCAAAATGCATCACCTCACACTTATCCGCATTGAACTCCATTTGTTATTTTTCTGCCCAACTCCAAAGCCTGTCTATATCCTCTTGTAATCTTCGACAAACTGAAGCCATCCACAACTCCTCCAATCTTCGTGTCATCCGCAAACTTACTCACCCATCCTTCCGCCTCTACATCCAGGTCATTTATAAAAATCACAAATAGCAGGGGTCCCGGGACAGATCCCTGCGGCACTCCACTAGTCACCGATCTCCAGGCAGAATATTTTCCTTCCACAACTGCCCTCTGTTTTCTTCCTTTAAGCCATTTTTTAAAATCCAAATAGCCAAGGTTCCACTTATCTCATGCCTCATGACTTTCTGGATGAGTGTCTCGTGATGGACCTTGTCAAATGCCTTGCTAAAGTCCATGTAGGCCACATCCACTGCCCTAACCTCATCAATCTCTTTTGTTACCACTTCAAAAAACTCAATCAGGCTCGTGAGGCACGATCTTCCCTTCACAAAGCCATGTTGACTATTCATGAGTAGACCGTACTTCTCCAAATGCTCGTAGATCCTAACCTTAAGAATCCCTATTAACTTCAAATTTAATATAAAAAATTAAAAAACATTAATTTGTTGCTCATTCCATCCTTCATATAGTAACTGAACGTTATATAATAAATACCAGCTGACAAACCCATTATAATACCTAAAAAAGAAAACAATCTGGTTATGGCAGCGAATCCTAAATTCAGGCATTTTGGAGCTAATTATGCTCATAAACCTTCCATTTTAACAGCAAGTACGGGTGACTTACTTGGAATTACAGTCAGTCTGGTGCCTGGTCCAAAGGTTAATGGTAAGTTGTTATTCACACACTGTTAGATCGCATTACAATAACCCGGATCCAGTAGTGGACACTTTATGGAAAAATATAATATCTGCCCAGTTAGATAGATAGATAGATAGATAGATACTTTATTCATCCCCATGGGGAAATTCAACTTTTTTCCAATGTCCCATACACTTGTTGTAGCAAAACTAATTACATACAATACTTAACTCAATCACTATCTCAAAAAGCATTAATAATAGCTTTTAAAAAGTTCTTAAGTTGCATTATAAACCACAAATATAACTAATGTAAGTACTTGCAGATACATTATTTTCCTTTATTTGCTAAAGTGTATATCAATCTACGAATGGACATATTAGCTCAGTCACAGAAAGATTCATCCTGGAAACAGACCCTTCAACCTAGCAAGTCGTGCTGACCATCAGACACGCATTTGTACTAATTCTATGATCTTACAGCACCGACACTGGCCATTAGACCCATTCAGTCGTCACCGACCTTACTGTACCCAATTACAGCATTGTACCCTAACTTTTTTTCTTCCCAGATTTTCATGAACTCCTTTCAGATTCCAGCACTCACTGAGGGAAATTTACAGAAACCAATTACCCGTCCAAGGAAGTCGGAGAAAATCTACAGGGTCGTATGAAAATCAGGCCAACTGCACACATTCTACTGTGTAGACGAGGATGGAAATCGGATCTCTGGAGATGTCGTGACGTTGCCAGTTTCCCTACTCTGCCATCTTATCTATGTGACATATATTTCTTTTTGCCTTTCTATTAACTCTGTTTTTCTCCCCACCCGTCCATCTAAACATAAAAAGCTTTCAATAAAAATGTGCGTTAACCAGCTATATTTTCAAATAATCTTTGAGAAGGTAAACATTTAGAGAAGGAACAAATTTTACCCGAAAGTAATTGACCATAGTGAAAGCTAACTAATTTGTTTAAGGGTTAGAGGTTGCACCAAATCATATTTAGAAACATGTTATGTCCCAACTTTACACTTCCTTCTTCAGTTTAGACAAATATGAACACTTACTGGGTTCCATAGTATATTGGGTCCTACTCCTGAATAATAACTTGTTATTGCCTATGTGATTCACAAGAGTACTTGACTCTCTTTGAAAAGTACCGGCTTCAGTTTTAAAACCTTCCTTGTTAATTGACGCTAAATGATAAAAAACATTAAGTAAGTTTTATTCCGCAGACCAACGACCAGTATTTCCACAGAAACCAGCCCAGTTGTCTTTCTATAGACACATCAACAACCTGAAGCAGTTTACTGCTAAAGTAATTTCTGAAGGTTTTAGCCACCTCTTGTGCAGAACGGTTCACTCCGAACCTTGCAGTCCCCATTCTATCCCCAAAGATGCCGTCTATCTGTGAATCTAGGGTATGAAGGCGAGGTCTTAAATTAGTACTGCTGATCAGTAATCGCCAAGGATAAGGACACGTAAGATAGCGATTCGTGGGAGAGAAGAGAGAGAGAGAGAGAGAGAGATGAGAGAGAGAGAGAGAGAGAGAGAGGAGAGAGAGAGAGAGAGAGAGGAGGAGAGAGAGAGAAGAGAGAGAGAGAGAGAGAGAGAGAGAGAAGAGAGAGAGAGGGAGAGAGAGAGAGAGAGAGAGAGAGAGGAGAGAGAGAGAGAGAGAGAGAGAGAGAGAGAGAGAGAGAGAGAGAAAACGAACGTCGGCGAAATGTTTCCCAGGATACTATACAAAACCAAGGAAATATTACTGAGATTCTGATGCAGAACTTGCATCTTCGGTAGTCATAGGTGAGGTTGTCAAAACTTTGGAAGTCACCTAGCTTCTTCTATTATTTCAGCAATATGGCCACAGCCGAGAATTGCAGGCTGGAGAGCCTAAAGTCAGTGGTCTGGTTGGAGAGAATTCTAAAGGAGCAGGATTTTTGTACATCTGACAAAACAATGATACATAAATAGTCAGCATGGTATAATGTGGTAAATTTTGTCTCACTAATACGATTGATCTTTTTTTGAGGAGGACAGCTAAGACGTATGAAGTTAGGGTATTAGACGTTGCCTATATGAACTTCAGCAAGGCTTTACTGATTATCCTAGCACAATGTCCTGCGTGATCAAGAATGGATGAGGTAGATGAGAGTCATGGTGATTTAGCTACTTGGATCCAAAAAGGACCATGAAAGGCAATAGGCAATGGTAGAAAATATCTGATTGAAATTCTGTATTCGAATATATAAATTTATCGAAAATATCAGCCGCAGGGACAACAATGGATTATATATTGCTATTTTACATTCAAACAGAGAAGCAGTATATATTTTTGCGTTTCACCCTGACTGGGTTTGCTGTTTCTCTCTGATCTGACTTCCATGTTTTTTCTTTGTTTTAAGGCTACCTGGAGAAGAATAACTTCAGAGTGCTGTATAACTACTTTGATAATCAATGAACCTTTGAGCTTTTAGAACCTTTGGATTACATGCCTTTTGTCACCTGACACAATTCAGCCAGAGTTTCTTGATTTCACACTTACAAAGTTCTCTTAGTGATAAATTGCACTCAATACAAGCTACGTCGACTTACGTGGAGATACGGTCAGATTGGTTCCTAATCCAAATGTTATTTCGTAGTTACCACCCACACAGTAGCGGACAGCTTCACAAAAACCAGGTGTAATTGGAGCTATAGATATGTAAACCTTTGGGACTGAAGACTATGGAATTTGATGGCATCAGGACTGAAACCTACTAGGATTCTCTATTTATTTTTAATCTCGGGTTTGCAGCATCTGTTTTTTTCCCCCCTGATGACAAAGAAAACACTTGAGAGCCAGGAGATAGGCCACTCGGTCCCTCGGACCTGCCCCACTATTCAACATGAACTGATTTGTCCCAGACCCCATCTACTCTGCTGTACGAGATCTCTTTATTTGCTCTTTATTTTCCGATCTCCCAGAATTATATCTATTTCATCTTTTAATATCCCTGATGGTCCAACCCTTACAACCGGCTGTGGTATGGAATTCCAGCGATTCACTCTCCATGGAAGAATAATTATCCAATTCCTCAGTTTAGAATGAAAGATCTCTTCCCTTGTTTGTCCCTCATTCAAAAATGTTAACTGGTGGACACATCTCCTCATCTAACTGTCAAGCCTTCTCGAAATCTTATAAGCTTCAAAAAGATCACCCATCATTCTTCTAACATGTCTTAAATCTAACTTTTCAACACCATGTACAAGGAGCGTGGTCGCACTACCAAGTATTATAGCACTGTCTGCCTCAGATGCAAACTGTGTCTGGCCCAATACCAAGGTACTTAAATGGTATCAATTCCACCAGTAAGTCCACAGAAAGCATCTCACTGTTAATATATCTAGGCGATAATGATGCCAAGCGGGAACAATGGACCAAGTGATTGAAGAACAATGGTGACTTACTCGGAGTTACAGTGAGTTTGGTTCCAGATCCAAAGACTACTTTGAAGTTATCATTCACACAGTGTGACACCCTCCACCTAAAAACGGTCATTTGTGGCGTTTTTCTTATGGGATACTGTACACATAAATATGATGCTCACACTTCTCATTTGGGAGGGAAATTCTATTCCAGAAAACAGGCACAGGGATCAACTGTTTTTCCCTCCGACTTGGTTCTGTCATTCAATGCAATCATGTTTGATCCACCATCTCAGTGCCATATACTACTTCTGGGTGCTTTTTGCATAGAGATAATTACTACCAATAGTGGTAGAGCATTGCGTTTGAGATATAATAATAACATTGCATCCATATTATTCCTGTCGATCTTTCAGGAGTCAGCATCTATCAGTCTATGTGCTGGCTATCCGTGTACCTAACTACCTATCTATCAATCTACCAATACTACACCATGCATCAGACTGAATCTTCCCCTCACATATCTCTTAGTCTCCCAGGTATCTTTTTACTGTAATTCGTCCATCCGTCTGACTCTAGATTGACCAGCCCGTCTATCTATCTACTAAATTACAGGTTGCAGTAGAAAATTACTTTCCTAGTCTGTGAGTTCAGAAAATGATTTTCAAAAGAAGCAGAAAATGGTGAAAGAGGCAAAAGGATCATTTGCCTTCCTTGTCCCGGAAATGGAATATAAGAGCAGGAAGGTTAAGTCACAATTTTACGAAGTATAGGTTAGGCCTCAGCTGGAATGTTACTAAGCGTTCTGTACGTCTCACTACAGGAAGGGTTGCTCGCAATGGAGAGCGTACAGGGAAATCATTGTGGGCCGAATGGCTTGTACCGTGCTGCATTGTTCTAAAACTCACTAGGTTGTTGTCTGGGATGGACCGTTTCAGAATGTTGTGAGACTGTGTAGTCTAGGTTTGACGACTTTGAAGCGAGGGATATTGATTAGAGGGAGGACCTGATAATTGTGCACACAATTATGAGGTATTAAGATACAACAGCAATAATTCTCCCGTGGCAAAGTTAACGAACAAGTGAGGAAATAAGTTTAGGGAAATGTGAATATGAATAGAGGAAATAAGTTTAGGGAAATTTATAAATCATTGTGGAAATAATTGGAGGATTGCTTTTTTCACCTTGAGGATGGATGGCATCTAGAAAACATTTTCATGTAGCAGTGGAAGAAGCAGTAGTCACAACATTTAAGTAATATGTAGACGAGGACTCGAACTACCGAGACATGAAAGGGCATGAACGAAGTGCTTTTATTTGTGATTAATATAAGAAGAAAGTTGAAGATTGTGGTAGTTGCGATGGGCTGAATAGATTGATTCCGTCCAATCTAAGGGTTATTTTCCTCTCAAATCCTGCGAATTAATTGAATATTTTATCTTTTTTTCGCAGATAGAGCTTCCATTCTTTGCATAACTAATTAATTGTCTTGTGTTTACTGAGAAAGGGAAACACTGTTAGTTTACTTACTGGGTTCCATGAGGAGATTTGTTTCTCTTCCAAACATTAATTCGTTGCCCATTAGGTAATATATACAATGCCTGATCCTCTTACAGTAATAATCCTCTGGCTGACCCCTTACAGTATTTAAAAAAGAGGGCAAACTAGCTATCATAATGAATCTTAAATATAGGCAATAACGACAAACCGCTTGTGCTAACCATGAATATTAGCGACTTACTTGGAATCACGTTCAGTACGGTTCCTGATCCAAATGTTAATGGTAGGCCACTAGTCACACACTGTTAGATGGTCTTACAATAACCCTGAGCCATTAAGGGAAATATTAATGAATGCACCCAACTATAAAGTTTGCTTTGCTTCTTCCTAAACTACAAATTCAATTTGTATAAATAGTTGCTGATGTCTTGCTTTAATTTTCTTTGCTAACGTACCATCAATTGATGAATGGACATATCAGCTCATAGTCACAAAATGATACAACTCAGAAACACGCCATTCAGCTGAGTGAGTCCGTTCTGACCATCAAACACTCATTTGTACTAATCATAGGGTCATACAACACAGATAGCGGCCTTTCGGTCCAACGAATTTGACTGACCCTCTTGCGCACAGCACCTTTCAGATTCCAGCACACTGGGGGTAATTTGCAGTAACGAATTAGACTACCAACTTCTCTGCTTTTGTAACGAGGGAGGAATTGCAGCAATCCTGTAGTTCACAGGAAGAACCTGCAGACTCTGTGCAGTCATCCCAGGAACTAAAGATGGAATGTCGATCTCTGGAGCTGTAGTGACTCTACCACCTCCCACTGTGCGATCTATGTGTGACGTTTATCTCTTCAACTTTCTACTCTTCTTTTCCTCTCCATCCATGCACTGATACATGAAGTTCAAGTCCTGTCATTTAAAAAGTGTGTATTTCAAGTTTATTTCCGTCTGGCTATTAAGAAGGAAATAACTTGGAAAAGGGAACATATTTTGCCTCAGCGAAATTGACCTGTAACCGAATTTGGAGCTAAATTATCTGTTTACGGGTTGGAAGTTGCTTCAAGCCTTATTTCCATTTCTGTTACACTTCGTGTCTCAGGATCTACAAATATAAACACTTACTGGGTTCCACAGACACTAGTCCCACTCTCAAAAATTGACTTGTTATTACCCATATAATTCACATAGTGATTGTCCCTCTTTCACAAATATACGCGTCACTGTTTTTCATCCAATTCACCTTACTTTGTGAAAGGCCTTCCTCGTTAACTGACCTCAATTGATGTCAATATTTTTAAAGTTTTATCCCTGAGCACAGCTACCGTAACTCCATAGAAACCAGCTAATTGTCCAAAGGATTGTATTTCCATAGCATGCCTCGCATCCCTAAATCAGTTTACTGTCAATACAGCACTTTGTATGATTAGCCACAGCCGGTTTGCGGAAAAAAGGATAACCAATATAGGCGCAGCAAGTTCCCAGATAAAACAAGCTAGCTCCGCATTGGTACTAACTCCCAAAATGACCCTCGAATTATGCAGACTCAAGACGGTTCTTCGCTGGACATTTGCAGGCGATGGGAGGTGGGGTTGTGAGAGACTGTGAGAGACATTGGGGTGGCCAAGACAGGGTAGTGCAATAAACTGCAGATGCGTATTAAAAATTTTGCTGACTAGGCAAATAAATACCAACAATCTCAGCAGCAATTAACGAGAAGTCCGCTATAATGGAAACAATATGTTCATAATTGGTTTTGAAATATAGCAGTCATTTTACCAAGTGTTACTTTTCAGTGAATGAATGAGTTTACATTGGAATCATTTATCGCTTGCTTTCTCCATCTATTTTATCTTTGTCTTTTTATCTTCTCTTATATTACTTTCCTGCACATCTTTCTCTATCTCTGCAGGTCCATCGATTAACATTATGGTCATAACAACCATTTTATCATGAACGTGATTTGCAACACCCTCTGGGTTTGATTTAAGAGATAGAGCTGACAACTAATGACATTTTCCCACGTTTTATGAAAAAAAAAAACAAAAATAGGTTTTAAGCAAACGATGTAAAATAGCGATTGTTTCACACTTACTAGGTTCCACAATCAGCCTCGTCCCACTTCCAAATATCAACTTGTCTCCCGCTCCATAATTCACACAGTACCTGATTCTCATACAATAACATCATTAGCCAATCCACGTTGTTTTTTCTGAAAATCTCAGCACACAACGACCTCCTAACAGAATTATCTCTGGTCAATTAGAAACAATAAAGGATTTTTTAAAATGTGGAACCAAGAGTGACTTAATTGGAATTAACAAGGCTGGTTTCTGATCCAAAAAAAATGTCTGTAATTATTGTTCAACTGATGACGTTCACTTACAAAAAACTTCTGTGCCATTACCAGCTGCGATTTACCATATACAGCTAAATATTACTTTCATGCTGCAGATTTAGAGATAAAACTACTGACTACGCGATTTTCTATTGATGATATTAAGAGGTTTATAGGAATTATGAATTAATCTTAAAATTATTCATTATTAATCGCATAATTATGAATGTTTTTAATATGCGCTTGTCATGACTTCATCAATCTGTCTATTTCTCTATATTAAAACAGAAACTGCAGGAAAAGTTAATAGGCTTGGTGGCGTCTGTGGAAGAAGAACAGGAGTTATTTATAAGCTTGATGAAGAGCCCTTGACTTGAAGCTTTATGTCTGCTTCTCTTTCCACGGCTGGTGTCTGACCTGCTGAGTGTTTCCAGGATTTTATGTTTTTATAGTTACAGAGCTGGACAGCAAAGAAGCTTGTCCAATAGCCTAACATTTCTATCCCTTCCTTTTGCCCGTCTACATTAATTCAATTTCCCGGCATGGCCACCATATCTTATCACTTGCCTGTTAATAAGTCACTCTAAATGACACTATCTACGAGATTGTGTCTCATTCCACCATCACCTCTGGTAGTCATTCCAGATATCAATCACTGTGTGAAAAAAAGTAATCACCCCCCAGCCCCAGATTCCCTATGAAGCTTCGTCCCCCATTTTAGACCCCCTCCCCATTGTTTTTGATATCACGACCATAGGAAATAATTACTATTTACGCAATCTGTCCCCCTCAAAATCTTATATATCTCAACCAGAATTTGTGTCAACTAGTGTAATTCGACTCTATTTACGAAATGGAGAGTTGAGTACTTCATGATACTTTAATGCCAATTTTAAGTTCTTACAGCAATTAATATTGTTGTATAGTCTTTGATTTGCCAAGAATAAGAACATAATCATACTTCCTATGTTTATTGGTAGACACACTTGTGCTTGTTTCCTTTCTCGTTTCCTGAAATTCTCACATAAAATTCCAGATTTTGGAAAGATTCCCTTTCCTTATTTTGGGGATGTGGGCAAATCTGGTCAGTCAGCATTTATTGCCATTGAGAAAGTGGCTGTAATTCGGAAGGGCATTCCAAGATTCAGAGCATGAAGGAAGCGTCTCTTAATAGGTCAACACTCTTACCCATGAACTAGCCTGGGGATTTTCCTTTGGATTGCTAATGACACTATATAGGTACAGAATGCTCCAGAAACACCTCATTATTTCTGTACAATTGAAACAAACCCGCCCTATTCTTAAACTTTAGCGCTGATTCACAAGAAATAATAAAATTTGTGTTCCTACTCAACGTCTACCTTCACAGTAGATTTACACACTAGAACACCGAGAACCATGTGAATATCCGCAATTTCTTTCCTTTTATTAGTTCATAACCTGCGTTCTCCAGAGGTCCTACACAAACTGTCTTTGCCTTCTTTATGCTTATATATCGATAGAAACTCTTATTGTTTGGCTTGTTATTGCGTGGAAGTTTTCTCTGAAATACAAATTAGACCCTTCTGTGACCATTTTAGTGTTTCTTTGCTTGATCCTGAAGGAATCTTAGTTCTTTGGCCTACAATCAGTCCCTGCTATTTTGGATGCCCCATCCCTCAATTTCACATGATACTAGACCTCATTTGTGAACCAGATTTTCTCAGTGTATCACTCTTTCTTGTTGAGTGTTAAGGACTAATGTGTTGACCTTTTCACTCTCGCCATCAACCAAATCATCCACTTTCGACAACTCCACCACCACACTATTATAACTGCTTTTCTTGAAGTTGAAGACAGTGTAATTGGACCCGTTATGCTTTCCCTCAAACTGAACTTGGATTATGGTCACTACTTCTGGGAGATATTTCACCGCAAGATTTCCTGAGAATTCTTCCCCACAGTTCATGATCAAATCTTACATAGCCTGCTCCTAGTAGGTTCTGTAACATAGCGATCCCTGACGTAATTCACAATTACCTTCTCTGCAATATCCTAGTCAATTCAGTTCTCCCAATTAACAGGGAGATTGAAACATTCCACGACAACTGATGTTCACCTTATTTATTGGTAGTGGCGGAGTAATCTATAGGTACCCAGAATCTGATCTTTCGATAGAACTTTCTATAACTTTGGTTAGATCTGTCCCTCATATAGCTGTATTCTTTCATAATTCAATTAAAATATATACTGCGTGTAATGCATTTCATATCTTCATAAACATTAATTATTTCCAATATTGTTAATTAGGCATTTATTACAGTGTGCATTACTTACTTGGTGTCACGATCAGTCTGGTACCAGACCCAAATGTTATTTCATAGCCACTAGACACACAGTATCAGAAAACCACACAAAAACTCAGCACTGTGGCCAATGGAGAGAAGAGTTGTATGGGATAAAGTACGGAACGGCTTTTACTGAAATATTCGTCTTTCTGCAGTCTGATACAGAACAGCAAAACATCAATGCCGATTACACTTAATGCAATTAGCATTCTATATGATATTTTAATACCTTAAAGGGGCCTGGACCGAAGGTTCCATTAACACTTTTCATCTGCACAGATGCTGCCTGCCTGACCCGGATTTCAGCATTTTTATTTCAGCATTTTTATTTCAGCGTTTCTTATTGAATAGCTGTCCAACTAACCGTCCACCTATGCATTTGTCTATCTTCCTCTCTGTCAGTGTGTCTGTCTTTATGCATGCTTGTATCTGTTTGATAGCCAGGTCATTTTCGGCACTAATGAAATACCAATTGCGAAAATGGGAAAATAATTCACTGATACCCATTTTCTGAAGAATGTACATGAATTAATATGCTCTCTTCTTTAATTTGGGATACGCAAAAACATCGCTTGTCATTTGTGTATTTGCTAAAATGTCCTGTTTAGAACGAATAGCGAATGTCTTCCTTTTAATCAAGTGCTCTAAGATAGACTGGTTTATTTCTCACTTACTTGGCCAAACAATTATTCATAAAATATCCAACAGTACAACGCAGGAAAAGGCCATAATGTTGTGCTGACCAGCTTAAAGAAATAAATCAAAACCATCCAAACACTAATCCCTCCTACCTGCACAATGTCGATATCTCCACGTCTTCCTTACACCCAAGTGCCTATCTAAACGCCTCTTAAAACCCGCTAATGTATTTGCCACTATCACCATACTTGGCCTGGTTCTAAATATTAACCCCAAAGTTTTTGTTCTTTGATGTAATTTTAGGAAATAGCTTTAATCGTTTTATGAGCTATTTAATTCCAGACCCAAAGCTGATTTATACAGAATTCCTGCTCGACTTAACTTCCAGAAAAAGAAGATAACTCAATAGAAATAAGAGTTATCTTGCACTCCAAGAGAAATCACTGCCCAGGTCTCTGTAGGATTTAATATTCTCTATGTCAGAGTCCCACCTGTACCCATTATTTCCAGTAAAGTAAAATACGGGTGAAAATAAAAAAATTAAGTTTTGCTGGTCCTCTTTTAATCAGTCATCTTCCCCTCCCTGTGACATGGAACTCCCCGGAATGCTGTTTTACTTCCGCATTCCAAAGACGTGCGAATCAGCAAGATGATTAGCTGTTGTAAGAGTCCCCTGTAAAACTGGGGAGCAAAATAATTGGGAATTTGTGAGGTTACCAGGGAAATTATTCGGAGAATAGAATTGCTCTGTGAACGGGCAGAAGCTCAATGAGCCGACTGGCGTTCTATACCTTATGAAAGTACACCTCTGTTGATTCGCCCTCGTACATTCACATCTTCGTTAACATACTAATAAATTCAAATCAATGACAGAAAAATAAACTACCACCATGCCAGGCAGCATCTGCGGAGAGAGGAACTGCGCATATTTCAGGTCTGAGAACCTATGTCAGAAGTGTGAAAGACAGAGGACAAGTTGTTCTTAAGTTTAGGGTGGGTATGAGAGGGATATATGGGGCAACTGGAAGATGATGCTAGCTGTCTAACGCCTGGGCATTTCCACCTTTTTCCGCGATGGGAAATAACATCTCATAGATTCTTTTCTTATTTGCTTAAACCTAGCTCTTAGAATAAATTACACATATTCGACTTTAATTATGAAGTGTAAGACAGAATAGCTTTCTCGAAACTTACTCGGTACAATAATCACTCGAGTCCCAGCTCCAAATATTATCTTTTGGCTGCCTCCAACATTCACACAGTGCCTGTCCCCTTTACAAATACACCTACTGGCCTTAACAATCTCAACTAGCCCTTTCCCAAATAACAATGCAGTGATCGCAATTCTCCCTAAACCTAAGATATGTGTTAGTCATCCGGTTCTTATTTTTATAAATGGCTTTTAAATATTTTAGTAACCATCTCTTTCAGTGGACACCATCTCCAAAGCTGCCCCACTCCGCTGCTGGATCATATTCCAAATGGGGCAATGTTTGTCCCCTATAGTTCAGTCTGTGAGTAAAGAGGCTTTCTCTGAATTTTCTATTAGATTAACAAACTATTTAGATGTTTTGATATGTACTATCATATTGATCTGGTGAACATCTCTTTAAGTTTAAGCATTTTTCTATCTTATCAAATTCTTGTACAGAGGTCACACGCAGGACACACCTTATTCTCTCAAACATGCATAATCTTCGCAATTTGCTTTGAATGCCAAGATTCTGACAATTGTCACCAAAACAACATTTTTTAACACCCAGAGTCGAACTTACTAGGTTCCACGTTCAGCTTAGTTCCAGATCCAAATGTTATGATATTGAGGGAATCCACACAGTACTACACACCTGTACATAAACATGTTTCTGGTCTCAGATTCTACATACATTATAGAATCTTACATTTACAAAGCTCAATTACAGACCCTTCGGCTAGCATTGCATGTTGCCCATCAGATGATTATAAGACCATAATACACAGGAAAATAATTAGGCCATTCGGCTCGTCGACCTTTCCGCTATATCATCATGACTGTTTTATTATCCCTGTCAACTGCCTTCGCTCCGTGACCTTTGAAGCCCTTACTAATCAACACCAATCAACTTGTTCTTCAAATATGTCCATGGACCTGGCCTCCACAACCATCTGTGGCAATAAATTCCAGAGATTCACCATCCTCATCTCTGTTCTAAAGTAACGTCCTTCTATTCTGAGGCTGTGCCCTCTGGTCCTAGGTTCCCCATAACAGGAAACATCCTCTCCAGATCCCTTCCATCTAGGTTATTATATATTATGCAGGTTTCAATGAGACCCCCTTCCGTCATTCCTCAAAACTCCAGCGAATACAGGCCCAGAGCCGTCAAACGCCCCTCACGCGTTAAAGCTTTCATCCCTGGGATCATTCTCGTGAACCTCAGCCAATGCCAACAAACTCTTTAAGGGGACCAGAACTGCTCAAAATACTCCAAGCGCGGTCTGATCAATACCTTAATAAGCCTTAGCATTACATCTTCACTTTCCACTCCTATTACCCTACACTTGATTCATAGCCTTCTATGGATTAGTGATTTAAGAGTTTGTCCATATACTTGTTAATTTTGTAACTGCCTCCACCAAGTTCTCAGACAGACTGCAATCCCTCCCTGAGTGAGAGAGTTGGCTGGTAATGGTTGTCTCCTGTGTGTGGCTGAATGGCAGATTCTGGGGAGATGTGAGAAGAGTATTTGGAGCATGGATGGGATTTTTGTGAGATAAGTGAAACTGGGTACGATGATCTACACAGATTTGTGGACGAAAGGCATGTTTCCTTGCTATATGACTATCACTCAATGGGCATTGGCGACTCAAGTTCTTAATTCCGCGAGAGTCTCTGTCACTGACTAGGTGTTTCTTCAGCACCCAGTCCCACCTACCTGCACTCAGCCCATAACCCTCCATTCCTTTCCTGTCCATATACCTATCCAATTTTTTTTAAAGTGACAAAATCGAACCTGCCTCTACCACTTCTACTGGAGCTCGTTCCACACAGCTACCACTCTCTGAGTAAAGAAGTTCCTCCTCGTGTTACGCCTAAACTTTTGCCCCTTAACTCTCAACTCATATCCTCTTTTTTGAATCTCTGCTACTCTCAATGGAAAAAAGCCTATCCACGTCAACTCTATCAATCCCCTCATCATTTTAAATACCTCTATCAAGTCCCCCCTCGACCTTCTACGCTCCAAAAAATAAAGACCTAACTTTCTTCTTTGTATTCCATCTAAACTTTTACTGATTACTCTGTCTATGCCCAAGTTATCATTATGAATTATGATTCACAGAATTCACTTAGGATTTTTTTGATGAATGAAATCAGTGTGGATTCAGTTGCTTTCATAGGCTTGGATCACCTAAGCATGTTATGAGAAAGTACAGATGACGCCCATTGCCAACAGCATGTCATTTGATCTGAATACTGAATGTGATTGGAATCTAATTATGAATATTGATAACTTACCAGGTTTAACAATAAGCCTTGTGCCGCTTCCAAACACTAACTTGTTTAGCCCCCCGGAACTCACACAGTAAATGAGCCCCTGACAAGAAATCATTTCAGTGGCTCCCCCCTTGTGCACTATTGGCACCAGATATTTTATTTCAAGCATTAAAACAACTTCTTCATCTATTTGGTCATTTTCGTTGCCTTGTTGAGGGAATAATTTCATATTTGAAGTAATAGTCATTAAAGGTATAATGCTTACTAGGATCCTCAATTTATCAAATAACTTCTCAAAGTACAACCACAGATTTCGAACTTTTGACACACTCAAGGAAAACGAAGTGATATACTCAGCACTTACGGGGTTCTGCAATCACCCTGGTGTCACTTCCACAGATTAGCTGGTTGTCTGCATAATTCAGACAATGCTGAACACTTACAAAATAAAACATTGACAATCCAAGATTGGCCGATTGAAGCAATAATGTCGACAACTCCCCGTTTTAGATATTTATATTATATGTGTATTCAAAGCATAAGAAATTATGCAGATGCTAGAAATCCAAAGCAACATACACAAGATGCTGGAAGAACTCAGCAGATGAGGCAGCATCCATGGAAGTTGATGTTTTGTGCCGAGACACTTGTTCATGACTGGAACTATGCATGTATTGAGCTGTTATCAAATGCTGTCCCTCACTTTCTCTACATCGCGTTCTCTCTCTTTGTATCTGTCTCTCTAATTTCTCTCTCTGACTGTTTACATGCCAACCTCTCTAGTCATCCATAGCTTCCTTTCAACTGGCGTGATAATTAGTCAATTACGAGTACAATGTTGGAACAATACTAAAAACGGGGAATTGGTTGGTTGTCCGGATTGTGTGGCAACCGTGTTCTAACTTTGGATACAGCGGTCACATCTCATGGCATTGCCATATTTGCTGCAAGGCTGCAATTAGAATAAATGAGAGTTATATTTAATTTTAATAGGAGCTGTAAGTAGGATTGCTTTCTTAACACTTACTTGGTACAACAATTACTCGAGTCCCCGTTCCAAATATTAACTTCGTGTTGCCACCAGAATTCGCACAGTGCCTGACCCCCTTACAAATACATCTACTGGCCTTAACCATGTCCACAATGCCTTCTTCTAAGAAAATGAAATATAGCGACAATAATGCCCATTAAACCTCAGATTTATTTTTCAGCTATTTAATTCCTTTGAGTCTGTGTAATCATGTTGCATAAATGTACTGAATTCCAGAAAATAATGTAACATATTTAAAAATAAACAGGATTTATCTGCACTCTGGAAACAAAACAATTGCAAGTGTTTGCATGTGATTTCCTGTCGTTTCGGAGTTCCCTGTGTATCTTTGATTCCCAGTAAAAAGCTTATAGGGGAAAAATTGAGTAACCTCTTCACTTTTCGCTCTCATTTGCCCAGTGATACCCCTCTCCCCCACCGTACACCTTCCCCAAACTGGGAAAGAGCGAAGACAAGTTAGTTTTAAGTTTCAAAGAGGGTCACGTAGTATGGATCGGACAACTGGAGGAAGATGTCATCGCCTAAATTCCGTGGGTTTCTGCATTGTCTCTGATCTCACACTCTCAGAGATATTCTCAACGACCCCACCATCCCTTCCTCATGATTCTGAAATTTTAACTTGTTTTCTCAAATTCCTCCTTCCAACACTGATCTTATTACCTTCAACTCCATTGATACCCAAGAATCACATTCAAAGTGATAGGGAACCCACCTTATATCTATATTTTCCAATGGGTTAATAAGCCTTTGAGTTATTTGATTTTTTACTACCTCATCTAAATGTTGAAAACCTCTTTAAGCTTAGGTTGTTTTGGTATCCCATCAATGCTTGCACTGTAGTCAACCACAAAGACACACCCATCCACTCAATCATTCATAATCTGAACAATTCGCTTTAAATGACTAGAACATAATATATTAACAAAATTAAAATACAGTCTTCAGAATTTCGACACATCACATGATGAATTGGCCTTAACGGGTTCCACCCTCAGTCTGGTTCCAGATTGGAAACTATACTTGGGAATTATCAATTATATACTTTCAAATACCTTTGCACTTTACCTGGGGAATCAGTAATCAGATTGAGTTACCTTCACGTATTTCTGATACCTAAGTAGTTCATGACAAAATATAGCTGACATCTATTGGTGTCCGTTTCCCAGTTCATGCCAGGTTGCTCAAGTTACAGAATGAGATTGGAATCTAATTGTGAATATGGATAAGTTACTAAGTTTTACAATAAGCCTGGTGCCACTTCCAAAATCTAATTTACTGAAGCGTCCAGTGCTCACACAGTAAACGGCACCTCCGCAAGAACACGTTTCAATGGCTGCTCCCTATGCACTATTGGCATGACATATTTAATTTCAACAATAAAATAACTTCATCATTTGCTTCGTAATTATTTTTGACAACTTAGGATAATAGTTGCTTTTCCAATTTGAGGAACTGATCATTCAATGGAAAATGCTTATTGGGACCCACAATTTATCAATACCTGATTAAATTATTAGTAGAAGTTTCCAATTGCTAATGCACTCTTGTACTAACTGATGAAAATTACCAAAGTAAAACATGGATTCAGGGATGTCAGCACTTACTGGGTTCCACTGTCAGTCTGGTTCCACTTCCAAATATTAATTTTGTGCCCGCAACATTCACACAGTGTTCAACCCTCTTACAAAATTCTCCCCGCCTATCCAATATTGGCAGACGGTGTGAAGCAATATTGTTGATGGATACTCAGTATATCATATTTATTTTATATATATTGTCTTCTATACTTCCGTCTGCACATCTCTCTCCCTATTCCTCGCTCTTCTGTCCCCCTCTTCCTCTCTCGCTCTCGCTACCTCCGTCTAACCGTAACAGTGTCTACTCGTCTGAATGTAGTTTTATTTAACTTGCAAAGTTGGAGCAAAAACTCTGAAAGTGCGAAAATAATTTATTGGTGCACATTTTATGCTAGAATGTATTAAGTAACATACTCTTTCTTAATGTGGACCATTAAGAAACATAGCATGTTACCTAGCAGGAAATGAGGTTACATCTACATATTTTCTGGTCTTGCTTTTAGAATTTATAAGATGGTTTGGAATTTTAATCAAGAATTCTATGAAGAATAGCTTTTTTGAAACTTACTTGGTTCGACAATTACTCGAGTTCCGGTTCCAAATATTAACTCCCAGCTGCTTCCAGAATTCACACAGTGCCTGACCCCTTTACAAATACACTTTCTAGTCTTAACAATATCCCCATTGTTTTTTTTCCCCAAATAATAACATGCAGCGACCTCAATGACCCTGAAATTTCATTTTTCGACAATCTGGCCTTAGTTTAGAAGCAACTACAATAATCTTCACACCATTCAAATTCCCATCATTGCAGCCCAAATTCCTACTCACAAAGTCACTAAGTTCCTGTCCAACTTAGTCTTCACTCAGAACTATATCATAATAAGAATACATGGTCCCATACATGATTTATCTATGGGACTTAAAGGAAATAAATTTATTAGCTTGTGTGTGATTTTATTCATCTTCATTGTTCCCTCTGTAATTTTTAATCCCAGTAACAGGTGTTTAGGTGACACAATAAAAATATATTGTCCCATGATTTATCTATGGGCCCCCAAGGAAATTTTTGTGTAAGATTGTGTGCGATTTTATTTTCCCTCAGAGTGCCATCTTCATGATTAATTTCTATTAGTAGGTGACTAGAGTGAAAAATATTGCAGTAATTTCGTATGAATACGTTCGGGTAATTTCCCCTGACTATCCTATGGGTTTCATCGGGGTATCTCCAGTCTATCCAACATCCCAAAGATCTGCAGGTCGGTAGGTTAATTGACAGCTGTCAATTGCGCCGATTGATAATGGAAGGTAGAAGAGTTTGAAATTCTGAGAATAGAGGTCACAAGGGAAATCTGTGGAGGAATCGGATTGCTCTGTGAACGGCAGAGGTTCTTGTGCTGACTAGATTTCTTGAATATCGTTTTGAAATAAATCCCCTTTGCCCTCTTCCTACAAGGTTTACTTTATTATTGACCTGATAAATACTTTCATTCGGAAACAGTGAACCGGGAAGCAAAAATTCAAGTTGGGGTTAACTTCTGAGTGTTCCAAGCATTTTCTGATTTTTTTTGTCTCCAAATTCATCCTGTTGGAGAAATTCCCACTGACACATCCATCCCTCCCCAGCCTCTCTGCGACTTTAACTTGTTTCCTCTTTTTACTTTCCCACACCAGCAGAATTACCCTTAAGTCAATAAATGCTGAAGAATCATATTCAAAGTGACAGTGGATATTTCCCATAAAACATTCTTTGAGTGGAAAGGCTTCCTGTTAATTGAATTGGTTATTTACTATCTATTTTCATAGTTCCACGTTTTGAATTTTCTTTTTAGCTTGCGAATTTAGATCCAGCTTATCAATACCTTACATAGAAGTCACCCACTCCGACAAACCTCATCTTCTAATCACTACAAGTTACTTTTATGGCACAAATCCGATGTTAATCAACAAAACTTCATAGTAAATTATTGGCATGTGAGACATTGCATAATAAACCAGACTTACTGGGTTTCACCTTCAGTTTGGTTCCAGATCCAAATGTCAGCACATTCATGTTATTCACACAGCACCACAGACTTGTACAGAAACCCCTTACTTAGTCCCAACTTCAACATTCATTCTATCCAGAACAAAACAGATCATTCGGCCATATGAATCCATACCTATTTAAGTCACCTTTCATTGCATCCGATGAATTAATGTTGGCAGAATGGTTTTCACGTTTTATGGCACTTATGAATTTAATGGCAATATATCACTGAAATCTGCTGTGATCCTTTACCTATTCCATAATATATTGACCAGGATATAGAATTTCTTTAAAAATCGATTTTGAATATTAACACCTGAACAAGATAAAGAATTCTGGTGTTACTACCAGCATTAATTTGGACAGCACACCAGAACGAACAGAGTAACCACCTACTCCTACCAAGAGCTCAATTTAGTGGCTGCTCATTGTGTATTGTTGTTATTGGATATTTCACTTCTAAGATTAAAGTTTGATAATTTAGGAAAATGGATTAAATTAAATTTTGGAGTATTATTCATCTGAAGTCCGATCGATACAGGGGTAAATAATTTATCAAACACCTCTATAAAGTATATGCAAATAATCTCACTCTAATCAATACATGTGAAAATAATCAACCAATGTATGAAAATTGACATTATTTTGTACTAACTAATCGAAACTACAAGTGGAAAAGACAGAAACAAGAGTGAGAATGAACAATAAGGAAATAATTGTTTGGCCAGCATCAAATGCAGAACATGGTTTAGAGAATACATTTTCTTTTCCAATTTAGGAGATCGATCACATGGAATTTATAAGCGCGAACATTTAAAATAAATAATAAAAATAATTTAACTAGCAGTTCTAAGAGAGAATGCATTTCGCAGCACTTACTTGGTTGGACAATTATTCGAGTCCCAGTTCCAAATAATAACCCCGTGTTGGCTGCATTATTTGCACGGTGCCTGACCCCTATACAAATACACTAAATGGGCCTCACTATGTCCACACTGCCTTATTTCAAATAATGTGACATATTGGCCGAAATGTCCATTATATCTAAGTTATTTTCTTTATTCTAGCTTCATTTTAATAAATAGATTTAAATCATTTTACAGCCATCTACATCCTATGGCTATAGCCCAAATTTTCCACATGCAGTCAATTAAGTCCTGTTGAACTTGAGTTGAATCAAGGAATTAGGCTTATTGCAACTGTGTTTTACTACCAAAAAGAATATGTTTGGTTAGGTTTCTGTACGACTTAACTTCGCTTCACAGACGTCTCTGTATGTTTGATTCCCAGCTAAGGATGCTTGGAAGAAAAAAAATCAGCAATTTTGACTCCCTTATTTGCTCTGTGATTTACCCCTCTCTGTACTGTAAGTTTTAACTGGGCTGTCCGGTTTTCTCCCGCATCCGAAAGGTGTGTGCCAGATAAGTTAGCTGGCTGCGGTAAACTGCTTACGGAGAACATATGAGGTAAAATTTTTGGAAATGCGGGAAAGAAGTTGCAGGGAAAATTATTGGAGAATAGGATTGCTCTCTGAATAGTAGAGTCTCGATAAGCCGAATAATCGCTTTCTCAGTCGTAGGCTAATAAATACAAAAAAGTCACATGCTTATTGATCCACTAATTGATTCCACTTAAAAACATTGAATACTGGAAGTACTCAGCAGGCCATGCAGCATCTGTGGGGAGAGGAGCAGGTGGAATCGTCTCAGGTGGAAAACCTTCGTCAGAACAGGTAGAGAGAATACAGGATGGTTCTGAGTTTGTGGAAGGGTTGAGGAGGGATACATTAGACAATGGGAAGATAGTACCTTCCGAATGATGTCTGAATGTTTGTAACATCTTATGATTTTGACTCTGATTTTAACTGATCTTACTCTGACCTGACCTGTCAGAGTTATTCTCAGTGCCTCCTATATAGCCTCTGTCTGCACTTTAAGTTCTTTTCTGTCTTTTCTCTTTCCTGTACTGGCCTTCCTACCATCAACCCATTAAATGCCCAAGGATCATATTCACCGCAGCAGTGCATACTTCCCAGAAAGTATTTAATAGGCAGGGAGATTTTCATAAATATATCCTTCATTGGATTAACAAGATGTTGAGTTACCGGGCTAAGTACTAGTTTAATATTTACAATTCTAGACACACCTTAAGGTTTAGTTAAAAAAAGGTCATTAAATGTTTGCATAGAACGGGACTAACAGGAGAAGCCGCATGCCCTAGTCACTTCTAATCTTGATAAAGTGCTCTCTACGAATACAACATAACGGTTGTTAATAAAACCGCTTTTTGCACTCTGGAATGCAAGCATGTTACATCAGAAGTTGGACTTACTGGGTTCCACTATTAGTTTGGTTCCAGATCCAAATGTTAGCTCATTGTAGCTATTCACACATCACTATACAACAATACAAAAACCCTTTACCTTTCCCTATATTCAATCTACATCATCGAGTCTCAGATTAATACAGCAGGAAAGCAGGACATTCAGTCCAACGATCATAATTATTTAAGTTAATATATGCACCTTTCACCCGAGCTAATGAATTAATGTAGATTCAACTCATTCACACACTCACGGTACATGTGTATGCTGTGATAAAATATGGCTAAAATCTCATAGCGTTCATTATCCATACCATAGTATGTTGACCAGAACAAAGAACGTTCAAATCCTTACTGACTTATTGATAAATATCATATAGAAACAGAGAATGGTTGAAACACACAGCGGGTCAGTTAACACCTGTGAAGCTCACAACCGTAAACATGCCAGGTGGAAGACCCTGCGTCAGGTGTGGGAATGAGAGGACTGGTCGGTTTTCAATTTCTGGCAAGGTAGGAAAGGTACAGATCAGACAGTGGGAAAATGTTGCTATTCGTTCCACTTCTGAAAGTTTCCAATATTTCCTGATATTGTGTCCCATCTCAATCTGTTAGAAATATTCTCGGTGACCCCACCATCCCTCCCCACCCTCTCTGCAGCTTTGAATTGATTTATTTCTTTTTATCTTCCCTACACTGATCCCATTAACCTCAAGACAGTAGATTCTCAAGGTGATATTCCAAGTAGCAGTATCCATCTCCTGTAAATCATGCTTCAGGTAACGAACTTTCGTTCGAATTCTGTATTAGATTGACACACACTTGAGTTAATCTGCTACCTACTGTACAACACATTAGGTGGTTTTGTTTCTATTTTATTAAACCTGTGCAAAAGCACCCACTGTAAGACCTCCGAATTTCTTTTAATCTGTACAATTTGTCCTAATGCTGGAAAACCGACCTCCATCAGCAAAATTGCATTTGACACTCTAGAATATAGAGGCACTGCACAATAAATCGGACTTAAAGGGTGGCATCTTCACTAGTTCCAGATTCAAATGTCAGTACATTTAAGTTATTCACAGAGCACTATGGATCTCTGTAGAAACCCCTTACCTGGGCGCAGACCAGGCTAGGTTATAGTCTTAGATTTCTACAGCATGAAATAAACTTCTGGTCCAGCATGTTCATGCTAATAAAGTTGGCTTAAAATTGGAGCATTCTCTCCGATAAGTCGGATCTGTGTTAGTGGACACTACTTATAAAATGTACAGAGGAACCCAGTCAGCCTCCATTGCTCACATCACATTATGTTGACCAAAATATAGCACTTGCTTGGAAAGTGAATTAGAATATTGACATCGTATTAGGATTCACAATACACCTGCTGTCGATTTCAAACACATTTTGTGTAGTCTTCTAGAAACCACACAGTAAATGACCTGCCTGACAAGAACTCAGTTTAGTGACTGCTTCCTGTGCACTAATGGCATTGATTATCTTATTTTAAAGAAATATTCATCAATTATTTGGTAGCTTTGCTTGACTCGTTGGGAGAATAGCTTACTTCTATATTCGAAGCACCATTCATTCAAAGTACAATAATTGTTTCTGGGACCCACAATAAGTTAAATACTTCCTCAAAATATAACCACGAACGGTCAATTATTGAGAAGCCCTTACACTCACAGATGAATACCACCAAATTAGGCCACATATTAAGGATGTCTGCACTTACTGGGTTCTACAGTCACCTTAGTTCCACTTCCAAAGATCAGCTTGTTGCCCCCATAATTCACACAGTGCTGAACCCTCTTACCAAATACCCCATGCTAATCGAACATTGGCTAACTGAATGAAGCAACATGAATGTTAGCAACGCATTTCTTCCACATTCTTACCAACCTATGCAGCTATATGTCTGTCTGTGCTCATTTCTATTTCTCTCTATCTCTCTGTCTAGAGCCCACCATTTTTCTATTTCTCAATGTTTTACTCTGTTTATCTATCTGTATATCCACCAGCATGCCTGTGGTTTTAATTAACTTGAGTGATGTCCAGTTTATTACCAGTGAAGATGCAGCAACAATTCTGAAAATGCGAGATGTTTTTTTTTGATTGAAGGACAGAATGGCTTTCTCACCATTTACTTGGTTCAACGATTACCCAAGTATTTTTCTTGATACGTTGGCAGAATAGTTTACTTTCAGATTCAAGGCATCATTCATTCAAAGTACAGTAATTGTTACCAGGACCTACAATTAGTTAAATCCCTCCTCAAAATATAACCGCGAACGGTCAATTATTGACAAGTTCTTGCACTGACAGATGGAAACCATCAAAATAAACCACATATTAGGAACGTCTATACTTACTGGGTTCTACAGTCACCCTGGTTCCACTTCCAAATATTAGCTTGTCTGCATAGTTCACACAGTGTTGAACCTCCTTACAAAATACCCCAGGGCAAATTAAAATTGGCTAACTGAATGAACCAACATGACCGTCAGCAACTCATTTCTTGCAAATTCATATTACTTATCTATGCAGCAATATGTCTATCTGTGCTCATTTCTCTTTCTCTCCAGCTCTCTATCTAGAGTCCACCATCTCTTTACTTCTCAATGATTCACTCTGTTTATCTATCTGTATATCCATCCGCATGCCTGTGCTTTAAATTAATTTGCGTGATGGTCAGTTTATGATCAGTGAAGATGCAGCAACAATTCTGAAAGTGCGACATTTTTTTTTCATTGAAGGACAGAATTGCTTTCTCACCATTTACTTGGTTCAATAATTACCCGAGTCCCGGTTCCAAATGTTAACTCAGCGTTGACTGCATAACTCACACAATGCCTGGTTTCCTTACAAATACACTCATTGGGTTTCATTAGAACAGTCATCCTCCAAACATTGCAAGGCTTCTTAAGGCTAAGAATGATTCTTCAGTCTACTCTTTTTTTTCTGAACAGGCTGAAATCTTTTTGAGAGTTCTCTAATTTCCTTGATTCCAGCCCAATATCTGTACTATACAACATCAAATTTCTGTCCAACGTAATTCCCACAAAATAATTTAGCACGAAAAAAATGGTTATGTGCATGATCCAAAGGAAATCAGTGCACTGGCATCAAAGAAATTTTATTCCTTCTCAGAGTACTCTCTGGATATGTGATTTTCAGTAGAAAAAGTTCAACGTTGAAAAAGATTTCAGTCATTTCCTTATTGTTTGCCCCTACTCGCTTGGCCCTATTAAATTCCATTTTCATTTTCCCTAGAATCATTACATCTTCATTGCAATTAGCTAATTCCATTCAATTCAGAGAATGGTGGTAACACTCAGCAGGTGATACACTATCTGAGAGAAGAGAGAGGAGCATAGTGAATAGTGAAGACCACTCGCCAGAATCAGGATTGGCATACGACAACTACAGTTTTGAGTTTCAGCGAGGCTGGGAGGGGTGGGGGTGGGGGTTGGTGTTGGGTGGAATAACTGGTCAGCAGGAAAGTGAATGATATCCACCTGACTTCCGAGTATTTCCAGCATATTCTGCATTTGTCTCCGAACTCACCCAGTCAGAAATATTCCCATTGTCCATGCTTTGTTTGATGCACAATAGCTAGTTTATTACCAGTAAAGATGTTGCAACAATTCTGAAAATGCGAGATTGTTATTTGTTTCCTTTTTTTGTTTTTGGCTTTAAGATACTTCCTTCTCAGACTGTCTACAACGTGAACTTGTTTCTCTTACTTTCCTCTTCACTGCACTGACCCCATGAATCTCAATTCCAGAAATGCTCAAGAACCACATTCCAAGTGACAGTCTACACCTCCTATAAATCACTCTTCAGATGAGGAAGCTTTTTCTGAATTTCTACTGGATTAACAAGCTGTTGAGTTAATTGCCACCTTATTTTAATAGTGGCATATTTTGAACAGCTTTGTAAATAACTCTGTTTCCCACAAATCAAACCTTGCAAAGAACGGACTCAGCAGGATAGACCCCACACCCGTAATCACTACTAATTTTTATAATTTGTCTTTAATGACGATGGAAAACATACATATAAAAACAAAACTGCATTTTACTGTGTAGAAATTAGACAAATTGCATAACAAATCGGATTTCTTGGGCATTACTTCAGTTTGGTCACAGATCCAAATGTTATCAATTTGAAGGTATTCCTACAGCTCTGCCAATGTACAACCACCACCCAGACCCCGAATTCAACTTACATTATAGAGTCTTAGATTCCTAGAACACGAAGCCATCTCCTTGGCACATCATGTCCGTGCGCATTTAAGTTAAAATATCTAGATTTCATTTTATCTGATATAGCTTATCTGTGTAGATTCAGCTCTTTTCCGCTATTAGTAGTAACGTAAATCTCTGAAATTTCTTGGCGCCCATTATCTACTTAATGTTAGGAAGACCAGAATATCGAATTGTTTGAAAACTGATTTTCAATATTAACATCTTACCGGGATTAACAATAATTTAGGTGCTGCTTCCAAACAACAATTTATTGAGCACTGAATTTAGTGGCCGTCACCAATGCACTATTATCATTGCCAATTTCATTTCTAAATACTAAAATCACTTCATCACCGATTCGGCAAGTGTATTTGCTTAGGTTGGAGAAAATAAAGCTTATTTTGAAGGATCGTTCCTGCAAAACACAATGCTCTGATTTCTAGGTCAAAGGTATTTTTGATTCCTAGATTTCAGAAAATTCTCCCTGTAAATATAAGGACGGATTTCCAACCATTAACCAACACTCGCACCAACAGATGGAAACTGAAGTGGGAACTTGCAGTAGGAATGTCACCACTTACTTGGTTCTACCGTCACTATGGTTCCACTTCCAAATATTAGCTTGTTGCCAGAATAACTCACACAGTGCTCAACCCTCTTACAAAATATAGCCTTCCAATACAATATTATCTAATCGTTGAAGCAATAATGCAGATAGGCACTCATTTTAGCGTATTTATGTTCTATATGTATTAGTCAATCTGTACGTCCGCCTGTGCATCCATGTGAATCTCATTGTTGCTTTATAGCTCCCTCTTACTTTATACATCCATCTTTTTTTTTCCTCCTGTCTATCTATCTGGATATTTTCTGCCCCACTCCAATAGCTTTGTTTAACCTAGTAACTGGGAAACTTATTAGTGAAACTTATCATTATTTATGATCAGGGAAAATGAGGCAAAAACTCTGAGTACGTGACTATTTTTTGTTGTTGTCAGATGCCTACTCAGTACTTACTTGGTTGAACAATTACTCGAGTGCCGGTTCCAAATATTAACCCAGTGGTCCCTCCATAATCCACACAGTGCTTGACCCCCTTACAAATAATCACACTGCTTTAAACATTGTTCACATCGTCTTACTCCACATATGCAATGTAGTGAGCGCAAACTCAATACAATGTAACATTTTTTTCAAGGTAATTTCATTTTATTAAATAGTTTTAACCATCTATTCAGCTCAATATAGGCCTTATGCAGACAGTAGTTTTGTATGCAATTTAGTTTCCATAAGGGAAGGTAAAAGGATAAAATAATAGGATTTATCTACTGATCTAAAGAGAATCATTGCGTATATTTCTGTGTGATTTTATTGCTCTTTAGAGTTACGTCTGTATGTTTGATTCTCAGTAAAAAAAATCTGTATGGCTGAAAATCATTTCCTTAGTTCTCTATTGTTCGCCCTCGTTTGCTCAGTCATTTCTCTCTCTCTGTCCTGCTTCCCCAGGGTGCTCTGTCTTTTTCTCACATCACTAAAATATGCGAGCCGATAGGTTAGTAGCCCGCTGTGAACTGCTCTAAGTGAGGTGCAAGAAAGAACTGTCGAGGAAATGGTGAAAAAAAAGGTATTAGAGAAACTTTGATGAGGGATTGATTACAATATGAACAGACCGAGACACTTTGTCCGCACTGGCCAACTTCTATGTCCCATGCTAATATATCACTTTTGCCCTCTCCTAGCAATCTTCCCAAAGTTATTGACGTATGTTATCCATTGAAAATCAGATAATACAGGAAGAGTTCAGCAGATCAGACAGTGTCTGTGGAGAGAGAAACAGTGAAGGCTTCAGATCAAAGGCCTTTGGTCATAACTGGGAAAGAGAGAAGAGAGGCTGGTTCTAGGCAGGAGAGAGAATCCGGGAGAGTGGATTGGGGAACGGGAGGATGTTGTCATCTGCCTGATCTCTGAGGTTTTCCAGTATTTTCTGATTTTGTCTCTGATATCACTCCGGCAGAAATGTTCTTAGTCACCTCAACATCCCTCCCCACCTCCTATGTAACTTTGAATTGATATATTTATTTTTGTATTCTCTACACTGACCCCACTACCCTCAAGACAGCAAATGCCCAAGAATCTTATCCGATTTAACAGTATGTACCTCAGACAAGGAAGTTTCCTCCGTATTTTCTGTTGCATTAGCGGCTACTCATCACCGTAGTGTAAGGGCTAGGACTTTTGTACACCTATTAAGTTGTTTTTATTTCAAGTTTCTTAAGCTTGTGTACAAATACCCACGATAAAACATTCCACTACACAATCTCTTTTAATCTCTAACGTTTGCTTCTAATGCCAGCAACCCGACCTCCATCAACAAAACTGCATGAGACACCTACATAATAAACTGGACTTACTGGGTCCCATCCTCACTAGCTTCAGACAGAAATGTTGGCACGTTGAAATCATACTAAAGTCAAAGCACTATAGATCAGTATAGAAAACCCTTAGGTGGTCCCAAACTCAACCCATGTTATAGGCTCTTCGATTTCGGCAGCATGGAATAGGCTTTCGTTTCAGCACGTCCATGCTTATTAATGTAACTTTCAATTAAAATCGGATCATTCTGTCCAATAAGTTGGATCTGTGTAGATTTTAGTTGCATCTACGTGTTAGAAGAGCCTACCTAAGTTATTAAAATACTGATGAACTCTCTCAGCACCCACTACTTGCATCATATTATATCGACCAGAATATAGCACTTGCTTTAAACTGGATTATAATGTTGTCATCTTACGAGTATTCACAATATGTCTGGTGAAGAGTTCGAACACATTTTCGTCCAGTCCTCCAGAACCCACACGATAAATGACCCGCCTGGCTAGAACACCGTTTAGAGACTGCTTCCTGTGCACTATTATCATTGATTATTTTATTTCAAAGAAATATTCATCACTTATTTAGCAATTTTTCTTGATACGTTGGCAGAATAGCTTACTTTCAGATTCCAGGCACCATTCATTCAAAGTACAATAATTGTTACTAGGACCCACAATTAATTAAATGCCTCCTCAAAATGTAACCGCGAAAAGTATTGACAAGCTCTTGCACTGACAGACGGAAGCCATCAAAATAGAGTACATATGTGTAATGTCTGTACTTACTGGGTTCTACAGTCACCCTGGTTCCACTTCCAAATATTAGCTTGTTTGCATAGTTCACACAGTGCTGAACCCCCTTACAAAATACCCCAGGGCAATTTAAAATTGGCTAACTGAATGAAGCAACATGACAGTCAGCAATTCATTTCTTGCAAATTCATATTACCTATCTATGCAGCTATATGTCTGTCTGTGCTCATTTCTCTTTCTCTCTAACTCCCTATCTAGAGCCCGCCATCTCTCTACTTCTCAATGTTTTACTCTGTTTATCTATCTATATGTCCATCCGCATGCCTGTGGTTTAAATTAATTTGCGTGATGGCCATTTTATTATCATTGAAGATGCAGCAACAATACTGAAAGTGCGTCTTTTTTTCAGTGAAGCACAGAATGGCTTTCTCACCACTTACTTGGCTCTACAATTACCCGAGTCCCGGTTCCAAATGTTAACCCAGTGTTGACTCCATTGCCCACACAGTGCCTGGGTCCCTTACAAATACACCCATTGGTCTTTGTTAGAGTCTTCCTCTAAACATTGGAAAGCCTTTTAAAGCTAAGAATTCTTCAATCTACTCTATTTTTTTCTGAATAGGTTGAAATTTTTCTGAGACCTACATAATTCCCTTCACTCCTCCCCAATACCTGCAGCATAAAGCATCGAAATTCTGGCCAACTTAGTTGCCACGAAGTAATATAGCACGACAAAAAGAATGTTTATCTGTATGATTCAAAGGAAATCAGTGCACAGGTATCTATGTAATTCTATTCCTCGTCGGAGTGCTCTCTAGATATGTGATTCTCCGTAGAAAAAGTTCAGTGTTGAAAAAGAATACAGTCATTTCCTTATCGTACACCCTTACTTGCTTGCCCCTAATAAATTCCATTTTCATTTTCTCTGGATGATCACATCCTCATTGAACAACTAACCAATTCCATTCAAAACAGACAATACTGGTAACACTCAGCAGGTGATACAGTATCTGAGAGAAAAGAGAGGAGTATAGTGAATTGTGAAGACCATTCGCCAGAATTCAACCCATGTTGTGGAGCTTTACATTTCAAGAACTTAAAGCAGTCACTTCGGCCCTTCATGTTCATTTGTATTTAAATTAAATATCTAATTTAATTTTATCTGATGAATAATATCCTTGTAGATTCAGTTCTTTTGATGTATTGGTAGTCCCAAAGTCCCAAAATGCAGCTGCAATCTCTTGGCATCTATGTTAGGATGGCCAGAATATCGAATTTACTTGAAAACTGATATTCAATATTAACAATATTAACATCTTATCAGGATTAACAATAAATTTGGTGCCTCTGCAAAACACCAATTTATTTAGCCCTGAAAATCGTATTTAGTAAATGATCTTCTGAGCTCAGATTAAAGGATATTCCCAGTGTCCCCAGTGTACTATTGTCATTGCTAATTTTAACTCGAATATAAACTCAACCTTTCACCTATTCGTCAAGTGGTCGTCATTAATCTGGAGAAAAAAGCTTACTTTCAGATTTGAAACATTATTCCTGCAAAATACAATGCCTGCTGAGACCCAGATTTCAGAAAATTCTCCCTGCAAATATAAACACGAGTTTACAACCATCAACACACACTTCGTGCGCTAACAGAGTGAAATCGAAATGGAAATTGCATTAGGAATGTCAACACTTGGTTCTACCTTCACTCTGATTCCACTTCCAAATATTAGTTTGCTGCCTGTATTCCTTTCAGATGGTTCAACCCTCTGACAAAATAGAACCTTTGAATGCAATATTAGCTAATTGTTTGAAGCAATAATGCAAATAAGTACTCAATTTAAGGTGCTTATGAATTGGCCAATTTGTATGTCCGCTTGTGTATCTATCTGAATTTCACTGTACCCCTGCAGCTCACTCTTCATCTACGTATCTATCTATTTTCTTCTATCTATCTATCTATCTATCTATCTATCTATCTATCTATCTATCTATCTATCTATCTATCTATCTATCTATCTATCTATCTATCTATCTATCTATCTATCTATCTATCTATCTATCTATCTATCTATCCGTATACCTGCCCACCTCTCGATAGCTTTGCTACAACTGTGTGATTGACAGTTTATCATCTTCGAAAGTTTATCATTTAGCGGAAGTTCTGAATATGTAAGTTTTTTTTTGCTGTTGTCAGATGTAGTGGTCCTGTCAGTACTTACTTGGTTCAACAATTACTCGAGTGCCGGTCCCAAATATTAGTTCAGTGTTGCCTCCATAACCCACACAGTGCTTGACCCCCTTACAAATACACACGCAGCTTTTAACGTTGTTCCCATCGCATTACTCAGCATAATGTAATTAGTGAGCACAACGCCACCTCCATTTAAAGTTTCTTTGCTTCAAGATATTTTCATGTTATTAAATAGTTTCAAGTCTTCTACTATCTATCCTGCTCAACATCGGCCTCATGCAGACAATGAGTTCGTTTGCAACTTAGCTTCTATAAGGGAAGGTAACATAACCATAAAACTTATCTGTAATGCCTCAAGAGAATCATACACATAATTTCTTATGATCCTTTTCTCCTTAGAGTTACTTATGTATCATTGATTCTCAAAAAAAATCTGTGTCAGTGAAAGTCACCTCCCTAATTTCTGTATCGTTTGCCCTCATTTGCTCAGTAATTTCTATCTCTCTGTCCTGTCCCCCGAGGATGCTCCTTTATTTTCTACATCCCCAAAAATATGCTGGACGTAGGTTCGTAGACTGCTTTGAACTGCTGCAGGTGAGGTGGGAGGAAGAAATGTCGAGGTCGTGGTGGGAAAAGGTATTACAGAAAATTAGAAGGAGGATTGATTACTATAGGAACAGGCAGAGGCACAATGGCTGGAGTGGCCTTCTTCTATGTCGTATGCTAATATATCACCTTTGTACTCTTCCAGAAACCTTCCCAAAGTTATTAACCTCTTAATGATTTCTATGGAAAATCACATAATACTGGAAGAATTCAGCAGGTCGGGCAGCGTCAGTGGAGAGAGAAGCAATGAGCGCTTCAGGTCAAAGACCATGGATTATAACTGGGGAAGAGAGAAAAGAGCTTCGTTCTGAGCTTGAGGGAAGGTCGGGGAGAGTGGAACAGAGAGTGGGAAGATGCTGCCATCTGACTAATTTCTGAGTGTTTCCAGCATTTGCTGTTTTTGTCACCAATCTTATTTTCTCAGAGGTATTCCCAGTGGATGGTCTATTTCTTCCACAACAACTTCAACTTGATTTGGCTCTTTCTTCCTGCACCCATTATCCTGAGGTCAATAAATGTCCAAGAATCATATTCAAGTCGCAGTATACACTTCCCATAAAATATTCTCTGGGCGAGAAGGCGATCTCTTCAATCCCTTTTCGATTCATGAAATATTCACTAATTTGTCTAGTTTCTACCTCATTTTAATAGTTACCAATTTTGAACGCCTCTTTTAGTTTAGTTATTGTTTTCCTCGTGTTAAACCATTGGGTAGAATTCACTTAATAGGTTATACTCTCATTCACTCCCAATCTCTACAATTCTCTTTAAATAAATGTAAACCTACATCTAACACCAAAACTACATTCCAACACACATAATGTAGGGACGTTACATGATGAATCGGACTTACTGGGTTTCACCTTTAAATTGGTTCCAGATCCAAATGTTATCTGATTGATGTTACTCACACAGCACTACACACCAGGACATAAACTCCTTCCCTGGTCTCAAATTGAACTTTTCCTATAGAGTCTTATATTCATACAACACAATGAAAGTTTGGTCACCTTGCCCATGTTCAGTTGTTAAAACATTTAAATTTCATTCTGTATAATGAATCGGTGTAGATTCAGTTGTTTTCACATATTATGTACTCTGTTATTACAGAAAACAGGGTAACCGTTTGTTATTCCTTTACAAATGTAATGTAATTCAGAATATAGAATTTGCTTGAAAACTAATTTTCAATATTGGTTAACACAAGCATTAAGAATAAGTCAAGTGCCGCCTCCAAATACTAATTTGATAAGTCCACCAGAATACACACCGAAATAGATTCCCTCGCAAGCATGTTTTTACAGTCGTAAATACCTCCATATCTCGCTTATTGATTATTTTATTTAACGGATTAAATACATATCGTCTCCTGTTTGATAAACATCCTTGATCAGTTCGGAAAATAGCCTTTTCTTTCTGCAGATCTGGAGCCTTATTTATCAAAGTACAATGCTTACTGAGATCCACAAATAATCAGTCACCATCCCAAAAATATAAGTAAAGGTTTCTAATCTTTGACATACTCCTGCACTAACTATTGGAATACACTGAAGGAAACAAGCATGAGGGGTACCAACTTACTGGTTCAAATTCCAGATATTAAATTGCTGCCTCCATAATTTCCTCCTTGCCCTACACCTATTTATAGTTCTTCCTTATCTTTTTGTGATTTGCTCTAGTCCTATACGGTATTGGAAACAGTGACATATTTTGGTTGGAGTGATTGCTTATCCACCTCCTAACCGCCCCCCCCCCATCAAGCTCTTTGTATATCCTTCTAGAAATGTTGACCGTATATTTGTCTGACCAGTAAGTTTTTTTTTCCTTTTCCATCCGCTCTTTCTGTCCGTATATCCTGTCATGTATTTGCCTGTCTATATGTGTCTGCTTGCATAACTAGCTGCTGGAACATGGTATTCGACTGAGTTTTGTTTGGTTGCTTTTTGTGACAAGTGTATGGTAGAAATCGCCGATGGAACATAAATTATGAAGTAAAACATACACATTTTGTTTAGAATGATACAAACTACTGTATATCCCTTGGATTTTTAAATGGTCCAATCTCTTAATTAAAGTTAAAACGTATCTTTCTACTAAGTTATGAGAACTAATGCAAACATCGCACTTACTGGGTTCTACAATTAGTCTAGTTCCTCCTCCAAATATCAGCTTGTTATTGCCTCCAAGATTCACACAGTGCCCGGCCCTCCTACAAAAATATTTTCTGGCCAATCTAGTGCCTATCTTACCTTTGAAAAATGCAGCCCATCCTTCACAAAGAGCTTTCACAAAATATAATGCTAATTTTACTTATCAATTTCTCTAACCCGAGGATATCATTTGCAAAGCCTATCCATAATAATGAAGGATAAAGCATCTTGAAAATTTTATCACATCATTTAACAAAAGTTACACGCAGTATTAAAAACTGATCACGTTCTCTGTTCTTTAGGTAAATTGTTCTTTCGGAGGTTCCATTTATTTACTTACTGGGTTCAACAGTCACTCTAGTTCCGCTTCCAAATATTAACTGTTCTGCAGAATTCACACAGTGACTGCCCCCTCTACAAAAAGCAATTTGTTAGCCAATTCACACTGTTTAGTTAATTTTCATTGGCAACCTCATTAGCAACTATTCATTTAGTCTCGTTGAACTTGAATTGGTAAATCTCAGTTAAAATTGTTTTATCCTGTTCGTAGCTTTGTTTTTATCAAGGCAAGTCTTCCTAAGGCAAGGTTCTCTAAGAAATTCCTCTTGAAATTAAAACAAAAATGTGCTGCTAGTTTTCAACAATGCCCAAAGGTTTTAGTGTAGTCCCAGTTTAATATAAGGATTTTAGTAATAGATTCCAAACTTTTCTCCCAGGTGTAGACGAACTATAGTGAAGAAGTCACAAAATGATCCAGTAAACAGTGGAGAATGATACCTGCTGAGAGTAGAAATTTAAAATAAAACCCGAAACACTCGATAGGTCAGGCAGCAACTGTGTAAAATAAAACAATAAGCGTTTTGTGTCCTGGAATGGAAAGAACAAAAGAAAACAGAGTTTTCAGTAGGGAGAGAGTGTGTGGGCAAAATAACTGATAGGACGATGCTAAGTAGATGAATGAGGATAGTAACAAACACGTTAAACAACCTTTGTTTGCACAAAGAGTTGTGAGACCGAGCCAAGGGGTAAGAAAAACTGAGCCCAATGACAACTGGTGCAAATGTCTGTTTCTGGTACATAAAGTTGGGGAAATCGCTAATTTGACAAGATACTCCGGAATATATATTAGCTGATTTGGTTATATATTAATAATGGGACAACGAAGATAGGACCGTGGACTTTGTAACTAACACTCTAAAGCATTGATCCATTATCCTCCACCTATGGAATTCTTATCACAATTTACTTCCTTGGTATTACTGTTGGCTTGGATATTGACCCAAACGCCAGCTTGTCATATATCACATTGCATGTCATATCAGTGCAAAAACCTATCACTCTATTCCGATGTCGTGTTTCACACTGGTCAACAGCTAATAACCTTAAGAGCATCACGTTTCTATGTAACCTTTGACTCAACACACATTCAATTTGATGCACTGCTGACAGTATCTACAGAGATTGCAATTCCACTTCTGAAACTAATCTCAGTTGTATTCCAAGGGACCATAGAGGAGCGAGTCAGTGCCAAAAGCGTATTGTCTTCACTTCACTAGTATAACCCAACTTCTGAAGCACCCTATGCTTCATTGCAAATAAACTAGAATATTTCCACGGAAGTAATGTCACATCGGTTCAAAGGACGATATTTACCGAACCTATGTATGCTGTGTCATTTTCCATTTAACCCCTACGTCATTCGAGATTGCGCAATTTTTGTCTGGCAATAACGTACAATTGGTATGGATTTCAAGTTGCTAAAATACAGAAGGATATTAAGTATTTTGTAACTGAATGAACATTTGCACTGAGTGATTTTAGGTTGAATTGCGAATGTTATTGTCATTATATTAACGACGTAGCCCAGGACAGGGTATGGAAATTCCATAACCTCTAAAAAGCACTTAAATAGTCTCAACAGAAAGAATGGGTCATCTGTTGCTTGGTTGTTCCAAGCGTCTGCTTCCGTGACACAGCGCAAAGATACCGAAATATGTTTGCTGTAAATCCCCGAGATGGGACAGATAGAGGAAAGTGGAATTGGACTTGAGGGGCGAAGGCATGTGTCAGATGTCAATGAGGCAAATTGTCCATGTGATGAGAATAGAAAGGACAGTAGGGGAATTTGTGCTTTTTTCTTCAAACCGACACCCAAACATCATGTAGGGCAAAAAATGTAGAGGTAATTCAATTAAATCAGTGGAGTTATGATGTTTTACGGTCCAGTTGTGTCATGATTTTCCTTTGGTCATTAGCCTTGTGATTACTCTGGCTGGTAATATATTAACGATAGACATCTCCATTACAACAATGGAGTTAAAATCCCTTAATTGTACCAGGGAACTGTACAGAGTTATATAAACCATAAACATACACAGTTCCGTCATGTTAGCAGGGGATATAACAAAGCATTTAAGAGCTTCAGAATAATTGGGTGGTATTACTCATTCGGGCAGTTTAAATCTCAACTACCATTCATGAGTTTGGAAACCCTTATCACATTAGTGAAGAATGTTACACATTCCGAGAGAAGTTCAATTTAGTTATATATTTTTCTACAAGCAACACACATGAAAAACTACTTTAGTTTACTCATTGATTATGGTAAGATTGACAATGAGATTGAAAACACCTTTTGTTTTTAAAAATAAATTGTGTTGTACACAGTTTAAAAGGTTATGCAAAAAAGCGAGGAGATGTTAAACCACTCACTGGGTTGAACTTTAAGCCTTGTTCCAGATCCAAATATCAGCTTGCCGGTGTTATCATTCACACACCATCATACACTCAAACAAAAATCCATTGACGCAACTTTATTTCTTCCAATACACACTAAGGGAAGGTCCGCTTTTGTTTTTTTTTTGGTTTTTTTTTTAATGCGTTGGATGATTTCAATGATATAATTCCTGCAGCCCATTTTGATGCAAAATTATTTTCTAATTTCCTTCTTTTTCAGTTCTGCCTCTGCTACTCACACGGTTGTCACCACCATTCAGTTGTCCTGCTCCTTCTAAAGTATTACACCTTCCGCTCTCCTACATACAGAATACCAATACTTGTTTTCCCTTTATTTCACCACCAGTCCTGATGGAAATCCGACGTCCTGAACCTTTAGCAAGACAATAGGAGCTGGGCCCTTCGACCTTTTTTCCTGCTCTCCAATCTTCAAGATCATGACAAATATTATTACTCATTAACTTCATATCCCTCGATCCCACCTATTATCATGAATCCAAATACCAGCCTACGCCGTTTTGAATGAAATTAATGTCTCAGCCTTCACAGTTCTCCGATCTGGTCAGAGAATTCCAAAGATTCACTTCCTGCAAACGAATGAAATGCTGCATATCCCAGTCATACCCCTTATTGTGGCTTTGTGGCGCATGGTTCTCGATTCCTCAACCAAGAGAACATACACCCCGGTCCACCCCAGTGAGGTAGCTTCAAAGAAGATGCCCTCTCTTTGTTCTAAACTATAGAGCATTTAGGCCAAGTCTATCTATTTTTTCTCCCCCTTCCTTACCTGCATCTTAACACTTAGAATTGTCGTCTCTTCTTTCCGTCAATTGATCTAATTGAGAATCCAACTTGCCTGTACTTCCTTCCTTTTGTACCTCTCTAAATATTCCTTCATCCAGGTCTTGCTTGAATTTCCCACGAGGTATCTCGGCTAAGTCTGACATACATCTGCTTTATATCTCCTCCTTATGCAAAGAATGCTATAATGAATGGGATCTATTAGATTTCACCTCATTTAGATGAGGTCTAATTTCGTTCTTCCTTAAAATCAGAGAGATCTTCTGATCTTCTGATCTGCCTTTCCTTATGTCTATATAATCAGGGACTTTCTTTATTAGATATTTACTCAGCCATCCTGTTTCTAAAGGAGGACTTCCTCTACAGAGGACCTGGGAAACTATTTACTGTTTTAATTCTAACAATCTCACGATAGTTATGAGCATTGGACTCCAGAGTCTGGCATCACCGCACTTACCTGGTTGTACGGTGAGCTTGGTCCCATATCCAAATATTATCTCGTTGCCAGCAAAAGCACAGTGTTACGCATCAGTACCGAAACCCCATTTGATCCTAAGCATGCAGTTCATTTGCAAAACATGAGTTTTCAAAGATTTAAAGATAACAAACAGGAATTCAGATTTTGGAAGTAATATCCTAAAGCACTGGTTAATCGGATTAAGGATGTCATTGAACTTACTTGGTAAAACTGTCAGCTTGCTCCCTGTACCAAATGAGAGTATCTGTCCATAGTCCACACAGTAAGCCATGCCATAACATGAACCCATTCTCAGTTAAGCTAGCCCATTCTTACCAGTTTAGACTTCACTTATTTAACTAAAAATGCATGCTAGTGTTGTTATAGTATTTTGTAGCAGAGAAGGAACTAATCTTCCACTTTCCTTGCCATGAATTCTGAACTGTCAAATCTTCAGGAAAATCTTCGTGATCTGAAATTTTGATTTAGATTTTCTTTCACGCTGAATGCTGGTTAGAGTTGCTGAGATTTGTCATACTTTCTAAAACGATTGAAAACTTCCAGCACCCTTCACTAATTGAGTCAAAGCTCTAACAAAATTTCCTTGGATCTAATATAACAGGAAATGCTGAAGTCACTCGTTAGGCCAGGTAGCATATGTGGAAAGAGAAACAGAGTAGATGGATCTGGTCTAAGAGCCCTCATAAGCAACGGAAAGTGAGAAAAGAAGTTACTTTAAGATGGCCGTATTTCTAAAAGGTGAGAAAGGAATTGTCCAGGTGTTCCTAAGGTCTAATTTCCTGTCCCTGAATCGATGAACATAATCGCCAGTTACTGGCCCAATGACAACCGTCATGTTTCAGTACACTAGATTGTTAGGTAACACATGTTATCGGATTTTTTTTCAGAAGAGTAGATGTTATCATATTTCTGCAATTTCCTTACCAAAAGACCATACCGGCCCTGAAAACAAACCTTTCATTCCCATTCCATTTATTTTCCTGTAATCCAAATTCTACCTATAATTCTTCAACTCTACAAACATATCAAGTTTTAGGAAATGAACGGTTCTGCCATTGCCCTGAGTAGTCATAACCAACTCAATTCAGACTCATGAAATATAACAGGAAACTAAAGTACACAATGTATGGATATCGAGAAATTGAACTTCTATACACTTGTAGGAAATCGACTCAGGTTAAATGTTAATTAATACTCACTTAGCAACACAGATAACTTAGTCCCAGTTCCAAAGATAAGTTTGCTATTAGCTCCCGCATTCACACAGTACCATACCCCAAACCAAAAACTCACACTAGGCCGGAATTAGTAGATAACTACACCTATTGGTTGCTACATCTGAATGTTTGGAAACATTCAATGGAATTATCCACAGAACGCTCAGTTTCAAAGGAATGCTAACCAATACTTATTAATTACTTTGAAAGATATATTGGTTCAAAACCCAAACTTGGCCTATTCATTATTAATTGTAAAGTGGCACATGATAGTGTAATCCTTGTTAGTGAACAAGCAATCGAAATTCTGGAGCAATTATCCAAGGACTTGAATATGAAACTTAACCACAGTGCTTAGTGATTGATATTCAAGAAGGTCACTTTAAAATGTAAATGGTAAGATCGTCTTGGCAATGACGACCACGAAAGCGAATGGCTCGCCATAAAGCTCCTTGGTGAATCATTGGAAATCTCTGCACCAGAGAGCTGTGGCCACTAGATTACTGAGTACAGTGAGAGAAGATGGAATTAACTGTTTGAACGACCTGGAAATGAAGCATATGGAGAATGAACTCAGAAGAGAAGATGATTGCTAAAGCAGATCGGGCAAATACTGCCCTAGGAAGAGAATGACATTAAGTTGTTAAGAGTGCCGAAAAGATTTGCACGGACATTACAGGGACCGGAGATCTTGAGTTGTAAGAAACAATGGACAAATTGAGCTTCATTTGTTGGAGCGCAGGAAGATTTGGGATGACATATAGATGCATATAAAACGACGAGTAGCATCGAAAAAGTGAACAATCATGTAGGGGAGTCTAATACCGGATAGTATAGGTTGAAGGTGAGAAGGAAAAGACAGAAAGAGCACTTGTTAAGCAAATTTTTCAAAACCGAGTGATGGTGTATTTATGGAAGGAGCTGCACAATAAGTTATGAATATGTTTAAAAGGTATTTAGATAGAACGAATCCTTACATTTCGGGGAGATGAGCAACATTCTGCTGCTTTCCCATCAAATAGTCTGATTATGGATTTGAAGTTCAAAGAACAAATGATTTTGTTTTAGAAGTCTACTAATGATTTCATTTTAGAAGTCTGTTGAAGGAAAGAGAGGGGGAAGGAGAGAGAGGAGAGAGAGAGAGAGAGAGAGAGAGAGAGAGAGAGAGAGAGGAGAGAGAGGAGAGAGGAGAGAGAGAGAGAGAGAGAGAGAGACAGAGAGAGACAGAGAGAGACAGAGAGAGACAGACAGACAGACAGACAGATAGGGACAAAGGGGCAGAGAGAGACAGACAGAGAGCGAGAGAGAGAATCCCTACTCCCATTTTGTAGTGATGAACATTAATTTATCTATGGAATAAACTATAATTTTGAAGAATGATTCAAGTTTCTATGAGATGCTCTGGAAGCAATTCCCTCTCACTGTACGTAAACATAGAAGGGCTTTGAAAGGCATCAGAGAAACAAAAAATGATCTACGTTTCCGCTCGTTTTGTAAGATACACCTGACTTTCAATACATAAATATGATATCCAAAAGCTCCTACTTACTAGGCGTGATATGGAGCCTCGTGCCAGATCCAAAGATGATTTTGTTACCAATGTTCACACAGCATGAAATCCCAGTACCAAAATCCCTTGCGGGCCAGACGTTACACTGCCAGCTCTGAATGCAGGACTACATTACAAGAGCTGTGAATTACTGTCGAAAGTAGCCCAAAATTTCATTTTCCCAGTGATGTATAATAATGAAATGTAATTTATTCCTGATTAGCAAATTTGTTTCTGAATATATGCTCTGAGTTAACTCCTGGCCAAACTGATTAGAAACATTAAATGACTACACATTGTCTAAATTGTATGAATCTATTACATATTTAATTATTGCCAACTGTTAAATGTCAATTGACGTCAGTTTATGCTGTGTTAAGGAAGCGCTGTGTCGCAGAAGCGACACAACCTAAGCATGTTTTTTTGATTACTGAGAAACCTCAAAGAGTATGATTATCTGAGGATAATTGGCATTTTTAGCTTGTGAGGATTTTTTTCTTATTATCAAACACTTTCTATCCCTTGACCCATTCTTTATGCGTCTATACGTACCTCTACACGAAGAAATCAACATCCCCTATGAAAGCTCCGGTGGAATTTGCATCTAAGTCCCCTTGACTGAGTTGTAGACCATAACATCTCGACTCGTCAATTCTCCCTGGCTGATGATTTCACATCTGTGTCTCAATCTCGTTATCCCTTCTGATAATGGGATTGGTTACCTTTTCAATTGCCTACCACTAACTACAATGAACACCTATCTCATGTCCTTCCTTTACTTGTCTTTTCTTATGGAAAAGAGTACTGTCGACGTTTCTGGCCGGAATGACACAAGATTTACTCATTCTATCCCTCGATCCAAGGAAACACTTCCCACTACTCTTCTAAGTCCAGTTGCTTCGAAAGATCGGGGGTCAAAAATTGATACAGTGCTCCAGTTGTGGCCAAACCAGTATCCTTAGAAAGTGCTGCATAATTTTCTGCAGGATCCCCTGCATTTTCATCCGATGCTTTCTCACGCTATCCTGTTACCAGCATATAGTCGATTCCCCATTGATCCCCACCCTTTTATATCTCCTCGTCCTGTCAAGTCGCCTCTTTGTTCTCCAAATAAAAGCACATCCTCGTTAGTCAGTCCTCGCTCACAGCCATAAAGAATTATCGCAAAGATTATCCAAATGGGTCAATTTACGTATGTGATTATCTTGTAATCGTTTACGATAATCTCATCAATTTAACATATGATATATCAATGGCTTCCTTCTATTCTATTAGAAGTACAAAATAAGACTTACTGGGCTGCACAGTTAGACGTGTCCCAGTTCCAAAGGTTAAAACGTTCGTGCTGTCATAAGCCACACAGTGCTGTATCCCCAAACACAAACGCCCCACTTCATTCTGACCATTCCTACATAATCAACTCGTTGTAGCACTTAGACAAAACAGCAAAAAGCGTAGATAGCAAAACGGACAAACAATGACTCGATGGGCCGAATGGCACAATTCTGTTTCTATATCTTGTGGCATTATTATGACGGTATTGATCGCATCTTATTTCATCTTCTGTTACATCATTACAATATACATGACAGCCATTTAAAACAAATCTACATCCTTCGCGAATAGCCCAGGTATATTTTCTCACACCTACTTGGTTTAACAGTGAGTTTAGTACCAGATCCAAATATGAGCGTGTATCCACCATCATTCGCCCACAGTGCGTGAGGGGTTGACAAAAACAACTTGTCAGAGGTAAGCAGCATACTGCAAAGTCTTATAAATGGGCAACAGCCCTCAAAAGAATTTTTGGGACATTCTCGCCATCAGTGCCCGTCCATTTGGCATTGAATTGAAGAGAAATACCTTCACTCACAGGCTGATATATATTTAGAATTCTCTTCGCTGAACGGCTGTGGATGGTGAAGCGCCGATCGCATCCACAACAGTGGATTTATACTTTAAGGAAATCAAAATAAAGATAGGAAGTTGATTTAATCGATTTAACAAACTGGAGGGGCTCAATGGGCTCTCCCTGCCTTTGTTCCTGAGGATCTATTTCCCTTTTGGAAACTATTAAAAGGAATATTGTTGAAGGTTAATGGCACTGGCTTCCAGCTACATTTCGTCTGTTGTGCTTCCTAACCGAACCCTTTGCATAGTCAATGGAGTTTGCAGTGTGGTTTGTTAAGAGGATTGCAGTTGTATCCGATCCATACAGTAAAACAACATGCAAACAGACACTTCGGCCCAACTCGACCACGCCGACCAGGATGCATTTCTGTGCTTACTCGGTTTGTGTTTGATTTTATTTTGTCTACAATCGCCCCACCTGATCTTTTCCCGGCCAAGTAATTTTCCAACTGTTTTTTTCCACATACCATAATTGTCCCACCTCTACCTCTTACACTGGCAACTCATTCCATATTCTAACCACCTGAACACATTACCCCTCAGCTCCCCATTAAATCTTTCCCTTCTCCCTATAAACCAATAGCTCTAAGGTCAGACTCCATGACCCTGAGAGAAGGACTGCAAGTTTTTACCCTATCCATGCCCATGATATTATCAGCTATAAGTTTCTCACACAGTCTCTTTCATTCCAAGAGAGAGTGCGTGAGTGAGAGAGATAGAGAGGGAGAGGGAGAGAGATAGAGACTCAAGTTTCTTGGAGATGCTATGGATTACATTGATCAACATCTTGAAGTAGTTCATTTATACTGTCTATGGAGGTAGAAGGACTTTAGAGAGAAATCATGTTGCTACAAGTTGACACACTTTTCTGCTCAAACTCTGTGATACATCTGATTCTCAATTTAGAAATTCCATGTCCTGAAAACTCCTACTTACTAGGCATAACATGAAGCCTCGTGCCAGATCCAAAGATGATGTTGTTAGCAGGGTTCACACAGCATGAAATCCCAGTAACAAAATATTTGCTAGTCAGACGTTACACTGCCATCTCTGAATGCAGGACTACATTACAAGAGCTGTAAATGACTGTTCAAAGTATCTAAAATCTCATTTTTCCAGCGATGTATAATAAACCAGTGTATCTTATTTCTGATTAGCAAATATTTTTCTGAATATATGCACGGAGTAAACTCTTGGTCAAGCCTCTTAGAAATATGCAATGAATGCAAAAGCTCTAAATTGTATGAATCTATTACACATTAAATTATTCCCAACTGTTAAATGTTAATTGACAGCAGTTTATCCTGTTTTAAGGAAGATCTGATTCACAGCGGCAACTCCGCTTTGGCATGTTCTTTGATTACAGAGAAAGCACAAACAGTGCATTTTGGGGTTAATCGGCACTTTTATCCAGTGAAGACCTTTTCTGTAAAATCAAAGTCAAATACTTTCCATCCCCTGCCCCATTCTTTATCCATCTACATCCCTTCTGCACCGCCACACGTAGAAATCCACATGGCCTATGAAAACTACGGTGGAATGTGCTCCCAAGTCCCCTTCACTAAGACCAAAACTTCTCGTTGCATGAATTCTTCCTGGCAAGTCCCCTTCACTAAGACCAAAACTTCTCGTTGCATGAATTCTTCCTGGCTAGTGATCTCATATCTGTGTCTCAATCTCGACGCTTCTGCCAATTGGAGTGTTTTTTTCCTTCCTCTGCTTGCCATTAACTTCAATGGACAATTATCTCATGTCCTCCCGCGCCTTATCTTTTCAGAGCGGAATCACGCCAGATTTACACATTCTATCCTTCGGCCTATGGACACCCTTCCCATGTCCCTTCTAGTCCCAATCGCTTTGAAAGTTTAGCTGCCAGAAATGGATACAATGCTCCAGTTGTGGCCAAACCAACGTCCTACAAAAGAACTGCACAATTTTCTGCAGTATCACCTGCATTTCCATCCGACGCCTCCTTACACTACCGTGTTATCATCAGCATATACCCGAAGCCCCTATAACCCTGCACCCTTTTGCATCCCATCGCTAGATACATCGCCTCTTCGTGTTCTAAATAAAATTACAACACTTTTGTTTAGTCCTCGCTCTGAGCTAAAAAGAATTATCCCAAAGATTCCAAATACGTTAATTCATGGATATGATTATCTTGTAATCGTCCGTGATGATTACATTAATCTAAGGGGATGTGTCAACATTCTCGTTCTGTGCTGTTAAAATGACAAAATAAGACTTACTGGGCTGTACAGTTAGGCGTGTCCCAGTTCCAAAAGTTAAAACGTTGGTGTTGCCATAAGTCACACAGTGCCATATCCCCAAACACAAACCTCTCACTTCATTCTGGCCATTCGTGCATAATCAACTCATTGTCTCATTCAGATAAAACAGCAAAAAGCGTAGATGTAACAAAGTCGAATTCTGTTTCTATATCTTATGGTCTTATTAATAAGTATAGATGACGGTATCGATCGCATGCTTATTTTACCTTATTTTACATCATTACAACACACATGACAGCTATTTAAAACAGATCCAAGCCCTTCACCAATAGCTCAGGTAATTTTTCTGATACGTACTTGGTTGAACAGTGAGTTTGGTACCAGATCCAAATATGAGCTTGTATCCAACATCATTCACCCACAGTGTGTGAGAGGTTAACAAAAACCATTGTCAGAGGTGAACAACAAACTATAAAGTCCTATAAATGGGCAACACATGAAAAGTGGTGGAAGAACCCAGTCGGCCATGCTGCATCTATGGAAGAGAGTACAGTCGACATTTCTGGCCGAAATCCAAATGGGCACCAACTCTCAAAATACTTCTTCGGACCATCACACAACCAATGGTGATGGATTGATGGATTGAAGGGTTTAAGTTGTCTTCAATTTGGGATTGGATTCAAGAGAAATACCTTCACTGTCAGGGTTATGTACTTTTGGAATTCTGTCCGCTGAACGTCTGTAGAAGCTGAATCTTTGCTCATATTTACAAGCGTGGATTTTTTTAGAAAAATGAAGGGGTAGTGGGAAAGGTAGGAAGAGGATTTCAGCAATCTTATTAAATAGCAGAACAGATAATAAGGTACTTCGTCCCAATACGTCTATGCCGACCAAGATGCATTTCTTTTCTCATCCTACTTGCCTTTGCTTTTGCTTTAGCCCCATCCCTCCCCTCCAGACGTTTCCCAACTAAGTACCTGTCCGAGTGTTTTTTAGGCCCCATAATTATGCAGATTCTATCATTTAGTCTACAGCCTATTCCATATACTCGGCACCTGAAAACCTTGCCCCGCATCTCCCTTTTAAGGATCTGTTTAAACCAATGCCTTTGAGTTCAGACTCAATGACCCTGAAGGAAATGCTGGAACTATCTGTCCAATCCATGATTGTAAAGGTTACTACATAGTCTGTTTCACTCCAAAGAAAAGAGTTTAAGCCCGAGTCTAAGTCGAAGTAAATAATCTCTATTTATTGAGGGATTATTGTTGCTCAGTCGTTAAATCAAGTCCGACTCTTCGTGACCTCATGGACCAGAGGGTCCATAAGTTTTTCATGGCAAGATACCCCGGAAGTAGATTGCTAGGCCTTTCTTCCCTGCGGATACTGCTGCTGCCCAGTTTGGGACCCGGCTGGGTTTGAACTCAAGACCATCTGCCTTGAAGTAGTGGCATTCCACAAGCCGCCTATTTAGAAATACAGTGTGGAATTGGCCGTTTAAAGCCCTTAGAGCCGCACCACCGAGCAACCCTGGTCTAATCAAGGAACAATTTACAATGATCAATTAATCTAAGAACCGGTACGTCTTTGGGATGTGAGAAGAAACCGGAGAAAACTCACAATTTCTCGGGGAGAACTCCAAGCTCCAACGACCTGTGATTTAATAGCGTCGCACTAACCGCTACGCCACTGTGACGCCATTTTAACTAGAGTCAATAGTTCAAAACCAATTCAACCTTATAACTCAAACTTCCAAACATTCAAATTTGCACACAGCAGTTTTGGTGAAACCTGCTGCAGTTACTCCGACATGACACAAACCAAATGCAAACTATTCCAAACTTACTCGGAATAACAGATAGCTTTGTTCCAGATCCAAATTTGAGGGTGTAACCATCATTCGCACAGTGGCAATATGGCGCTCAAAAACTCCCGGGCAACTATATGAAATATTTTGTGTTTTGTAACAGAGATAATTTAAGCCCTGTTTTTTTTCTCCACAAGCTGTACCCGGTATGTGGAACATTTTGAGAACTTCTGCATTTATTACATAATTAGTGAAGGTTTCCCCCATCTATCTGTTCTTATCTGTTACAATATTTTACCATCAACTTCCTAATGTTTGCAGGCACAGGACCAATTAACCTATTAACCCTTATCACCTAATAACTCATCAGGGAACGGCAGGAATCCCACACGGTCATAAGGATAAGCTATAAACTCCATAAAGACAGCACTAGAGGTCAGCGTAGATAAAACCCGTGATCTGGAGTTGTGAGACAAGAGCTCCAGCAGCAGCGCCATTCCAATTCTGATGACTGGGCCTGATTCTGATGCATACTTATCAACGCTTCACTGTTGCATTCATTCAGTACACAATTAAATGCGGAAAAAATGGAAATACAGCAGCGGTTTAAACTCAATCTATTTCCTAAATTCGTTTGCCTACCGCTGGATTGGATTTCATGGCTTGCATTATGGTGGGTAAATCCACACATATTGACAAATTTAAAGTTCTTTAGATAGTGAATTCCAATGACAGCAAAAGCAATTCTCAATGCATGGAATTAGATAATTTTGTGTCGTGACCATTCCATAATGGAATGCATCCATTCGTCATACGTAATTGGTTATACGATTAATATTGTCCTTTTTCCAAAATTCAATTTGCTAGTGATAACCTACTACGTCCTGTCCGATAGCACAAATCCCGGAAGCATTATATTAAACTATATACAGCCTATGGATATATCACCCGGAGAAATGGTAGATATTATTGCCAAGGGCCCATTTTCGGCTGTTTTGGCAAATAACTATTTCTCTATAGGTTTATCCAACCTAAGGTTATGATCATCAATGCTAAGGCGTGTTCCAATCATTAGTTAAATTTGACATAGCTTGAAAACTCAATTTATAATCGGAATAATTGATACTCACTTGGAATTACAGTGAGCTTAGTCCCAGCTGCAAATATAAGCTGAAAGCCAGATGCATCATACCCCACAGTGAGAAGGTAATGTACAAAAACCATCTCCTTTACACCTGAGCGTCCATCATGATAAACGCTCTCCAACAATACATTCGGGGTGTTGATAAATAATACTGACTGCATTAATCACAGCATTAAGAGAACACTGTCAAGTTTTCACGTTACCACTTTTTGTTTAACTTCATTGGACGTAACCCACAGGAAGACACTTGTATGTAATTCAGTAAAAGCGAAAGAATTTGAGCAAAATTTGCTTTCAAAGGCTAGCATCGGAAATAATTAGCCAGCACTTGCGAAGGCTTAAGGAAATCCTGTCTTGATTGATAAGAGACTTGTCGTTTAAGCTGCATTACGGACTAATGTTATTAATGATATATTAATAAGATTCATTCAGCTGTATTTTAGATTTGTTTGCTCTTTGAAACATTAATATGAAATGATTTTTAAGCTTTCCATGGGAACATTGTCGTTTGTGTTATATCACGAAGAGACGTATTTTGCACTATTGCATGAGAATTCTGTTCTCTGTAATGTTATTAACAACGACATGTTGTTTAATCTGTGTTGTTCGAATGATATCCTATCGTGGAGACTTAGTAAGAGATCTTTGTTTAAGCTGCTTTGCTGATTTTTTTTTTGTTAGACGTATTAATTAATGGGGACTTGTTTAAGGCCCTTTGTTATTTTAATGACATGAGATCAAATTGAAGGAAACAGGAGTGAAAATAACTGTTACAAGAGCCTGACTCAATGTTGAGTAAGCTTTACCTCGACTTATGTAAACCTTTCATGATAAAACAAACACGTCAGACCACTATCGAAAAATTTGATTATTTTTGATGGAAAAATCCAGCAGATCAGGCAGATGTTGTTGAAATAGAAACAGACCTACAATGTTTTCTTCAATTCCATTTACACAGGTGTTGCCTTTCCTGCTGAGCGTCACTACTAATTTCTTAAAATTCGGACTGAGGAGAATCTGATGACCTCGTCAACATGCTGAACTACTTACTCGGTTCGATGATCAACTGAGTTCCACCTCCAAATATCAGTTGACCTGTTCCTCCTGAATACACACAGTGTCTAACTCCCCCACAAAAACCCGTTCAATGAACACTTACGTACTCACGACCTTCTGATCTGTAAACTAAAGGGGCAACATTTTAACACAATTGTTTTTCAGTTCTACTCTGTTCCGGCACTCTAATTCTTTTCTAAACCGTCATCATCTTTCAAACGGTCCACCCTCGATTCCTTCATTGAAGACACATTGCTCCTACAACATTTTACCCAGTGATGGGAACATTTCCATCAATGCTAACTCAGTTTGCCGCTGTCTACTTCCCAACAAGGCAGCTTGCCAAAGTCCATTGATTCCTGATAATTACCTTTTGCCTATGAGTAACACATTTCCTAAATTTCTGAAATTAATTAAAGGCTTTAGAGAGACAACAGCCAGCGTCCTAGGAAGATGATCTTTCACTGGTGCAGTAGCGCAGGCAGCAAAGTTGCTGGCTCGGAGACAAAGGTTCACTGTAACCTTGGGGTGCCTTATGTGTGGAGTTTGCAGCTTCTCCCTGTGATTGCCTGATAAACTGACGGTGACAATCTTTATCCCCACAGCCTTAGGTGAACCACCACCGAAAATTACTTCCAGTTTGCAGGAAAGTGATAGAATGAAAGGAGAATAAAACAAAATATTAATGTAAGATTGACATGAGTGGTCAAATAACAGTCTGCACAATCTCAGCAGGCTGAAGGATCGATTTCTGTGCTGCACATCGTTAGAACTCACTGACTCTGTTTCTCCTGTGTTATTTTTTTTTGACCTGAAACGTTGGCATCATGCCTCCCTCCACAGCTACTGGTACACCTACTGAATTATTATATTTAGTTATGTCAGTGTATGGATCAGAGGTCAAGCTGAGTAATGCAGCTCATCCATATTCCCAGAGGATGTTCTGATAAAAATTATTATGGTCTTCATATTTTGTTTGAAATTATTTTTACGAAATTCTAAACAAGGTACGCAACAGGAGTAACAGGTGGTTGCCAGTATAAGCCTCCGCAAAATATGCACCCTGCCTATAGAATACTAAGGGCAGTCTCGTCCTGCTTCCATATATGAGGGGAGACTTTTTCCCTGTACTCCAACAATGTTCAATACCGTGGCAAATCCTCCCCTGTCAACAGTTGTTTCGTATTGCTACCTGCTGAATGCAAGCAAACTTCCAAACAGATGGAATTTTTCTCTATCTTTAGTTAGCTCTTGCGCTCTTCTTTGTATATCTTGGGAGTTTTACTTGTTCTCATTTCGCTCTCTGTCGCTATTCAGGTTTCAGCCCAATCGATATTGCAACGGGGAAACCCACTCCTAGTGCCCCTTAGAAATGCATTGCAGGAATATATTTAGATACTTGTATGGACAATATATTTGGTTCATTTTTCTCACATATAAAACCTAAAGAGTTTAATACAGATGAATTTCCTTTCGAAATTCTTACTTGGTATGACTGTCAGCTTCGTTCCTGATTTGAATGCTACGTACTTAATACAGGAAAGCTCATAGTTCTATTCACCAGTATCAAAGCCATTTTAGGGTTGTTCTTGTCCGGAGAATAGATACTCAGCTTTATATAATTCTCATTCCATTCTTCCATTCGGAGAACGCGTGAATATAGAAAAGGATTATCTTTTTGTTATTATGGATCACACAAAGAGAAAACCATGGAGAAAGAATCAGAGTCAACAAATGGATCATTGAACTGAGGCATTGACTCTCTCCTTCTTCCCCCTCGATCACATTTTCCATCGATGCTGACTGACCTAATGAGTATTTTCTAACTTTACTTTTTATTTCTGTTCCCCCCCCCCCCACCCCCAGCATCTTGAAGTTCAGATAAAAGTGGATTTTTGACCATTCAATCTTTCTAGTTTCCAACGATTTTATTTGATAATCCAGGCATTAGAGCTAGAGAATGTTCAGGATTACTTACTAGGAATCACGGTTAACCTGGTTCCTGATCCGAATGTTAACTTCCTATCGGCTCCACCAGTATTCGCACAGTGGCAATCACCAGTTCAAAAACGCCAGAGTCTAACTTAGGGCTGGCGTGAACCTGTCGCCTCTGTCCTCAATCTGGCTCCTTTCATTTGGTTTGAAGAGCACAGGAACACACGACAATAGGACCAGGAATAGGAAACCAATTCCTCTCAAACCTGGCCAGCCTTCTAACATGGCAATGGCTGATCAGTGCCGGTTGTTTGTTCATCAAATGTTTATAATCTTCGTCTTTAATACTTATATTGTTCTGGATTTCAGAGTCCTAATTCTAGAAATTCCATACCGGGGAGAGGTTTTATACATCTCAGTTTTAAATGGATTCTGCCTTTATAATGTAACTACATTTCTTTGTCGATTAATCTCCCACAAACAGCAGATACCTCCATCCTCGGTACTCTAAGCTCCAAGAAATTCAAACCGACCTACCCAGCTTCTCTTGGTATGCAAGGCACCTTCATCGCAAGATTTTTAAACACGGAAATATTCCCTTCATTATTAAATTCCAGAGTTTCTTGTCATGATACTTGTGCCTCATTCTACACAACTCACAGATGAAAACTTGGCAAAAAATATTAAGAATAAAGAAAAAATCCGCGTAATGAGATCCATTTCTGTTTGGTAGGTCTTTGACAGGTTTTCGGACATCAGTTTTAACATGCATTGCTATAAACTCAAGATGCATTATTGAATTAATACCAAGTACTTCTATGCATATGATTATCATTAGACGTGAATCAACACGTGTTTTTGTAAGATTGCGTTATATCATTGGGAATGAGCAGGAAACAGCTAGTATTTGCATCACATGTGGGACAACATCATTTTCCAAAAAACTATAACATTATTACAAGAGCTAAGAAGCAACTCCTTACTGTTATCAATAAAATATGTTTTGCGGAGTGTATTGTTCGCTCAGATAGACAACAGGTAGCCAAAAATAACTGATATATTATTGGTTATAATACCAGACATTCCCTCCATAACAGATTATAGTTGGTTCTAAATGTAAGATTCAGGTTAGGTCAATAATTCGTTAAAACTATATTCATTAAATATTAAGACTTGAGGCCACCATCGCATTGTCCTACTTACTGGGTTTAACAGTGAGTTTCGTCCCACCTCCAAATATGAGAGTATTTGATCCTAGTGTAGTCACACAACGCTTAATCCCGTTACAAAAACTTCGCTGACCACAGATACTCAGTCATCCTGGAATCTCATGTAGCTCCAAGGGATCAAAGCAGTGTATAAGACAATTTAATAATTTCCTGTATTGCCCCTGCTCCATCTCGAGATCTTCCTTCCTGCTCCTCCCTTTCACACCTTATATTCAGGAATAGCATTTCCCCTGTTCTCGTTGCCATATGAGATATAAAAGTTTTTTAAAATTCGTATTTTCAGTTATTTACCGTATTTATGGAAAAGTGGAAAACAGATCCACAAATTAAACATAGAGAGAAAGTTGCTGGAGAATTTCCATGTGCAAAAAACACTAATTGGGCGTCACTGTTAATCTTGTTCCCTGGTCAAATATTATTTTATCATTGCTATAACACACAGAGAACAAACAAGGAATACAGAAACTCGCGGAGATCTTTTGAATCTGCATCATTCTGATTCTGAACTCTTTTTGACTCGAAATATCAGTTTTTCAATGACTTCCAAACAGCTCCATCACATGGAGTCACATGGGTTACAATCCATTTGTGAACTCTTATTGCACACTCCCAAGTAATCAGCCTTCTTCAAACAATAAAGAAAATTCAATTAAAGTTTGAACAAGAAGAGGTATCCGGTGCTTTAGTCCACTTAACAATACGTACACAATCTAATGTGAGTTTAAACTATTTTGACAACTATCCCTATAATTTGTTACCTTGTGGTTACCTTCACATTATCCATTTATCTAAAATTTCATAAAGCGATCAGAAGCCTCAAAGGTTTGTTTGCAAATGAAGTATCAAGGTGAGCTTACTGCTTTAAGCACATAGACATTAACCCAAATCATAAAGTTTGTTAATTCCCTTTAACGATAATCAGGAATAAGGTAAACAGAGATATAAAGGGATGGGGAGGGAGGGGCGGGCGGATCGAAAGAAAGAGCGCCGAAGAGAAAGATAGAAGCAGATGTAGAAAGACAGCACAGACAGAGAAAGGGAGGATGGGAAAGAGAGATGCTGGGAGAAAGCAAGCGACTGAGTGAGACAGGCAAGGACGAGCACTGGGATGGAGAGAAGCAACGACAGATATTAGGAGGTTCGAGACAGAAAGAGTGAAAGGGCAGGAAAAGAGATGCAGCATATGGTGGTGGAGGAGATGCAGAGATGGAAAGCGAGAATCACATAAATAAGTAGATCGATAGAAACAGACAGAGATAGACAGCAGATAGATAGATAGATAGATAGATAGATAGATAGATAGGGGGGGAGAGAGAGAGAGAGAGAGAGAGAGAGAGAGAGAGAGAGAGAGAGAGAGAGAGAGAGAGAGAGAGAGAGAGAGAGAGAGAGAGAGAGAGAGAGAGAGAGAGAGGGGTGGGGGAGAGATAGAGGTTTGTTTCCGACACACTACAGTTGTAGTTGTTTTAACCTTTCGATTGTTATGCCTTTCCTCATTTTCCACAGATTATTTGGAACATCGGGAACCATTTCCATAAATTCGAGACAATTAGATTATTGCAGAAATGCAGTTTGACACACTTACTAGGGCCCACGTTTAACTTGGTTCCTGGTCCGAATGTTAACTTTACAGCTGCTGAGCCAGTGTACACACAGTACTAACTATAAATACAAAAATACTTGTGTCTGTATTGCTCCAGCGAATATCTGCAGAACATTCACCAGCCACTTCCCAGTGGACATTTTTCAGACTACTTTGGAAATATTTTCCTCAGCCTTTCGGTTATTATGTCAGGCCACAAACCGTGATCAAAATTATAGTAAATACCACGATTGGAATAATAAATGCCTGGCTTCCTCGTAAATTCATATTACCGGAGTTCATTCTGCAGAACTCGCAACCGCACAGTTTCTCAACTATTAACAACGAACAATATGGAAGAAGATGCCTCTCGAACTCCTGATTTTCATTCTGTTTTCCTGCTGCAGGAAACCTGTTGTTTCAAATGAAGAATCACACCACTGACAACATTTCAAACTAGCTGCTGAAAATGTAGCTTTAAATTGATCGAAGGACTTTTTTAATGGAAGATTTCTCCTAATGTGGATCAATATTATTTTCTTACAAAGGCTATCTACTTACATGTACAAACAATGAATTCCCTGAAACATATCTTGAAGTGATCAGTAGTAGGCCGTGAATAAATAAAATATCGTCGCTCACTTGCCCATATCTCCTTCCAGCTGAAAATGATTAATGACTCACTGTGTAAAATTGGGAATGCAGTAATAATACTTTATTAAACCAGATAGACTAGATATAGGGACTGAAGTAACTGTTGTTTACTGATGACCGAACACCAAAATATTTTCCTACTTACTTGGTTCTACGGTCAATTTGGTCCCACGGCCAAATTTGAGAGGAGTTGCTCCCATATCATTCACACAATGCTGAACCCCTTCACAAAAACATTTCCATACATCACTGAGTTATAATTTTACCTTATGCAGTAATCCAAACAGGAAATCAATCATGGAATTTAACACTAACTTCATTCCCTCCTCACCTGTTTTTGTACCATATCAGGGTCACTTTCTCTACAATTCCTTTTTTTCCCTCCAGGAACAAGATTCCCTCGAGTCTGAATTTTAGCAGTTATCAGCTTTATCAGCCTCCGGATTATACGAATAATTCCAGGTGCCATGTTCCCATTACAAATTACAGCCGTTGAAAGTTAGTTCATTGAAAATATCTGTGAATACTGCGCATTACTCTGTTTTACAGCACATTACTGAAAATCTAGCAACCAACATCCACAAGTGCTTGGAAAAGAGAAGAACAGGATGAATTTCTGTTTGAAACACTTACTAGGCGTTACTGTTAACTTCGTTCCTGAGCCGAATGTAAGCTCGTCTAACCCGGATTTCACACAGTGCCAGTCACCAATACAAAAACACTTCGATGTTATTATGATCCCTGGAATAATCAGAAGATGGTTTCCTGGCAGATGAGGTAACTTGACGTTAGATTGATCTCTGGGCGTTTGAGAAATAATGCCCAGCGATTGCACCCTCCGCCTAAAGACAAGCCTTAGGAATAATATAATACATTATTTTATTATATAGGTTAGGTTGGGAGCCGGATTTTCGCATGTTGGTGCCAAGAGTACTAATGAATTTGTTGCATAACTTTAGCTCAGGATCATAGAGTCACGCATCACAAAAAAGGCTTTGCGGCTCACAGAGTCCATCACACATCTGTAATAAACTTACACGAATCCCACAGTATTTTCCTGATATCCCATCAATACATAGTTAGGTAGATAGATAGAAGCAGACAGACAGTTGGATAGACAGACAGATAGATAGACAGACAGATAGATAGATAGATAGATAGATAGATAGATAGATAGATAGATAGATAGATAGATAGATAGATAGATAGGTAGAAAATGAGAGAGAGAGAGGGAGAGAGAGAGGAGAGAGAGAAAGAGAGAGAGAGAGAGACTAACTGAGTCAAAGAAGGCCTCATTGACTTGTTAGGATGTAACATCTCTTTCTGCTAGAAAGGTGATGTCTACCTGTACAGATTTTCGTGCAATAAAAACTACAGTTCATTTGACATTTCCACTGCTCAGTATTTCCTGAATTTTGACAGGATATTAGAAAGATTGATAACCAGTTCTACAAATAAGAGCCAACATTTCATTTTTCAAAACTACCGTTTGAAAATTATTGTTTTCTGTCAGAGTAGACTTTAGTTTTGTTATAATAGCACTGCACTGCTCCACACAAATTAGATATCAGTACTGGAATACGTGGTCGCTGATGGTTGAACTGTCAATGTGCTGAGCTACTTACCAGGATCCACGGCCAGTTTGGACTCATCGCTAAAAATGAGAGGATTTTTTTCCATGCTTTTCACACAATGCTTAACGTCACAAAAATACTTCCAGTCATCAGTTGCATAGTTATCCGTTTTCTATATGCTTTCTAACTAGAGGAAACAAGTCCTGACATTGGACTGTAATCTTATTACAATTATTTTGCTTTGGGTGCAATTTGGGATCTTCCCTTTTCTTTTTCATCCCCTTCACTCGCAGTTCCTGGGAAAGATTATCCCCTATCCGTATTTTAATATTACATCTCATTGCAATGCATCTTTATGTCTGATTACTGTCACATCTCTCAAATGGTTCTGGATAATGCAAAATATAATGGGATCTATGCTTCTCTAATACTTTGCACCTGATTCATGTTATTTCTTTGATGATAATTGTGAAGAAAACGAATTGTTCAGTTTTGTGCCAAGCTTATGTTGACAATTAAAATACAACGGCAAGAAGTTTGATAAATTTCCATTTGAAACACTTGCTAGGAGATATTGCTAACCCCTTTTCTGGGTCGAATGTTACCTTAACGTTAATAACATCTGGATGGTACAAACCGCTGGCACAGTGCACTACAGGGTTATATGGATTTTGCTGGAGATCGAACTATTTTGGGAATGAAATCTATTTGTATTTTGCTTGTGAATATCTTCAGAATTTCTATTATTTCCTGATTCCAAATATTGTTCTCTGAAATGTTTCAGAATGCTAGAAAGGACTTTAAGGACGTGAAATATTGTGACATATTCATTGTGTAGATGAGAGTAATTGCTGCTTCTGTTTAAAGTTAAACTAGCAATCAGGTCATATGGGAGAAAAAGAGAAAGACAAGACGGAGAGAGAGAGAGAGAGAGAGAGAGAGAGAGAGAGAGAGAGAGAGAGAGAGAGAGAGAGAGAGAGAGAGAGAGAGAGAGAGAGAGAGAGAGAGAGAGAGAGAGAGAGAGAGAGAGGGAAACAGAGAGAATAAATGAATGAAACAAATTCGAGATAGAAAGATAGAAAGTGATGAAGATAGGTAGGCAGATAGATACATGGATAGAAGGAGAGAACAAGGCAAGCAATGACAGACAAACGGAGGAGAACAAAGGGGTGAAGAGAACGGGAGAAAAGAAGAAGAAGAGAATGAATGAAGGAGACTGTGAAAGGCAGAAACGAATATGCAGAGAAAGCCACTATCATTGCAAGGCCCCGTTGATGGTACTTTTCATTTCCAGATTTTATTGATTCTGTTTCAGATTTCTCGCATTGCAGATCATTTGACCTTTTCTTTGTTATGCCTGATTTAATTTTCGACAGATTATTTGGAAGATTAGAAACCATTTGTATCAACGCTTTCTGTGGGCTACGATTCACCTGGTTCTTGGTCTGAATGTTAACTTTCCAGCTATTGTACTAACTAGCTGTACAAAAAGATTACACTCTGCATTGCTCGAGGAAAGATCTGCACAACATGTACTGCCATTCCCCAATGGTCTGTTGTGACCACTTTCAAAATCTGTTCCCCAGCCTTTCAATTATCACGTCAGCCTACATGCCATATTCAAAATTAGAGTAAATACCACGATTGTCATACTAAATGCTGACTTCCTTTCCTAATCATTTTACCAGAATTCTGCAGAAATCGGAACTGAACAGTTTTTCGACTTAATTACGACGAACAATATGGATCCGTATGTATCTCTAACAGCAGATTATGACCCTGCTTTTCGTAAGCATCTTTAGGGAACCAGTCCTTTTAAATTAGGAATACCTCCTCTAACAAAATTTCAAATTAGTTTTACCAAGGAATATAATATTAAAACTGTACTTTTAGATTGATACAAGTACTTTTTGTCATAATTATTTTGTTTAATTTAGTTTTAACAGAGTTCCATACATTTACAACTAACTAATGCCCTGAAATATAATTTGACTGTTGAAGAGAGCAGCAGAAGGCCACGAATTAGTAAGGTATCATCGCTTCCACGTCCAGATTTTGTTCCAGCAGAAAATGATGCTTGGCTCTCTCGGTATCCTTGAGTATCAAGTAGTAATACCTTACTGAACCAGATAGACTTGATATTGGGAATGGACTGATTGCTGATGACTGAATCACCAAAATGCTTTCCTACTTACTTGGTTCTACGGTCAATTTGGTCCCATCGCCAAATATGAGAGGTGTTGCTCCCATGCCATTCACACAACGCTTAACCCCGTCACAAAAACACTTCCAGTCATCACTGAGTTATTCTTTTCCCCTGTGTAACCTAGCCAAAGAAAACAAATTTTGGAATTTTGCATCAACCTCATTCCATCCTGACCTGTTCCTGGTCCATATTGAGATCACTTCCTCAATAATTCCTTCTTTTCTCTCCATGAACCGACAGAAATAAAACAGACAGAAAAGAAATTGATGGGTTTCTGTTTGAAACACTTACTAGGCGCTACTGTTAACTTCGTTCCTGGGCCGAACGTTAGCTTTCCTCCACCAGAACTCACACAGTACTAATCACCGATACAAAAACACTTTGGGTTTTCAGCATTGACAACTTAATTTTTGCTCTTTGCGTGCTATATCCTGTTTTGATTTCTACGAGGTCTTTAACAGTCTGCGAACTAGATCACCCTTTGGGAAACTTGTGAATTGGGTTTAAATTTACTTACTAAGTGTCACTGTTAACCCTGTTCCTGGATCGAACGTTAAATCTCCAATACCCCTGGCAGTATACCACTACCAGTAAAGAAAAAAACAAACAAACGCCAGGGCATTGTTTGTTACAGACAATAAGTGTTCCATGAGCTATTCCTCAATCGTCTTTATATTTGTGTCCGGTTTGTATTTCGGGCCCCAAGCCTTATAATGATCTCGCCAGAACACAATTCTCTGTTTAATATTAAAACAGTGCCCTCCATCACAATATTAAATGCATGGCTCACTGGTATGTTAATTTTTACCATAGTTCACTGTGTAGAACTTTCAAATGAACAGTTGCACGAATTATAAACAATAAACCAAAGGGAACACGATGTACTTCCAACACCTGGATGCAATCTGATTTTAATTTCTGGAATAGTTTAGGGAAACATGTCCTTCGACTTAAATAATGCATATTTCTGATTAGATTTCAAATCAGTTTTAACATGAAATGCAGAAGTTAAGCAGTACTGTTAGATCCTACCGGGGGCGAATCTAACAGGAAATTTCTCCAGATGTGGAGTAACATGTAGTTTTCTACTTAGGCACAATATTACTAAAGAAACCTGCGGACAACTCTGAGCATTTGCAAATAAGCCATAATCAATCATGATTATTGAGCATCCAATTGATCACAGGAATGACATAACGGGACAACATATTGGCGCTGACATGTCTAGGTGTTCTTCCAACAGGAAATTATTCTTGGATCTAAGGGTAACCTTTGATATATAGCAACTAATCTTCATTAAAAACACGCAATCTTTCTGTTAGCATTTGACAAATTGGTGGTTGTTGATGACTGAAACAACAACGTGACTTCTGTCTTCTGTGTTCTTTGGTCTTTTTGACCCCCTCCTCTACATATCCGTGAACTTGCTGTTTCCGCATCCTCCCCACCCCGCCATCAGTGGATCCCGTCGAGAAGTGAAGCACAGTGAAAACTCACACAGTGAAGCAAAAAGTCTATCTTAATTTCCCCTCTGACCTGTCCCTAGTCCACTTCAGAACATTTCCTCCGTTTGTTCACAACCCCACTCTTTATTCCCAGGACTGGATTGTCTCCTCTCCGGATTATAGCAGGACATATGTCAACACTATTTGCAGCACATTAAAGCCTATTCTTTAAGAAGACTTCTGCATATATGAATTGGAATGGATATGTAACAGATAGAACAGAATTCTGTCGGAAACACTTACTTGGCGTCACTGTTAATCTCGTCCCTGACCCGAATATTAGCTTCCTATCGCCAGCATCCACACAGTGGTAATCCCCGGTACAAAAACGACACGTTTATTTTGGTTCTGGGACTGACATCTTAGTTCTTTACAATTTGATTACCTACCTCCTTTTCGTATGCAATAACCGATTTCTCTCGAAGATAATCACTATCAGCTCAATGTTCTGCGTTTCAGTCATTTTAGTACAGCTGAACAAGCTGCATTCTTTAATCTCGCGGCTCTGCAGTATTGACTTCACAGACATAATCAAAGGAAAGATATTCTTGCTGTTCTTGTGATTAAGTACAGCACATCTTTTACTTTTCAGATACATATATTATTTCTTGAAAGTGATCAGATAGATACATAGGAATCCTTGTATATGAGGTAATTTGACTTTAGATTATACGCTGGACGCTGAAATAAAAACACCCAGCTGTTAATTAAGCATTAAAAGACTGCTGCTACTCCAAGAGTAAAGTGACACTATTTCTAGGTGTTATACTTCATGCAAGGAGCCGAATAACTTCTTTTTGGCGCTGACTGTCTCGATCGACTTGTTGCAAAACAGAACATATTACACACATATTGCAGGCCAGATTCACAGATCTGTACAGCACGGAAAGCTGGCCCTTCAGCCAAGCGAGTCCGTCAACAACTGATTTACATAAATCCTACAGGAATTCCATTCTATTCGCCCTACATTCCCATCATCTTCCTCAAACCTTCACCTACGCCTTTATGCACCCATTTTCAGTATCTGCAGTTCATTTTTTTTGCTGCTGACTATTATACCTTATGCAGATTTTCACGAGGGTTTTAAAGCACTGGGAACCAGATCCCATCTTTGTCACCTCTGCAATAAGATTTGCAAAATCTGCTTAAAATACTTACTGGGTGTCACGGTTAACTTGGTTCCCTGGCCGAATATTAATTTTCCATAACCTGCACCTTCATTCACACAGTGCCGACTTCAGGTACAAAAACACCGTGTAGTACTTTGCTAAAAGTAATTGTATGCTTTCTTATGGTATCATTCAACTGACCTGAGATATATTTGAGTTATTATGTCTGCTTATCATTGTGCTGCCCTCAATGTTAATTATATAAGGCGTCTCAATTACGTTGTAAATTACATGATTTCCTTGTCAAAAGGGTTCTATGCCTGAATTCCTGACTAACGAATTGCCACAATTGTTAAAATGGAGCATCAGTGGAATAATGTTAAACCCTTTCTGCAATCATTTTACTAATTTTCTCTCTTGAGGTCGTCATCTTGTTATTTCTTTTTCGATCGGTATTTTTTTCTTTTCTATCCTTGGATTTATACGGAAATATTTTTAATTTGTACTAACATTATTTTAAAATGCACTTGAGGCCAATGCTGGATGAATGTGAAACATAATTAAAAGGATACAGAGAGAAAGAAAAGAAAGCGAGTGAAGTCTTGATAAACCTGCAGTTTGATTCAGAAGGGAGCAAAGACCAAGAGACAGGAGCCCATCCACCTAAATGACGCAAGTTAAAGTCTCCTCGTATCCATTCCAATAATCTACAGGTTAAATAGAGCCAGGTGTTCATGAAACTTTTAACTTATCACTGAACTTTTCCCTCCAACTGCTTAGCAGAGCGAGGAATGGAGTGTCTGCATTTGGAATATAGCACCAGAAACGCCCAATATTACTTGTTTGGGGAACAGGATCTCCAAGCCAATATATCTTTTTATAAACTAAGATTTCTTATTCTCTGAATTATTTCAGGTTAAGAATAGGTGCGTGTATTCTAACGAAGCCAAAATTTAAGCTGCTTTACCAGGACTATCGGCAGAAGCTGTCTTACCTGCTGACTGTTTAGATCATACACTATATAATTTTTCTTCAATGTCTACAGTTTCTTTGTGAACATTTAGTTGCAAATTCAATACTAGAACAACAAAGTCAAGATTTTGTCATGCGGAGAGAACTCACTCGGTTTGACAGTTAACCTGGTTCCACGTCCGAATATTATCTTGTCATAATTATGACTCGCACAGTGCCAATCAGCAGTACTGAAAATTGGAGTAACTTTAGTCACGGGAAGGACTTCTGCTTTCTCTAATCTTTCATGTTTACTTTTCAGATGGAATATTCTCTGTCGTGGGAGCGAAATATTTGTCAATCAGTTTATTAGACAAATTAGTTTATTAGCATATCACCTAGCCATATTTCCTTGTTGTGATCATTTTTCTGCCCGTCCAAGTCATTGGTGTACATTCTACAACTAAAGATCATGCATATTGCGAGCAGATGTAGACCACTCGTAGTAATCGCGTCATATATTCAAAAATAATATGGATAATCTGATTAATATCTCAGTTCCGTATTCTCTTCGACCCTCGACGCCCTTCTAGCCGAGATAGATAGATAGGGGGGGCGGGGAGAGAGCAAGAGAGAGAGAGAGAGAGAGAGAGAGAGAGAGAGAGAGAGAGAGAGAGAGAGAGAGAGAGAGAGAGAGAGAGAGAGAGAGAGAGAGAGAGAGAGAGAGAGAGAGAGAAATACTAAATTGCAAAATATACGTCAAAGTTTTTGCAGAGAAGAGCAGCCGTTCTCTTTTGTAAAGCAGTTGTAACTTTCTTTTCTAATAACAGTCCTTGAGCCGCTCTTATTTACAGTATTATCTGCTTTCATTGGCTACTATGTATTTTTTCTGCACGGGTTTAATATTGCTTTCAGCATCAATACACATTTTCTTTCATGCTATAGAGGAATATTAGAAGTTTTGTAAAATCTTCCAGAAAGCATACTAATATAGAATGAAGCCCTAACTCTTCCATATAAATATTAACGTTGTGTAAAGGATATGATAGTTCATTAACATGTAAAAAAGAGTCTGTCACCTGATTAACAGCTTGTGTCTAGTTGCTCAATTCATCAAAATACTGTGACTCAATTGATTGTACAGATACTGAAGATCGTGAGCAACATACATAAAGTGATGGGTGAATTCAGCAGCACGAGCAGCATCTATAGAGGGAGAAGAGTCCACTTCTCGATCTGAAATGTCTACTATTAATTTCCCTCCATATATTTTCCCTGATCTGCTGAGCTGCTCCAACATTTTATCCTGTGTTGCTCGTCAGTACAATTGCCCCTACCAAACAACAATCGATTTGTTGCATCCCACACGATGTCCATTACGGTCACAAAATCCTTTCCAACAAACTTCGCTCCGCTGTTATCTGCCCCGACCAATCAAATCGTTATTGTATTCAGTGAACCTACAATGGAACGTCGGTTTCTAATGTTATTTCCTTCATTTCTCTACTACCGCATTTCTATGGACAACTGCACATTAGAGTATCTTAGAAAATAACTGAGACTTTCCATTTATCATTGACCACCCCCCGGAAAACAATTGACTACTTTGGTTAATAATTTCAGGAAGCAAACAATTATTTGCTTCGTTTTGTCTCTGACATTATCTAGAGAGCCGTGTAATAAAAAAAAAAAGACCCAAGGTCCCGACCATGGGATACTTGTGGAATAGCCATTTCAGACACTTACTTGGCATCACGGTTAGTTTCGTTCCCGCAGCGAATATCAGCCTGTCATTACCCACATTCACACAGCCCGTATCACCAATATAAAAACCATCCTCGGATAATCAGACAGCGAAGCATCAATCTAGTCTCTAAATTTGTTACTTCCATCGACTTTTAACCATTGACGATCTTAATCATGTTATCTTTCAAAAGAATTCGGAGCATTTGATCCTGTGTGCTGCATGGAGGTTGCACGTTTTCCCAGTAATCGCTAAGGATCCTCACACTGGCGCCGGTTTCCTCCTGCATTCTAAAGGAGTGAATCGAGGTTATCTAGAGACTGCAAACGGGAGTTTATGGGTATTCAACAGACAATAAGTTATAGTATTATAGGGAAGTTAAAAATGGAACAGGACTGATGCGATTGTTTTTCCATGAACTGGTACGCACCTGATAGGCCGAATGGTATATTTTTTGGTATCATGATAGACATATGAAAAATAAGCCTTATACCATTGACGAATAAAGAGTTATCGCTCGGTAATAATGACAAATGGGGAAAAATATTCACGGTCAGTTACTATCTGACGTGGTATCAGCCTGAGCGAGGTCTATCTTTGACAATATTAGAATAATTAGTTTGAATGCAGGATTCAGTATTTGAAGTGGATATTCGGAATAATGCCAACTACCAGCTTCTCCTGTGATTTTTTTGTTCATTTCTATGAAGTGCTGCTCTGTAATGTTATTGCTTTTCTTATAGAATTAATAGAAGGCACATTCTGTATTACAAATGAATTATGCGTTATGTACAGATTGTAGCTATGTTTGCCAACTGGTAGTCGTTTTGATGCAAGGTAGCTGCTGTATCAACTTATCGGTAATTTTTGGTTATAGATTAAGGAATATGCTACTGCATGACAAGGCACTTAATTACTGAATATTATAGCAGGCTTTCATACTTACTGGGTTTTACTGTAAGTCTGGTTCCACTCCCGAACTCCAATATATTTCCTTGATTTACACAACGATTAACACCATCACAAAAACCTCTGTGGTCATATTCAATCACTACTTCACTACTTCATCCGTTCAGACTGAATGGCTTCCACCAATTTATTTCGTTGATTTTCCAATCTCTGAGATGTCACCGATGACAAAGACGAACACATTGAAAATGCTCTTAAATTTCAAATATGGGAATATCGGGTTCTTCCTTTTCCAATATCGTGCATTCCTATTAAACTTTTTTTTCACGAACTCCTTTCTGAATATTCCTTAAATTGTTTTCTTTGTGAGTTGAAAAGAAAGAACCCGTCACCAGATCTGCCAGTCAGCACAAAGTTTGAGAATAAGCGAAGAATTCCCACTTACTCGGTGTCACTATGAGGTTATGATCCTTCATTAAGGACACCAATCCGCACAGAGGGACCAGAGAGTGAGCAGTTCCAAGCCATTGGGTGTCAAATCTCCTAGAAAGTATCTAGGACCTAATATGTCGGTGCAGCTACAAAGAAGGTTCGACAGCGTTTGGTGTTTGAGGTGATTTTATATGTCATACTATGACAACCATAAATGTCTGCCATGGAAAGCATTATAACTTGCTGCATCACCGTTTGGTACGGCGTGGTGGGGGAACATCCAATGCAAATGATCGAAATAAGCTGCAGAGAGTTGTATTCTTAGCTCCATCATGGGCACTAGCCTCCGTTGTACCAAAGACATCTTCAAGGAGTGATGCCTTAAAAAGTGGCATCCATCATTGAGGGACACGCCACCAGGGATATTCGCTGTTGTCATTGCTTTCATCAGGAACGAGGCACAAGAGCCTGAAGGCACACACTCATCGATTCAGAAACAATTTGTTCCCCACTCTTATCCAATTGCTGAATGGACATTGAATCCATGAACACTACCTCACTACAGTTTTATTTTCATTTTTTGCACTGCTTATTTAATTTAACCATTTAATAAATATATTACTGTAATTCATAGTTTCTTTCTCTGTTATTATGAATTGCATTGTACTGCTGCTGTCAAGACAACAAATGTCATCACATATGCAGGTGATATTAAACCTAATTCTTATTTTGATTCTCAGTTCCCTTTTCCAAGGTTAGCCTGAAATCATCAGAACCTCCCTCCACCCCACACTCTGGACAGTAACTGTCCCTGATTGAAAAACACCCTGGGTCAATTTGTTATACAGACGAGCTTACAAAGTCTAGTATAAAGCTGTCTACTTGTATGACAAAATTCTCTTCAAATTGTTGAAGTATGTTCCATGAACTTATAATAGTTCTGCTCAGTGAAAGTTTTTCCAACTTCACTAAACAGAGAGAGTTGTAATTCAACAAAAGAAGAAAGATAATGGATATCAATAAAGGTAATTATTTATATGAAAATAAAGCGAATTTAGACAATGCATTTCACATCTGAAGTGTTTCAAGTAGAAATGCGTTTTTAGCCGAAACTCTTCACAATGAACATAACCTATTTCGGTTACAAATTAACACTGACCTATTATGTACACAGTTCTATCTTCCGTTTCCAATACGAAATTACCATCCCCGTTGGGCACTAAGTAGCACCCTCTTACTGAAATACAGTGGAGCTACAGAATGGTGGTAATTAAGTTTGTTAATGCGTTGTTTTACTTACTGGATTCTATGGTCAGCCTGGTCCCTCTTCCAAATATCATTTGATTAACACCACTTAAACTCACACAATGCATAACATCCTCACCAGAACGTTTCCAGCAGACGGCTATTCAGTGATTACATCTTACTGTAGGCATGATGCCTGTACCGTCCTTTGTCCTGAATCGTTGGAATATTAGCTACTTTGGACGAGAATTCTTGCCAGATAAAACGGTTTGCATTGTCTTAGATTGTGAAAATTAACCCTCCCCCGCCCCCACCCCGCACCGACCCAGAGGAGTTTTCAATTTTTCCACAGGATGAATCCTCATTCGGCTGAGCCTCAAATAGTCAATCTGCTTGATGTCTCCTCAGGAATAGTCACATCTCTCCCTAGTCCTCAAAAGAACCAAATGCCACCCCCAGCTCAGGAATAAATCTGAAGAACGGTTGTATAACCTTCTGCTATCTTTAGTAATCTCTTCTTCAATTAGGAAGGCTATTCTGCAAAGGGAATTTAAGGACCCAATGTACTCGTAGTAGGGTACATTTACTTTGCAATTGAAGTTCGCTTGTAATATAATTTACTTTACTTTGTTTACCCCGCTTGTGCATTGCTATTCATGTTACACATCTCCCTTTAAATATTAACTGCTTCCTCAACTGATAGCAACATTTATCTTTATTCTATCATATTGGATGAAGTCGCATTTCCCCTATATGTATCATCTCCTATTCCATTCTCCTAGCGTGTCCCATCCCATTCAAGTACGCCCACAGCACTATATCAGTCCAGAAAAAAAAACATTACGAAGAAGTACTCACTGGGTGTCACGATTAACTTCGTTCCTGGGCCAAATGTTAACCTATTATCTCCAGTATACACACAGCATTAATGTACAGTGCAAAAACGTCCGAGAGTATCATTATCGTTCTGTGTACTTCCATTCCTTTCCATGTAATCTGTATATTAATCCTGCTTTACCTTCCTTCGACTTTTTTGTCCTCATATAAATCAAATCTATGCTAATATTGAAAATCCCACAGTTTATGGGTTAATTTATTAACTCTTTATTTTAAGGGAAATCGGTCTGAAATCAGTTCAGACAGTTCACCAATAAAATGCTTTCAGGGGGTTTAATATTTATTAAAAATATGGCTCGAATTATCAGACTGTTTTCTGGATGTAGTTGCGAACCTGATGCATCTTTTGCTCACACACCCAGAGGCAGTGCTAATATTGGCAACATTTTAGAAAAAAAAATTGCATAAATTATTTGTTTATATATTTTCTTTAAGATTGTGCTTGATCATGGCAATAAACAGTTTGTGGTCACTTACTGGGTTCGACACTGCACTGCACTCACACCCGACCAAATGGAGTCGTTCAGTAATAATGAAAATTTCGTAAAGAGAGTTTAATTTCTGAAACTCCTTGAGCCGAACTAGTCTTTTAAGACTATTGATGGACCACTTATGGCAATATTGAGAGATGCACTACTTACATGGCGTGCTCGACTTAAAGCATTACTCTGCTTCTTTGTCCATTGACGTTGTCGACCTGCCAATTTTGTAGTTATACTTCAAATGTCTATCACTTGTCGTTCTCTTTTAACCAATAGTCAGAATCACACCAATTTCTCGCCCTACTGTAATTTATACCCGCTTTACCCTCTAAACGGGGTAACATTTACCTTGCTTCCATTAAAGCACGAGGTATTATATAGGATACAATATATAGCTTTCTTTACAAGCCCAGATATTCTCCAAACATAGATTAATGCCAATATAATGATATGTTACTAAACCATACATTTCTTTTGAGGAATTGACTGTAACTAACAACACTTACTGGGCTCGACGGTCAGTTTCGTCCCACCTCCAAATATTAGAGGAGTAGCTGCTCCTCCAGACACACAACGCGTGAGCCTGTCACAAAAACCCACCAACTGAACACTTATTCGCTCAGATCTCTGGTCCAGTTACAGCGCAATAAAATAATGGAACTAAAATTACTCCTATTTCTATTCTTCGTGAACATTCTCCTGTTAAACCCTTTACATCTCCCGAATCCATTATTAGTGTGCTGGGGACAAATAACTCACATTGCCTTGTGTAATAGAGTCCATTCCGCATCTAAACGTCCTATTGCACTCCATTGCATTTAATTATCAAAAACTGCATAAAATTGACTTAATTCAATTTTCATATTAAATTATGACATAGGACGCCATTAGTCTCATCTAGTCTATTCTGAACATTCCTTCAGTTCCATGTGTCCACTTATTTTCATGTAAACTATTCCTTCTCACATTCTTTCCCTCCTAGTTCTCTGGTCATCCACATATTTAAAACTAGACGGCATTGCACACCTATAATATTTTATCATATAATTTTGTATTTTAGACGGATTATTTTTGTGCATTACATTCACCTGTTAGCTGGCTTACTTGTGTTCTTTGACGCCACTTTTAAATATCAGAATAGATTGGAAAACACACTCTCATAAAACCTAACTTCGTCACACAACAGTCTCCATCCATTTGCTGCCTTAAAGCCTTCTGATGCCCAATTAAGGCAGCCAGAAACTACTATTTAATAACTTCCATCAACGTTCTGTACCTCATTAACCTTCTCCTGATACAGTCCGAACATGTCGCTTCATTTCATCGAATGTTTAGCATATTTCTTCGGGCGAGCATTATTGTAGTCTTATATTTGCATATATGTGCTAAATCATAGCTTCTATACAATACACCGCTCATTCCTTCACATACTTTTTCCTCTGAAGATATGCTACAAATTCGAGATGTTGCTAAGGACGCAGAGAAATAGGGTTTTGAAACACTTACCAGGTAGCACCCTTAACCTGGTTCCTGATCCAAATATCAGTCTACTTATGGATGTACCAGTATTCACACAATGCTACTCACCAACTCAAAAAACAGTCGAGCTCTTTTCATATCTATAGACAGACTTCTCATAAAATTCTTGGAATTTTAAATAAAATAATTGCATATTCTGGAAATCTACAACTAACTATGCTATCCTGCAAGCACACAGCAGACCAGACAGAATCAGTGGAAAGGTAAACAGGATGAATACTGTTTCTCTTTACCAGAATCCTTGTGTTAGACAGCATGACAACCGGGTAGTGGTTACATCTATGGCAACTAAGGTGTTAATCTTGGCGAATCCCATTTCCCTTCATTTTTTCCATATCTCTGCCTTCCCTATCCATATATTGACCTCTAATGCCTGTCAATCCTGATGATTGCCCTGCTTCTACAGCTTTCTCTCGTAGCTCATTCCATATACACACCGCCCTCCGCGTGAAAATTTGCCCCTCCATGTCCAATCTTCAGTTGTCTTCTCGATAACAATTCCTGTCTTGATTATGTGATTACCTGAATCGTTCATTCAACACATGTTCCAAATTACATTAATCTTAACAGCCTCATCCACAGAAGTCAGACTCGAGAACGTAGCCTCCTTCAGTTATAATGAACAGAATTGTTACCCATTTACTTCAAAAATGCTATGGTTTATGTGAGGGCCTCTGCATCTGAAGAGCCTTACGAAAACGTACGTTTTACCTGTCCTCAATCAATTTCCTAGAATATTCGATGCAATTCTAAAGCACCATTATTTGTCCGCACACACTTAATTGCTTCCGCCCTCCTTATTAGTTCCCATGGTAAGAGTCCACGAATTTTGTTGAAAATTCGCAAACGAAGAGAAGTAACAGGATATATATTAGTACTTTTTTTTGGTTACATGTCTGGGTGGTGTACCGATAGGGAAACATTGTTTCTCAGATACGCTTCTTTAATAATATTTTACTGAAGCATATATTTCTGCCTTCAATTAGAGTGACTGGCTGTGGATGGCGATTCTACTTATTAGCATGTTATCTTACTTACTGGGTTCTATGGTCAGCCTGGTCCCACTTCCAAATATCAGAGGGGTAGCTCCTCCGCTATTCACACAACGCCTAACTCCTTCACAAAAACCTCCACAGTTTCAGCATTAACAGTTTTTGCTGTCCCCTGTCCCAAAAAGGACACATCTCCCACCAAAAAACGCCACGAAGGCAAAGAATAAGTGGCTCTGTTTAAACTATTCCGCTGAACAATTGTATCCCTTGAATAAACTGATTATTTTAATCGCGGAAGATTCATATGTGGCCATGCCAATTTAAATGGAAGCTTTTCCTTCAGTAACTTCAAATCTCGACACACTGTACTCTCAGTGAAATTTCCTACTTATGCTTCAAGGAGGTCTATCGCCAACCTTTTCCTGATTGCCCAATTCTGACACCATTTTCAGGGATGGACATTTCATTACTAACAGCAACGACGTTAACTAATTTCGCTACTATTTCCTGGGACTTACTGTGCGTGTTTTACACTGTAGGTTAACGATATATATATATGTTATATTGCAACTTAACGGCAGACATTCGACCGTCTAATTAATGGTGACTCTTTTTGCACATCATTTACGTTTTTTGATCATCTGGAGTGGACGTTTAGAAATTAGATACCAGCAATCACCATCTGAAACAGTTACTGAGTGTAAAGGTTAACATCGTTCCTCAGCCGAATGATAGCCTATTGACGATTGTTTGCGTACCCGCACCACAATAGCTAGCAGTACAAAGCATCTAGTGATTATGTGCCTTTATTAAGGGCCTCACTAATATAATATTTCTGAATGTTTCCATTGATGTTACTTGTGTTGTCAACAACATAATAAAAACTTCCTAGACCGTATAATTATATAGACGGATTAGTTTACTGTTTCCATATCATGTTCAGTTTGTTTAACTTCACTGCGCATAGCTCACAGTTGAAGAGCTATTAAAGTTCAGGTATGAATGGCGAACATTCAGCCTGACAACCACTTGAATAATATTGCAAGCTTTGAAAAGATCTGTTCTGATTCCATAGTACTCAAGATGGCAGTCTCCACAAATTCTGTCAGTAAACTGGACATCTCTGTAACCAGCGTAGTGAATTCTCGCTACGCTCCCCTGTGAATTCATTTGGACACGATTAACAGGAAAAAGGCTAACTCTCAGAATAACACCACAGCTGTGTTAGAAATACCGAGGACAGAAAACATATCCTTCATTCACAGGCCTGGAAGTTATTCCAAGGTTGATTATTTGTTGAGTATTTATATACTTCATTTGCAAACAGTAATATTTCACATCCAGTTCCAGATACCTCTTGAGCAATGGGTTTGGCACTGAATATATTCATCAACATAATCTCTTTCTTTCTCAGGATAATGTTCAACTGGGCTCCCTTTTCAATTATCGGTGGAGTTGCTCCTGTGCATACACAACGCTTAATCTCGTCTCAAGAACATTACCGGTCAACATTTACTCAACCCTAAAGAGCTGCTGTCAGACACAAAGTTGAACAACCCAGAAAGCTTGAAACAAAATGCTATTCAATTCTTTTTGACATATCTCCAATTATTAACTCTTATTATTATCCCTCTTCTTTTGCTTGTATCCCATAGCGTGTGGCTGCTCCTAGTATTGGCCGTAAAGCTTCAACATTATTTGTATATGTATGCAGACTCCTATCGTAGATCGATGACCCATTTACCTCTATAGATGCTGCCTGACTTGCGTATTGATCGGAATTTTCCTATTTGCAAATTGGGCACTAAAAACAGCACTACAAATCATAAAACAGCATTGAGAGGTTTGGAAATCTATTCTAAGGAGAGAACACGCTGGCAACACGGAACAGGTCGGGTTTTAGAACTGAACCGTTGATACAGATGTGTCTCTTTCCATAGTTTCTGTCTGACCTAATGGTTATGCTCAGATTTTATCTTCTTGTTACGAGTGCAAGGACATTAACGAGCGTTGCATTGATACACTTACTGGGCGTCACGGATAACTTGGTCCCTGATCCGAATATCAGTTTGTTCACACCGCTACCATCATTCACACAGTGCCAACCGGCAGTACAAAATGCCCTGGGGCAGTATTGATCTGTAGACGACAGGTTGACTCAAATTTCTTTCACATGCTACGTTTAATTTTCACATGTCATACCGTTTTTGACAAAATGACAGCTACCTGTATCATGAAACGACCTGGACAGAGAAAGCAACCATAAGACTTACATTTTGCCATTTTATTCAACTCGGCACAGCTTGCATCTGAAAACACAGCAGCACTGGAGGAACGAGGAGTTATATTAATCACGATTCTCGGTTCAATCATCTAAATTAGCGTTGTGGTTAATATAACTCCTCAGTACCAGTAGTGCCCCAGGGAAGTACTGCTCATTAGCCTCGTTATAGTTTACATAATTATTATTAGTCGGCAATGAAATGCCTGGACAGCATAATGGGCCTAATACGCATTACCGGTTTACTTTGTGATATGTTTCTTCGATATTTTTCGTAGTTTCCCCTATAAGCAGTTAAGAGCATAGGACCTTAAAATTCCTGCAGTTCAGAGCACAAGATGTTATCTTGGTACAGAGGTTTGTTGAACTTTCTTAGATAGGGCAATCGAGTCACGGAAAGATGCATACTGACAACCACACAGCGATTTACAACTATCTGCATCAGTACCATTGTATTCTACCCACGTGCCCATCAAATTCCGCCCCCGCTCCAGATTTGTCCACATACCCACCTGCCAGTGCCAATTTGCATTGACCAACTAAACCCTTCCCCAAACTCGCAAGGCTTTGGAACGTGGATGAAACTAGAGGACCCGAAGTAAACCCACACTATCAGAAGGAGAACATTCACGCTCCACACAGACAGAAAACAGCAGAGGTCAGAGTCGTGACTGCAGTTTCGGTAACTGCGTTATGTTGCCACGCAATAAAGCAATTTAGTTTAAAGATAAAATTTTGTTAATACACACATTATCGACCACCTTGCTATCAATTGACAATCGCTGTTTCATAAATATATTGCCCTACTTACTGAGTTCTACCATCAGCTTGGTTCCGACGCCAAATATCAACGGCGTTCCTGCAGCTGTATTCACACATCGTCCGACTCCAGCACAAAAATGTTTTGCAATCAGACCTGAGTTTGAAACTGTCTTCCTCTGCCTTACTGAATTGTCTCACCAGTTCAAAACCTACCATCTCCTCACGGGGCTACTTCCAACTCTGTTTTCTCACTCTTTGTGGGAAACTCTGTCATTCGACACATGTTCCCAATAAATTCGCTTATGCTTCAGTGAACTCTTTATTTCTTTTTAGAATTATGATAGAGTATCACGGAAGCACATAATTCTGCCCATCGATTCCACGTAGAGCATCAGGCCCATTGAACCCATTTTATTTTCACGGTAATCCTATCAATTCCTCCCGATTAGACGTGCACACCAGTGAGAATTTACAGTGGCCAATTAATTTACCAACCTGCAAATTAGGAGGCTGTGGGAGGAAATCCACGCAGTCTTTGCGAGAACGTGCAAACCCCATGCACTCAGCGTTGGAGATTTGGAATGAAAACTGATAGTTGGAGCTGGACGGCACCAGCTCCATAATGCTAGTTCCCTGTATCATGAAACGAACTGGGCAGAGAAAGCAACCATACTATTGCCGTTTCTCCATTTTATTCAAGAAACGTTTTGAAGGAACGAGGGCTTATATTAATCACGACTTACAGTTCAAACATCTAAATTAGCATTGTGTTTAATGTAACTCACCAGTAGCAGTGGTGCCTCAGGGAAGTCCTGTTCATTACCCTCGTTTTAGTGCACATAGATATTATTAGCCGGCAATCAAATGCCTGGACAGTATATGGGATAATACGTATTAATGGTTTACTTTGTGATATGTTTCTTCGACATTGTTTGTATTTTCCCCTATAAGCAGCTAGAGCACAGGACCAATTAATGTTCCTGCAGTTCGGAGCTGAAGAGGTTATCTTGGTACAGAGATTTGTTGAAATTTTAAATAAGTTAATGGAATCACCGAAAGATGCATATTGACAACCAGACAGCTACTTAGAACGATCCACATCAGTACCATTTTATTCTACCCACATGCCCATCAAACTCCGCTCCCACTTGCTCCAGATTTGACCACATACCCACCCACCAGTGCCTAATTCCAGTGGCGAACCAAACCCTTCCCCAAACTTGCAGTTCTTTGTAACGTAGATGGAACTAGAGGTCCCAAAGCAATCCCACACTATCAGAAGGAGACGTTCAAGGTCCTCACAGATAGAAAAGAGCGGAGGTCAGACTCGAGGCTGCAGTTTCGGTATCTGCGTTACGTTGCTGCACAATAAAGGGATTTAGTTTAAAGATAAAATTTGGCAGGAGTTAACAGACACATTGTCGACACTTTCTTATCAATTGACAATCTCTGTTGACGCTTTCATAAATATATTGCCCTACTTTCTGAGTACTGTCGTCAGTTTGGATCCGACGCCAAATATCAACGGCGTTCCTGGTGCTGTATTTACCATCGTCCGATACCATCACGAAAACCTTTTGCTGTCAGACCTGACTCTGAAACTATCTTCTTCTGCCTTACTAAGTTGTCTGCCTGTTAGAAACCCGCCTTCTCCTTACTGGCCGACTTTCAACAGAGTTTCTCTCCTCCACTATTTGTGGGACACTGTCATTCGAAACATGCTCCCAATAAAACCCTCTATGCATAAGTGAATTCTTTATTTCTTATAGAATTATAATGGAAAATCATGCAAGCACGTAATTCTGTCCATCGATTACGCACAAGGCATCAAGTGCCCAAATACATTGATCCTTCACTGAACCCATTTTATTCTTTCTGAAATCCTATCAATTCCGCCGGATTACACGTGTAAACCGGGGAGAAGTTACACGTATAGTGTCCAATTAACTTCCCTACCTGCAAATCAGTAGGATGTGGGAAGAAATCCACGCAGTCTTTGCGAGAACGTGCAAACTCCATACAGGCAGCATGGATGTTAGCATGAAAAATTGATAGCTGGAGCTGGACGGCACCAGCTGTACGTGATGCGCCACAGTGACATCTGTGCTGTACACTTATTTTCTCGTAAATTATTTCAACTTAAGTGTAATTGCCTGTTGCATTCTTGCGCCCGAATGTCTTGCAAGTCAGGAATACAGATTTATAAATTAGTGGATAATATTTTGAGACTTGCCTGTATCAAATACTTACTGGCTGTCACTGTTACGCCGGTATGCGGCGGATATTTTGGATCTTTGAAACCTGGAGCAACGGGTTGAACCAGTTGTTTAATATGATGTGTCCAGTTGAGGATTTACCATTATAATTATTGATTGATATCTTACTATTACATATAATTATTGATTGATTGAATATCTTGCATATGAGAGAGAATAAGTTGCAAGGATACGAGAGAGGGAAAGTGTCAGATAAGATTGCTCTATCAGGAATGGGCATGGGACTTCTAGCTGATATCAATGGCTCATTTATCTCCACAGATGTTGCCGGACTTGCTGAGTGCCTACAACTTCTGTATATTGAACAGAATTTGCCTATTTGTAAATTGGACACTAACACCAGCAGTACAATCCGTAAAACGTCCTTATAGGGTTTGGAAAACTGAACTAAGGAGGGAATAGGTCTGTAACACGCACCAGGTCGGGTTTTCGAACTGAACAGTTAATACAGAAGTATTTTCTTCTGCACTTTCTGTTTGCCCTGTTAATTATATTCAGATTTTATCGTTTTGTTACGAGTGCAAGGACATTAACGAGGATTATTTTGATACACTTACTGGGCGTCACGGTTAACATGGTCCCTGATCCGAATATCAGTTTGTTCGCACCGCCACCTGCATTCACACAGTGCCAACCGGCAGTACAAAATGTCCTGGGGCTATATTGATCTGTAGAGGACGGGTTGACTCCAAGTTCTTTCACGTGCTATGTTTAATGTTCACACGTAATAGCATTGTTGAAATAATGATAGCTACCTGTATCATGAAACGAACTGGGCAGAGAAGCAACCATACTACTGTCATTTCGCCATTTTGTTCAACTTGCATCTGAAAACTCGGCACCATTGAAGGAACGAGGAGTTATATTAATCACGATTCTCGGCTTAATCAACTAAATTAACATCGTGTTTAATATAACTCCTCAGTTGCAGTTCTGCCTCAGGGAAGTCTTGTTTATTAACTTCGTTTTAGTGTGCATAATTATTATTAGTCCGTAATGAAATGCCTGGGCAGCATTATGCACGTAATACGCATTATTGGTTTACTTTGAGTGAACTCAGCCCTTTCTTCTTGGAGCGACGGACTATGAGAGGTGACCTGATAGAGGTGTATAAGATGATGTGAGGTATTGATCGAGTGGATAGTCAGAGGCTTTTTCCCAGGGCTGAAATGGTTGTCACAGGAGGGCACAGGTTTATGTAAGGTGCTGGGGAGTAGGTACTGAGGAGATGTCAGGGGTAAGTTTTTCACGCAGAAAGTGGTGAGTGCGTGGAATGGGCGGCTGGCAACGGTGGTGGAGGCGCATACGATAGGGTTTTTTTCAGAGAATTTTGGATAGGTATATGGAGCATAGAAAAATATGGGATATGGGTAAGCCTAGTAATTTCCAAGGTAGGGACATGTTCGGCAGAACTTTGTGGGCCGAAGGGGCTGCATTGTGCTGTAGGGTTTCTATGTTGTTATGTTACTTTGTGATATGTTTCTTCGACATTGTTCGTGTTTTTCCCAAAAGCAGTTACGAGCACAGGACCAATTAAAGTTCCTGCAGTTCGGTGCTCAAGAGGTTATATTGGTACAGAGGTTTCCTGAGCTGTTAAATAGGTTAATGGAATAACCGAAAGATGCACACTGATAACCAGACACGATCCACAGCAGTACCATTGTATTCTTCCCACATGGCCATCAAATTCTGCTCCCTCCCGCTGGAGATCTGACCACATACCCATCCGCCAGTGCCAAATTCCAGTGACGAAATAAACCCTTCAAGAAACTCGCAGGTCTTTGTAACATGTATGAAACCAGAGGTCCCAAAGCAATCCCACACAATCAGAAACAAACGCTCAAGATCCATAGAGACAGAAAAGAGCGGAGCTGAGAGTCGAGGCTGCAGTTCTGGTATCTGAGTTATGCTGCTGCACAATAAAGGAATTTAGTTTAAGGATAACATTTCTGCAGGAGTTAATAAACACGTTGTCGACCCTTTTGCCTTGAATTGACAATCGTTATTAACGCTTTCATAAATATATTGCCTTACTTACTGAGTTCTACAGTCAGTTTGGTTCCGATGCCAAATATCAACGCATCCCTGCTGCTGTATTCACACATTATCCATCACAAAAACGTTTTGCAGTCAGACCTGACCCTGAAACTGTCTTCTTCTGCCATACTAAATTGTCTCACAAATTCGAAACTCGCTGTCTTCTTCCTGGTCTACTTTCTCCCCTCCACTAATTTAGGGAAACTCTTAACTCCTTTTTAGAATTATAATCCAGTACCGCAGAACCACGTTATTCTGTCCATCGATTCCACATAGAGTATCAAGTACCTAGGTGCATTGATTCTTCATTGAACCCATTTTATTCTCTCTATAATCCCTTCAGTTCTGCGGGATTATACTTACTGTGTGCCAAATTTATTCCGTTTCATTCTCCAAATGTTATCTTTCTTTGCATGGCTTCATAATCACATGGTAGACTGAATTTTAAAGGAATCCATCATTATTACTTGAAGTGCTACGATGTCCCTTAATAGCTTATTATTGTTAGTTTTGATTTATGCATTTTGTGGCTTTTGTCAGATATTGAAAGGTACGGTGGTAGGTGAAGGAAGTAATTACTCGCTGTCATATTGAGTTTAGTCAATATGGAAAATAAAGGCTACTTAGACATTGCTGCCTTCACACACCAACAAATGTCCAAGGAAAAGCTCGCCCGCTAACTGTTATTCCACATGCATCCTAACGGGAGCTGCATGCTCTACAAAGGGAAATGCACCTGATGGAATCACCATTTTATGATCACCCGTGACTATGAAATAATCGAAAGTTATGTCTCATAAACTACATTTGGTTTGTATTGTTTAACAAATAAAACGTATTCAACTGTGATCTACGATTGGAATCATCCTGGCCCTTCTTTCGAACACATGGACCATATTCAGTCTTGCTAAACCATGGCATAACATCTTACAAATGCATTCAAACAGCGAGAACGATTTTCAAGCAACAAAGGCATTTCCGAATGCAGAAATAAATTAATCCCATTGTCGTTGGAGTTCCGTGCTCCAATGACCCTAGTTCATTTTTAACCTCCAAGGCAGCTTGTTCTAATTTTACTCGTTCGCTCTGTGAATACGGGAGTATCCCGCAGGTGCTCTAGTTTCCACCCGTTTCCCAATGGCACTTTGGTAGATTAAGAGCTTGCTATAAATTGCTCCGCAGTGTAAGTAATGGTAAGGAATTAACGAGGGCATGTGTATGAAAGGCAGAATATGTTGCTAGGATACAGGAAATAGGGAATTGAGGAATGAGACTGATCGTGTTGCTCCATTGGAAACGGACGTGTGCTCATTGTCATTTATACATGTCTTTTTCGGTACAATTATGCACTCACAGGATTGCCGAAGTCGGAGACGTCTTTGACAAATAGCGATAGCTTCTCTGTTAGTTAATTAAGCATGGATGAGATTGATACATTAATGTTAGTGGACATGGGGCAAAGGCGAGTACTGGGCATTATATCCTGGGAGACATGTTATCCTTCTGTGATTATGTTTTGCCTCTATATTAACTCAGCTAATGGAAACATACTTACTGGGTATCACGATTATGCTGGTTCCTTCTCCAAATATTAACTTTCCTTGCGTGCTTCCATAATCACACAGTAGACTATGCCTTAACAAAAACCCATAGTACTCAAACGCATTATTTGAGGTGGGGCAATGCGCAGTCTGCATATTATTACTGTATGCCTGTTACTTTTGGTCAACGCACTATCTACTCTGGCATGTTGAAACTTTGAATATATAGTAGCTTTGAGCAAGAATTAAATCCGGATGGACGTTTTAACATGATGTTAGATAAGTTCCGAAACTGCTGCAAAACATACTAATTAAAAGGGATATACTGAAAAAGAAAACGACTATAATTCCCCCAGGTCCTATAATATTCACTCATCACTACTTTAGCCCATTCTTCAGCAGAATTGTCCTAGGAGATTACAAGTTCGCTTTATTTACGATTGCTAAAAAATACAACATCATGCCCGTGAATTGTACACAAGGACATGCATGTTAACGAACTTACTGGTTATCACAGTTAGCTTCGTTCCTGGAGCGAATATCAACTTTCCAGAGCTTCCAACATTGCCCACACGATGACACTCACCTGGACAATAACTCACTTGTTCCAATGAGCAGTGGTGAAGGGGGTTAACTGCAAAATGGTGACAGCTGTACGGCGAACCGGTAAAGAGTATGCACAATTGAGACTGGCTTATAGCATCACAGGGCGGGAAGGCTATTCGGACCATTAATTGAACGTTGACTCCAAGAGCAGCAACGCTATTAGAACCATACAACTTGCTTTTTTATGATGAAGTCCTTCATATTTTTTCCACTTGTTCGCTAAATTTCTCTTTCTAACCTGAATCCAGTCGTTTCCCTTGATCCTCTTGCCCCTTTCTTGCACGAAGTAGTGGTTTACAATTTATATTTCAGTATGTGAGAGAAACCCAGATTACCCCTAGGGTAACTGCAAGGACCACAACAGGGACTAGCGAAGTGTACACAGGCAGAACCAACAAGTGTGAAGAGAAAAATGTCAAATGGAGATGGGATGAATATTAGACTTGATCGCCTTATACAATTAAAATGTCTTTTATTGTAATATGAAGAAGCTATACAACAACAGAGAATCACCTGCTTAATTTTAGAAATAGGCAGATTCCTTCCCCAAACCCAATCTAGAGAGTTTTCATTTATAACCCTAGAGTCGATTTTGCAAAGGAGACCCATGGAACTTAGCAATTTTATCTTCCAGCTCAACAAAGTCCTGTCTTTCCTACCACACAACACGCACATTTGCTCTCAAAGTTTAAGCCAAGTTGTCGACGAGAACTGATTCTAAGCCTTTGTGCTTCCCTCAGAGATTTGCAGGGACTTCCTGAAAGAGGATTAATGAATCTTTCTGAGCAAAGGTTTTCACTGGAAGCGGACGTGATATCAGTTAACATTGAAGGAGAGTTTCAGTCACCATGCAGACATCCCTGGCCAAAACTATTGCTTAAGAGTATCCCATGAACTATGCCTAAGTATTGTAAAGCATTTACATCCCAGGAAAAGGAGACAGATTCCAATTAAGCACTTCGACTTGAGTCGCTAAACAGCCATCTTACATAATCTCATCACAACAATACATCTTAGTTTACCTTTCACTTTCCTGTCCATAACTCCCATGAATTACACTCGACAAACCCGTTTCAATCCTTTGCCGTGCTAAGATTCAGATTCAGACTACTCTCAACCTTCCCTCCCACAAAATTAGATTCCCCTTCCTTCCGGAAGTAGGAAATCTCACAGATGTAGTACTGTACATAGTTTTAATAATTTCTCAAACAAAACATCTAACTGTAACGTGACAGTACTATCGTCTAGTAGTTTAGCAACTCAGAGCGTTAGAGGGGCGGGTTCAGTCATGAACTCCACACAGACAGAATACTAACTGTGTGGAGCAGAATTAACTGCACACTAACAGTGTGAAGTTTACTCGTTCTTCCTGGTTTTCTCTCGGGTGCACCGTTTCCCCCAACATTCCCAAGACATGCATGAGAATAATTATAAATTACCCTCTAGTGCAAGTAACTATCAAAGCGGAGGTGATAAGGTTGGGAAAAATCATGAAGAATGAAATAGGACTGATAGGATAGCACCCTTCAGAGCCACATGCACCTAATAGGCGGAACGGCCAGCATTCGATTTTCTTGTGTCCATTCAGTATTTCTACATATATAAACACAACTTCAAGCTTTGGTGAATTCTGGTTCTAACTGCAATGGATCCCCATATCTGAAGCCTTGGACCTTTAAGCCAGTACGCCCAATCGTGCCACATATTACCTTACGGCTCTGTGTTGAATGCGGAAATCTATAAACCGGCTGCAGATGTAGTGTCGGGGAGATGGAAGTACTTACTTGGTATCACAGTGAGTTTAGTCCCAGATCCAAACAGAAACTTCTCTAACCCTGCCATAGACACACAGCGAGAAACATCCAGGCAAAAACTACTCCCGCCCCCTCACTGCACGCCACACGTGGGCGCAATGCTATCAGGGGTTGAACGACGAAATCTGCAGCCAGGAGCTTGTTAGAATAGAGAACTGTTGTCCAATAATGATCTTAGAATGATAGAAAATTGCGCTAAAGAAGAATGGCCTTCGTTCTACTCTGTCTAAAACAAATAAAGTACGTCAACCGACTGTGATTCTGAGAACGTTAGCCATCTGTTCCACCATTCTAACCGTGGGACTAAAGCACTTTAAAGATGCGGGATATGAAATGGTCATTCAATACTTTTCAAATGCAAAGAAGATTATTTGCTGTTCTTGATGCCACCAACCTCTCCTCCCCCACCCAGTTCGTAGTCTCTCTTCCAATCATTTCCCACAACTCTCTGTGAAAATTATTCCTGCAATTTGTCTGAATTTCCTCCCCGCCCCCTCTGTTGCTGACTGGAGCTAACTGAATTTTTTTTTTGCCAGTGATTTGTGTCACCTTCACAAAAGTGTACCGCTGGCCTATACAACACACACACACACACACACACACACACACACACACACACACACACACACACACACACACACACACACACACACAAATTTTGGAGGAACTTATGAGGTGAGGCAATATTATTGGAGGAACATGAACAGTTGGCGATTCGGCCAGAGACCACTCATTAGCATTGCCTCATCGACACACAAATCGGTCATCCGATGCGTTGCGTTCACGGCAACCATAAAGAAGTAATTTAAGCTAACCCCATTTATATTCCATTTGGTTCTTTCAACATACATCTGCCTGATATTATTTCCCATGTGTATTAAAGGTAGTTTACAGTGGCCAATAAACCTGTTGATATAATAAAAGGAGCACGAGAATGAATACCACACAGTCAGAATGAGTATGTTCAAACCAGACCGACGAAGAGCACCGAAAATTAGATCACGGAAGCAATCAGGCAGCACCGGTACAGTTAGCAACTGCTTAGGATTTTGATTCGAGTTGGAAGCCCGGTACAGATTCGTTTCTGCTGACACTATAAGTCGCCAGGAGACTTACCTGCAGTCACGATCAGACGAGTTCCTGCTCCAAAATTGAGCTTGCTCCATGTTTCGTAGTACACACAGTGAAATATCCTCAAGAAAAAAACCCTGTACGTTCTTCCTCGAGCGCTTGCATGACCGATTGACGTTGTCTGGGTGGGTACAGGCCATCTTTAATCCATATCGAAGCTTTTTATTTAAGCTTGAGATGATAAATGCCAGCCATAGATATAACCTCTGAGCTCTTGCACTAACATATAATGACTGCTGCAGCACAGCTGTTTGAGGATGTTATTTGAATCAGTTCAGTATTGTTTTCATTAATGAAGTCATTTAATTCAGGATCGGAACCAACCTGTGCCATTTACATGTCAATCGTCGTGATGTATTATAGCTTATAAACTGTCCTAAAACGACAAAACCACTGTTGCTTTACATAATTCATTCACCTGGACTCCATTTCTGAAGCTTGGAACTCTCTGCCTGTGTCATTCGCTCTCGAGACTGACAAAGATCGAAGGGTACGGGGCTCTATCAATGTCCACAATTAACCGAAATTAACTATCAACTTTTAAACAATATTTAATGAGGCTGAGGTATTTCAAAACTTGGCTGTACCGAGCAATGTTAGATTTTATATAAAACATTAATATGAGTACTGAGTTTTATGAGCAACTTCTTGCCACCGGCGAAGGTTATAATGTAAGACCCCTTATCACAACCCACTCAACTTTGAAGCATACTGCAAACACTAAGGCTAGCGCAGCGTTTCCGCAACGTAGCCGTACTTTAGCAGGTAGTACTGTTTACTCCCAGCTACCGTGAACTGGGTTCGTTCACAACTTCTGCTGGAAGATTGTACATTCTCCGTCTGATTGCGTTCCGGAGCCCCGCGATTTTTCTGCTCTGACATCAAAGTTTACAGGCCCTATCAATAAAACTTTAGAAATGACTGTAAAATACCACACTAGCCCTTCGCTGGCATCTTAGACTGTATTATCCAAAATAACTGAAATTATTTATCCACTATCATTGTATCATTCGCTCTTTACGCCCTGTTTTTTTAATCCGAGATCATTATCAACACTATAGTTTACAAACTCCCTCAGAAACAGTTCTGTTAGTAATCAAATTGTGATGAAAGTCTTATTAACAATAAAAATGGATTAGGTAGCAGAGATGATTGCATAATGGTTCACATTGTCATGTCGAGCCGAAGAACTTGTTGCTATGTGGTATGACTATATGCCAATGATCAAAATTTTAAAATCCTGCCTTTTTGCGAATATTTTCTCTGCATTTTATCCGACAGGACTTCGGTAGGACGCGCAGTTCTGCTATTCGAAGCCATTATGTGTCAGCTAAGTTCAGTATGCTTGCAACTTCGAAAACATCACTTCGACGAAAAGTAATGCACAGTAAGTACACGCAAAATGTTCGGCTCAGCCGTAAACCCTACTCTTGAGAGAAGCATCAGTTGGAATACCTTTGTCACTCTCACTCTCATAAAAGCAAACATTTTCACTGGTCCAGTATTCTGGCTCATTTTCACCCCATTAACCATTTGTTTAGAGAAGAAAATGCGTAACTCAGTCAGATTCCTTGTTGATTCTAACTAGAAGCACATAAAGCATCTAAACATTTATCAGTCATTACGGAAACAAATAAACAGGTCCTATTATACCCATGTTATTAGTGACTTAACATGAGCTTCTAACACAAACGAAATGGGAATACCACGTACTTATTCCCAGTCCCAAATTAATGACCCGTCACAATTTCTACCGCAGGTAACGCGGACTTCATTTGATGAAGAGAAGGTTTGGTTTACTCACTTGGCTCCACCGTCAGTTTGGTCCCTTTGCCAAATATGAGCTTTGTAGCGCCTGAGGTTATCCACAGCATGGCACCCTCAGACAAAAACTACAGTCCTCTCTGCACCAACACACAGGTAACACAGGACAACCACGTAATCCCCTGCAATCGTAATAATCCATATTTTGATGACACGACTCAGGCTGTGTAAATTCAGTACCTCTGACAATAAAGCGCTCCAGGTCTAAAATATCAACCTAGACTTCTGTACTTATGTTCTAAAGCCGGCGGTAAGATCGTTACTCCCTGATGAAGGGCTTACTCGGCGAACTGAAACGCATATAATTAATAATGAAATAATTCGCAAAATAACCCAGATGTTGCAGGAAAGAGTTACTTTAAAGAAATCCCTACACTGGTCAAAAGCACAAACGAACCCTTACAATACTCACTCGACTCAACAGTTAGTTTAGTCCCAGTTCCGAAGATTAGATGATACCCCATTCCAGATCCACTCACACAGCCTTAGATGCCATTGCAGAAACCTCGTTATGATTACTTAATCGGGCGAACAAGCGTTTTTCTTAGCACCTCGATGATTTCCTGACTCCTGTTCCTTTGACAATTGCAGTTTCTGATGCATTATAACTTTATCCAGCTACTTCACTTCATCTGATTTCGAGCTCAATTCTCTTAAAAAACCTTCACCTAGATCTTTGCATATATTTTCAATTTTGTCCCTTACAACCCTCTTCCACAACAATTAGAAATATATGAATAAGATGAACTGTTTGCTCAGGTAAGCAAACAGGCATTAATCTTGCCCGATCAGGATTGGGAATGTCTGGACATTGACCCTGTTAAGTGGTCCGCACGTGTCCCATGAGTAGTGTAGGGGCTCAGTTCATCTTCGAAGAAACTGGACTCAGCCACTCCGTGGCTGTATTTGAACCCTCTCACGCATGTACACACACACACACACACACACACACACACACACACACACACACACACACACACACACACACACACACACACACACACACACACACACACACACACACACACACACACACACACACACACACACACACGTGCGATTTCTTTCTTTCCTCCCCTCTTGCTTTGCCTCCGCTTTCTCAAAGTTTGTCACCTACCCTCTCTCATTCTCTATCTCTTCTTACCTAGGCACACACAAGCATGGACACATACCCACGTGCAATCAGACACAGGCACCTAAAGGCACTATCTGTCAGGCACACATACACTACTTACCACATTTAAACAAAGACACGAAAAAATACCATGCACAAACACGCTGACATTTTGATACACGTATTAAGATGTAAATACAAGCACATAAGTGATACACACCACATATATTCTTTTAGCCATGAACACGTGCACACGCACAACAAAAACCTGAAGTTAGAATAACCTAGTTTTACATTTTCCTGCAGATATCTAGTCAAAATGCTCAGTTATAATCTAAGTAGTTATCCTGAAATCAGAAATATAGACGGTGGACGCAATTATACAGATCAACGGAATATATCACTGTGTGTCAATCTGGTAATTATTGCATAGTGTCTAATGTTATTTGCACTAAACGAGGAAGACTCAAAATTGTTGTTGTCAAGGCTCAAGGATAGCTTCTATCCAGTTTTTATACAGCTGTTGAACGACTCTCTATTACGAGAAGGTGGAATCCTGACACCCCCCGTATACCTCGTTATAAACTTCCACTTTATTGTCTACCTGCACTGCATCTTCCCTGTAATCGCAATACTTAATCTTGAAATCTGTTATTGTGTTACCTTTTACAACCTCAGTGCATTGTTATAATTGATTAATATATGTGAATGGCATATAAAATCGATTTCCGATTTCAGTTCGGAAAATGTCTCAACAGTAAATCAATTCATCAATCTACTTCTTTCTCAAGTACTGGCCTTAGTCCATGGTTGGTCACGTTGACTTAAAATGATCAACTTCAGATCCGTCATTTTGTCCAAATTTGTAACATATCGTACATTCCACACACTTAGTTATTAGATTATTGATGGCAGTAGAGGCAATTACATCTATTTCCATACACGAATATTGGATATGTCACTATTAATCAGCCCTCACAAACTTCCAATTTTGCAGATAGCCTAAACTCTGGAATACTCTCCCTGAGTGACTCGTATCTTGCAGACTCTCCTCGTTTAAGTCGCTATTTGAAAACAATCTCTTCGTTGCCAATTATAATATCTCGTGATACGCAGAGCTCATATTTTATTTGACATTTTGTTCGTATCTTGCTGTCTGCCCGTGTCAAAATTGTAGATATTTGTGGGGAACGTGTCACATACGATTCTCCATTTACAGCATCAATGGTGACATTAAATCGAGAACATCGAGATCAAGCCAAGTCACATCACTTCAGGACATTTCTTGCACGCCACTAAGTAAATACAATTTTTCGAACTTGCAGTGAATGCCATTAGATGCTTTTGTTCATACTTACTGGGTTCCACTGATACCTTCGTCCCCTTTCCAAAGATTAACTTGTCATTTGCTCCTCCGTAATTCACACGGTGTGGAAGAAGCTTACAAAAACTCCATTCAGTGCCTCGAATCTACCGCGTGGTACCTTTCCACATCAGCTGTGTGAGTTGATCATTCATTTCCAGGCACTAAGTCTTTTAACCTGTTGGCTCATCATCGTGATTGTGTTTAGTGGCGGATGAAATATAATTTCGGTGATTATTAGTCATAGGCTTACTCACCTGAGGAAATCGGCAATTCAAACCCTTTCAAATTATTCCTTCTACAGAGCTGTATGGAAGGTTTTAGTACATAGAGTGTAGTTAGTATCTAGAACACGTTGAATAAAAATGCCGTGGAATCCCATACAATTATTACACTGAAGAGTAGTAACACCAAACTAGATGCTGAAAGATCGTATAGAAGGATACGTTTCTAATGGAGGCAAATGGGATTCGTGTCGATGGTGGGAAATCGGCATTGACAAGATGGTATACGAATCGATGACTTCACGAGGGAGCGAAAGGGCAAACAAAATGTTCACTGACTCGGATGAGCCGTTAGTTTCCCACTGCTAAGTTGCTGAATTACATGCTTTTGTTCGAACTTACTGGATAATGCTGGATCCGTGCAGCAGGCTAGTTGGCACCAATGGGGGAAAGAAACAGGGTTATGACACGCCACGCAGTTTTTGTTAGAAACGGGAAAGAAAGAAAACAAGTAAGTTCTTATGATCGTGAATGGTCGGAATTGGTATCCTATTTCCTCCCATTCAGTTTCATGTAACAGTTACAGCACAGAGCATTCACCTACCTCTTTACAAGGAATTCTCGAATTCCACACCCTGACCCTTTCGTCCTAGACCTGCAATTTGAACATGATTCTACATTTATCCGATTCTCTCTCAAAAGCGACAGTGTATTAGCAGAGAACGTTCCCGATTCTAACCATATACTGTGTACAATACAAAATCCACTCACTGGTCTGGACTTTCAGGACTGTTCCGCTGCCAAAGCTCACCTTCCATCCAGCCGATGCTATATTCACAGTGGTGAGGTGCCTGAGAAAAACACTGTATTCCCCCCTCTCTCAACGGCCATTTAAAAATTTCACGTGATGTCCAAACTTCTGTACTATAAAAATGTAAACAGAAAAGTATTTGAAGGGGGTGAGGGGCAGATCATGGGATCTGGTGGGATCCTGAAAATAGCTGGCTGACACTTGAACCACAGATCTAAACCGTCCGCTCAGTGATTACAAAAAAGTTCCGAAGGTAGTGCAGATATTCAGTATTGTCCCAGTCTAACGCAGTATTGCTGATCGGATGGGCAGCTGATTTGTAGACTAGACCCTGCAGTTTTGAAGTCTTTTGCGCTGTGTTTTAGTTTGAGTGCCGCACAGTTGTCCGTTTCACAGTGGGTCACGCTTCTTTTTCTGTCAGGGAGCTCTGGATACCCCATTCCGACTCCAAGAATGTGCGGGCGCACTGATACAGTCCAGAAGGAAGACTACACTACCACAAGGAGGCGGTAGACTGTGATGATGGCATCTTCAGAGGCACCGTCTCTCAGATGACGTGAACGAGAGACACATTTGTTTTGTCTTTCGATGAGGTTTCATGACACGATTTTGGCGAGCAGCAGTTTCCACCCTGTTGACTCAGCCAACATCTATCCTGCATCCAATTTCAGCCTGCTGAGTTGGATATGGTACTCCAAAAGCAGAAATCAGTCGATGTTGTAAACCTGAAATAAACAAACAAAAAAAAAAGGACACTGTCTGGAGATAATCAACTATACTGAGGCAGTACTTATGCAGGAACATACTTACAGTTTTTGTCAATAATATTTCTGATTTTATTTCTGCATGTCAGAACAACCTGCAATTATTCTTATAATTATTCTCTAGATAACACAAGGAAACTTACCAATAAATATATAGGTAGATGAAAAAAGAAATAAGTAAGAGAAATGGAGAGGAATGGGGAGAGTCGGAAATAAAGAGGAAGCAGGACCATAGAGTTGTGTTTAATATGATGATGATTTAAATTTTTATTCAAGGCTCGACAGTGCAATAACATTTTGTATGGAACAACTGTAGAACAACAGCTTAAAACGTACCTATCTTCGCTAACCAAACGTTTCTAGTCCCAAAGTTCTATTTGCGACCCTACCAGAGTACAAATTGAATTCTATCTAGTCCCAGCTACTACAGGACGTCTTGACGAACTGATCAGTAATCCTTCTCCAGGTGGCACCTTGATTTCTCGCCAGGTGATCAACAGCTACACTCCCTCTTGCACCATTAGCGTGTTTGATCTTTCACCCCACTTGTCATCTGCACTGTCTATGGGTCCCACTATGTTCTCTTTCCACGGCATCCCATCACCGCGCTCATCTCATGGTGGTATACTCACTTTCAATTTAGCAAGAGAGTTGAATACTTTGGAAGCCTTGAAGATGTCTTCAGCCTGAGGTGGGTGGTGCAGTTGCTGTCTGACTGAACCAGGTACCCGTTTCCAATCCTGCCCTTTAGTGCTGTCGGTGTGTCGTTAGTATGTTACCCTTGTGATTAAGTGGGTTGCTCTGTGCTCTCTGATTTTTTCCCCATATTCCAAGAAGGTCAGTGTTTAATTGACCGCAGTATATTGACGTCAGGGTCTAATTAAATAATAGAATGTGAAGCAGGGTGTCTTGATGAAACAAAAAACGAGGAGAATTAAAAAAAAAAAGATTAAAGTAGCGTATTGTAAATGGATAGGTTATGGCCACGCAGATTCAGTGAGCCGAAGGCTACGGCTCAAAGTGAAAGTCAAAGTTAAAGTAAATTTATCAACGAAGTCCGTATAGGTTACCGTACACGACAGCGAGATTGCTTTTTTGCAGCATTTTTCAGGGAAATAAATAAATACAATAGAACTTAAGAAAAAATACACAGACAAATGCTGACAAGCAACCAGCGTGCAAAAGAAGAGAGTTTGTGCAAAATAATAATAGTAATAAATCGACATCACAAGTTCTAAAATCCTTGACAGAGAGTGCAGGTTGTGGAATCAGTTCAGACTTGTGAGTGAAGTTGTCGACACCGGTTCAGGAGCTTGATGATTGTAGGGTAATAACTGTTCCTGAACCTGTTGATGCGGTATCTTAATGTCACGATCCCTGCAGGCCCGTATTCCTGTAATTGTTACTTATTGTCTTATCTCGAGTAGTTAAGCTCTTGTGCTTAAACTTGTCATGTTTATTTCAATGGCATTGGTTTTCTGTGAACAGTGGTAATTGAAGCGGACTCCCGATTAGAGCGTATCGTGGGGACCTGGAGTTGCTGCTCAGTCAAGCTACCGATAGTCTATTGGAATTCCTATGAATAAGCTCTAGTTTCTGTCTCTAGATGGGAGTCTGCCATTCCTCCGTTCCTGGGTTCAGTTTTCTGTCAGCGCTCACCGAGACACCAAGACTCCTGTACCTATTGCCCAATGGTAATAGCGATAAGAGAGCACAGTGGATTTAAATACTATTGGACGATAGCCTTTGAGGTAGGTTGCTGTATTCTTCCTGTACACCTGCCTGAATGAAGCATGCTTGAAGCCAGCAGTTACCTTAAGCTGCCAAAGCAAGAGGTTGAAGATGTTCTTAAGCATTTCTCCTAGATTAGTACGAGTCTCCAGGACTCGAACAGGTACGCTGGACTGATTTCAAAGGCTATGGCGGTTCAAGAAGTGTCCTCCACGTTCTGTCCGTCAAAGCGAGAATGAAATGCATTGAGCTCATCTGGAAGCAATACCTTTTGCCATTTATATGGGTATCAAGAGTGTCTGAGGATACCAAACGTTTCTTCAGACACATAAAGTGTAAAGAGAGGCAACAGTGGATATTGGACAGCTGGAGAACGAAGCTGGAGAGGTCGTAATGGGAGGACAACAAAACAGTGGATGAACTGAATCAGCATTTTGTATCAGTCTTCACTGTGCAGGACACTAACAGTATGGGAGATGTTCCAAGTATCAGGGGGCATGAAGTCTGTGAAGTTACCATAACTAGAGAGAATTATTTTGGGAAACCGAAAGGTTCACCTGGACCAGATGGTGAACACTCCAGAGCTTTGAAAGAGATGGCCTTAGAGATTTTAGATGCATTAGTAATGATCTTTGAAGAATCGCTAGAATGCTTCCAGAAGACCAGAAAATTGAAAATGTCACCCAACTCTTCAACAAAGGAGGAAGGCAGAAGAAAGGAAAGTATTGGCCAGTTAGCCTGACCTCTCAGTGTTTGGGAAGATGTTTGATATTTGGGAAGATGTCGAATATTAAGGATGAGTTCTCAGGGTTCTGGAAGCATATGATAAAATAGGCCGTAGCCAGCATCGTTTTCTCAAGAGGAAATCTTGCTTGACATAGTTTCAGAATAGAGGATCGTCCTTTTAAAACGGAGATGAGGAGGAATTTCTTTAGCCAGAAGGTGGTGAATCTGTGGAATTCCTCGACATAGGCAGCTGTGGAGATCAAGTCTTTACGTATATTTAAGGCAGAGGCTGATAGAATCTTGATTGGTCAGGGAATGATGGGATACGAGAAAAAGTCAGAAGATTGGGACTGAGAGGATAATTGGATCAGCAATGATGAAATGGCAAAGCAGACTCGATGGGCCAAATAGATTAATTCTGCCCCTATATCTGATGGTCTCATGGTCTTTGTGTTTCTTGCTTTTGCTTTATATGAAGTGGTGTCATTGAAGCCCTGGCAAAGTAGTTGAACATCCTTCTGTAATTCAAGTTTATTTCGGAACTGTCACTTCGATTTGTTCATATACTCTCGTCCAACATTGTTCTTCCATACGTCCGTGACAACCATGGTGTATTAATTCAGGTCCCCCGATGAGTACTTGAACATGGCGCGTTCCACCTGTTCGAAGCAGTCCCGTAGCCCTTTTCTCCCTCTCGTGATCACCTCCTTAACTTTGTGACTTGTTAAATAATAATAAAAAAGACAATTATGCGGGAACAGAAAAGGAAATTCTGCGCAATGAGACTATTTACATTGTTACATTGTTCTTCCTCAGAACCACTATGGAATGGACATGCCGCAGCTGCAGAGGAAGAAACAGAGTTTGTATAGTTGTTCGAAATCTTTCCACCAGACTATAAACTGTATTGTCTATTTGTTAGTGTAGTTACCAGCATACACATCATTATATTGTTATACCACTGAAATGCTAGAAACATTTGGGAAAATTTCACCGCATGCATATATTGATAGCATGCGCGATGGCTACTACCTACTTGTACCGGGCAGTTTCATTACACGCTTGGTTCTAACTTGTGGCTGATATCTGAGACTCAGACCTCAACCAAAGGAGATAGAACCTGACAACTTTGTGGGTTCTGCAATCAATAGTGTGCGAACTATGTGATCTCTGCCACAACCTGAGATGAAGGAGAATTCAGAGACTGTAATTCATTTTATCTCGTTTGCGAGAAGGCTCATAATGCAGCCATTCTCCAGTTTCTTTGAACTGAATTTATCTGATGCCACTGTAAACTACACTTGACTAAGAGAAGAGACTTTCCCATGTCAAATAATTGAAAAGCGAAACCATCTTCTTGACCTCGCACTCTCTATATATTTTGATATACATATATTTTTCATTTCTTGTAGGAACTGGTGGATAGTTGAATTAATTTGTCCCGCTGTACAACAATTACAATGGGTAGAGAGGTGGAAAGGTGCGGAGTCGTGGACTCAGCCAAGTCCATCACGCGCTCAATCTTCCCCACCATTAGTAGAATCTGCAGGAGGTGTTGCCTCAAGTACGCAACACCGATCGTCAATGATACCTATTATTCAGGCCACGTGAGCTTTTCACAGAAACTATCCGGCAGGAGGTACAGAAGACTCAGAGTCCACACTACCAACTCCAAGAGCTGTTTGTAGAACTGCTTTATAGAAGATGCATCAACTACCTTATAGAAGCCAGTGAGCGACGTGCATGTTGTGAAAACGAACAGCACTATTACATGACTATAGAAAGTACAAAACTATTGATACAGCATAAAGTTTAGGCAATAAAGATGGATTTGAAATGGCTGCGAAAAAGAGCATTTTTATGTTTGCTCTTAGTAAAGAGAAACAGCGTTGATAAACGTCAGAACGTTTTTTTACTTGGCTTTTTGGCTTTAGAGCACCCCTTAGCACGTGCGACCGACTCACTAACGTCATTTCCGGTTCTGACCTGCCGTCTTTGTCCAATGGGAACAGAATTTCGTTTTATGTACACACATAATACCGCATCTTCCCCCTTAAAAACAGAGACAAGTTAAGTTCAACCTGCCTAACGCTCATTTTTTCAGATATCTCCAAATCCGACACTTCATTGCTCCTTTAATTCCTAACTTTCCTGAAATGCCTGCGAAAAATGCTATGGACCTATTTCTTTCCATTAATCCACTAGGTAAATGTTTAATATCAATTATCCGAGATAAACTAGCAGCCTTACGACGGGCCCCTGTGGATAAAATTAAAATGGCCTGGGAGCAGGATTTAAATATCTCCTTATCCGAGGAGAGCTGGGACTCAGTTCTCAAATCGGTTAACTCAACCTCTCTTTGTGCTCGCCATTGCCTTTTACAGTTTAAGATTGTTCATAGAGCCCATATGTCTAAATCTAAACTATCTCGATTCTACCCTGGCTTTAGTCCGCTCTGTGATAAATGCAAGAGGGGCGTGGCCTCTCTCATCCATATATACTGGTTCTGTCCTAGCTTGGAGAAATTCTGGAAAGATGTCTTCACTACGTTATCGGGTATTCTGAATCAGCACCTAGAACCAAACCCCTTAATTGCTCTTTTCGGTTTTTGGGACGAGACAGATTTATGTCTGGGTCCGACCAAATGCCGAATACTATCCTTTGCCTCTCTCCTGGCTAGACGCTTGATCCTCCTTAGATGGAGAGATGTTGCCCCGCCCACTCATGCGCAATGGCTTAACGACATTATGGCCTGCTTGGACCTCGAAAAAATTCATTATTCAGTTCTTAATTCGGATCTAAAGTTCCATAAGATCTGGGGACCTTTTATCGAGTACTTTCATAACCTTCCTCTTGACTAGGGTTTTTTTTTCTTTTTTTTTCTTCTTTTCGGTCCCTTGCTTTCAGCTCTTTTTTTTTCTGGTAGTAGGCATTATTATCCTCTGTTGCTAAGTGTATTCACAGTCTGGGAGTTTGACTGTCCTGACTTATACTCTCTATATTGTGTTGTGGTCGGTCTGGAGTTGTTTTTTTTCTTGTGTTGTGGGGCTTGGGGAGGACACTGAGCTTACTTGTCTTTAATTTAGGTGCTTTTTTGTTAAATTCTCTTCCTTTGTAGCATATTGTTATTGTAGGCTTAATTTTGCACTGTATTAATGCTCCTCATTGGGATTTGGGGTTTTTAATTTGTAAAATGTTTTGAAAAACTAATAAAATTAAAAAAAAACAGAGACAATACTATACCCACACAAACCTGCAAAAGCCAACAATCGGTTCCAAGAACGATATTTGCATTCTGCAGCCAGTCCCTTACTCACTCAGCGTTTGAGGTTGTTTAATGGCCCATTTTATTCTGCTATACAGTCCCACAGGTGTATTGCTAGAATTTTTGCGTGAATGTTTGTGATTTCCTGACAACTCTGATTAGCAAGTTTATTTTTTACTTTTGCTCGCCCTTTGATGTCACAGCTATGAGTTGGAACTTGTGATCGCAGATCCACACTCTTCCTTGGTAGAGATGTTCTTCGCTCCGCAGTAATGTGGAGCAACTTCCTGCTGCACATATCCTAGAACTTTCCAGTGCACGGAAACCTCTTGACACCTAAAGTATCGTAAGAGTACGCCGGCCCATTAGTATTTGGGTTGTTGAAAGGTCATTCTATAGTGACGCACTTCTGTAAATCACCAGACTCTTGTTGAAATCTTTTTGTCCACCTAGCGCTTGTTTCATGAGGCCCCATCAATACCTCGACCTAACTCCCTGCTGGGCCAATAAATGCTGGGTGATGTGGGCTTGAAGATGTATGTCTAAATCCCAAAATCACTGGCAAAGGACTCAAATTCTAAGCTTGAAACTTGTGGACCATTGGCTGATACCACTTCACATGGAACTCCATGCCTCGCAGACACAGCTTTCAGGAAGGTGAGGACCGCTTTGATGGATATTGATTACATGGTTGCGACCGCTGGGTAATTAGAGAAGTCGTCTATTACAACAATACGACTCTTCCTATTACATTAAAAAATCTACTCTAGATTTGAAGTGCGGCCTGTCTTGTATATGAAGTGATGTAAGCTGGTAAGCTTGCTGCTTTGGTCTGTAAGTAAGACATTTTTCACATGAAGCAGTGGTATGGCTCATGCCTTGGGTCATTCGTGGCTAGTACAGCACTTCACGAGCTCTTCATTTATATTTTACTTCACCAAGATACCCTTCATGTATCTTTTGGAGGATTTATTTGCGTAGCGACAGTGGAATCACAAACTTGTTTTGAAGACTATATCTTCCACTACTGAGAGTTCAGCTCTGCCTTCCCAATAATCTCGAATACAAATTGGGCGCTGGCCATCATTTTTGTATTATCACTTTGAGTACTTTGATTGTTTCATCTGTCACTGCTACTGTCCTGATCATCTCAGTTCTATCGGGTGATATAGGAATGGAGGCGGCAATCATGTCACCATCGGCCTTTATATCTACATTAATCTCTTGGTCACTTTTTTTCTTGCATGTTAACTGCTCGAGACATCTAATCAGCAACACATATATATTTTCCCAGCGTATGGATTATCTTCATGCATTCGTTAAAAAGCGTTCGCATTTGTTAAAACCCTTGATATATATGCCATGTGCCATCTTGCTGCTGCAGTAGTAGTGCTCCAAGGCTGTACCGGGACGCATCTGCCGATATTCTAGTACATATTCTGTATCATAAAACGTCAGCAGGGCTGTTCAGTTGGGACTCTTTTCAGCATCTGGAAACATTCGTTTTGCTCCTGAGAACAAACCGACTCATTTCGCTGCTGCAGGAATGACCTAAGTGGTACTGACACAGTAGACAGTCGAGGGATGAACTTAAGTCACCCCCCATCAAACTTCTTACCTCTTCCTTGTTTGGAGGCCCCTCCATGTTTTCAATGGCTGACGTCTTTCTTGCATTAGGCTTCACTCTCTCTTCCGAAATGGCATCTCTTATGAAAGTCAGTGTCTTAATACCAAACTCATATTTCCCCCTTTTCTTAATTTGAAATTGACATTCCGTGTTGCGTCAAGCATCCTTCTGTTTGGTGCATCATGTTCATCCTTGCTGGACCCCCAGACGATGATATCATTCATGGTGGTCTCAACATCAGGTATACCCTCATGTGGATGGTTTTATGGTAGACTTCTGGTTCGGACAGGATCCCATACAGTATCCGAAGAAATCGATGCTGTATCTTCCCTGTGATGCATTAAAAGTACACAGTGTCGGACATGCCTCATCCAGTTTCATCTGCCAATACCCAGCCGACGCGTCAAGATTACTAAACTACAAGGCATCTGCATACCGGGACACGATCTCCTCCTGTCTTGGCAATTTAAAATTCTGTCTCTGGCTTTATTGAGAATCCCTTGGGTCATCCGCAATGATTTGTTTTACATTTATACAACGAACGAAGACCTCACCTAATCTGCTGCTTCTTCAATCTTCTGTATGGCATCTGTCACTACCATGCGTGCTAGTTCTTCTTTAAGCTTGTCTCTAAATGGACGTTTCCTGCATGTATGGACAGCAGGAGCTACTGTCTCATTTACATGAGTTTGTGTACACCAGATAAGCATCCAAGCCTTTCAAAGACATCTGCATATTCTTCCCCAAGACAGATCTAGTCATATTTGCTCTAGGAACATGCTAGCACGCGAACAAAAAAACTATTTTCACCAGGTGGTGCTTTTCATATGCACTCTTATCTAACGTTGGCTGTACTCTCGTATCTACAGCCAGTAACTGTGCCCTTACTTGCTGTCCTTTGTGTCTGAAGGTCACTGTACAGCTCCCTTTTACTGGAACTTTCTCCCTCTCCAGTATAGCCTGCAAATTTTGACTTCACTGGGTAACTCTTGCTCGTTTCTCTGAGAGTTTTGAATTCATCCATGGATAACAGATTCACCAGGGCACTGGAGTCAAACTTAAATTAAATTACCGTCTCATTTACAGCCACAGAAACAATTCTGATTTACCCATACCAGCAGTCAGTAGAGAATTCACAGACTTCCTTAATTTCTTCAGCAAACGTGTGCAGCTTTCTCTTCCTAGTGACAGCTTTGCAGCACTTTGCAAAACGATTCTTTTCCCCACAATTATTGGAGAAATTTCCATAAGCGGGACACGTCTTTGGAATGGGCATACACCCACATGTGCTGTATTTGCTGCTGGAGCCTATCTCTTTGCTTTGTTGTTGCTTCAGGAAATGCCCTGAGCTGTCCCGGGTTTTCGCAGCATAGCCAGCTGTGTTTGCCCTGCGCAATTCCTTAGCTGGTGCTTGTGTGGTCTCTGCTTCCCTGCACACATTCACAGCCTTTTCTGCCGTCGGAAGTCGTCTTTCTCTGAGTTTCTCATCTGAAATTCCGCAAATTATTCTGTCGCTATCTTGAGTCTCTCAAATATCCAAACTCATAGGCCCTCGGTGTGTCAAACTCAGCTAAGTATTGCTCAAAGTTAACACCTTGTTTCCGGTCACAGGAAAAAGGAAGCATTTATACCGTATCTCTCAAACTTAATGTTTTTACTTGTAAAAGTTGTCTCATCTATTTGAAAGCTGTTATAGATATCCAGCCGGCTGGTGGCGCAGAGATATCAGCGCCGGACTCCAGAGAGAAGGTTCGTGAGTTCTAACCCAGTCGGGCCGCTCCCGGGCACGCTTTCCATCGCAACTCGACCCCGTAAAAAAACCCCACCAGCAACCACGTGAAAAATAAGTTTTGTACAAAAAAATGTCCAAAGCAGATTCGCCAATTACATGTAGAAGTATAAACGTTTTCAATATTTCATCAGCCCCTCCAGTTCCGCTGGCTGCTAAACATAGTGGTGCTAGAAAGTTTGTGAACCTCGTAGAATTTTCTCCATTTCTGAATAAATATGATCTAAAATGTGACCAATCTTCACGGATGTCATAAAACCATATAAAGAGAACCCACTTCACTGGGACTGGATGAGATATACTCCAGGTTACTGTGGGAAGCGAGGGAAGAGATTGATGAGCCTCTTGCGTTGATCTTTGCGCCATCAAAACAGACGGGAGAATTACTGATTACTGGATGACTGGAGGGTTGTCCATGCTGTTCCCCTGTTCAAAAAAGGGAGTAGCAATAACCCAGGAAATTATAGACCAGTGCATCTGACGGAAGTTGTTGGAGAGAATCCTGAGAGGCAGGAATTATGAGCATTTTGAGAGACATAGTCGGATTAGTAATAGTCAGCTTGGCTTTATCAAGCTCACGTTGTGTCGTACGAGTCTGATTGAAATTTTGGAGGATATAACAAAACACATTGATGAAGGTCAAGCTGTGGATGTAGCGCATTTGGTTTTCAGTAAGGCAGTTGATAAGGTTCCCCACGCAAGGCTCCTTCAGAGAGTAAGGAGGCCATGGGATCCAAGGAGACTTGCTTTATGGATCCAGAATTAGCTTGCTAGCAGAAGGTAAAGGGTGGTTGTAGACGGTTCGTATTCTGCATGGCGATCGGTGATCTGTGGTGTTCCCAGAGATCTGTTCTGAGACCCCTCCTTTTTGTTATATTTATAAATGACCTGGATGAAGAAGTACAACGGTGGTGTAGTAGGTTTGCTGATAACACAAAGTTTGGGAGTGTTGTGGATTGTCTGTAGGGTTGTCAGAGGTAATAGCGGGACATCGCTAAGATACAGAACTGAGATGAGAAATGGCAGATGGACTTCAACCCAGATAAGTTTGAAGTTGTTCATTTTGGTAGTTTCAATTTGATGACAGAATATAAGATAAATGTTAAGAGTCTTGGCATGACAGATCTGAGTGATCTTGGCGTCCGTTTCGATAGGACACTCAAAGCTGCCTCGCAGGTTGGCAGTGCTGTTGAGAAGGCGTATGGTGTGTTGGCATTCATCAACCGTGGGACTGAGTTCAAAAACCGTGAGGTAACGTTACAGCTATATAAGACCTTTGTCAGACACCACTTGGAGTAGTGTGTTCAGGTCTGGCCACCTCACTACAGCAAGGATGTGGACCCTAGAGAGGCAGTGCAGAGGAGATGTACAAGGACGTTATCGGGATTGGAGGTCCTACCTTATGAAAATAGGTTGAGTGTACTTGACCTTTTTTCTTCGGAGCGACGGAGGATGAAAAGTTACCTGATAGAGGCGTATAAGATGATGAGTGGAATTAATCGTGTGGATGTCCAGAAGCTTTTTCGCACGGGTGAAATGGTTAACACATGGTGTACATAGTTTTAAGGTGCTTGGAAATAGGTACTGAGTGGATGTCAGGGGTAAGTTTATCACACAGAGAGTAGTGCGTGCGCGGAATGCATTGCCGGCGGCGTTGCTGGAAGCGGATACCTATCTAACAGATCTTTTAAGAGCCTCCTAGATAGGTACATGTAACTTAGAAAAATAAAGGTCTATGCGCCAGGGAAATTATTGGCAGTTTCTAGAGTAGGTTACATGGTAGACACAACATTGTGGACCGAGGGGCCTGTAATGTGCTGTAAATTTCTATGTTCCACGTTTAGTTAAATAAGTAACACGAGAAATTATACTTGATCATTTATTAATTGAGAAAAATGATCCAACATTACACGTGTTTTTTGGAAAAAGTGTGTGTACCTCTGGGGGTAATGCCTTCTGCAAAAGCTATTTGGAGTCAGGTGTTACAATCAATGAGATGCGTTTGGAGGTGTGAGTTGTGGATGTTTCCTACCCTATACAAAGAAACACAAAGTCATGTTACTGACAGGCCCTGCTCTACTCAAGAAAGGTCTGTTTATTTGCACCATGCCTCGGTTAAAACAATTTTCAAAAGATTTTAGAATAAGGATCGTAGAGTTGAATGAAGCTGGAAAAGGCCTCAAAAGCATTTCAGAAGACCTGAGTGTTCATCTGTCCATGGTAAGAGAAATTGTCTACAAATAGAGAAAACTCAGTACTGCTGCAACTCTGCCTAAATATCACACCAAAACACAACGTGCAATGCTGAAGGAGATGAAACATAATCTAAAAGGTAACAGCAAAAGACCTACAACTTGCTGAAGTCTCTGCTTATGTGTGCACTATAAGAAAAAAAAACATGAACAAGAAATGATGGTAATGGAAGGACACCCCGGAGGATACCACTGCTCTCCAAAAACATTGCTGCACTTCTCAACTTAGCAAAAGACCACCTGGATATTCTGAAACCTTTTTGGACAACGAGTCAAAAGTTAAACTTTTTGGCGGAAATGCATATTCCTACGTTTGGAGGAAAAAGGGCACTGCGCAACACCACCAAAGGCTCACACCAAATGTGAAACATGGTAGAAGTAACATCATCGTTTGGGGCTTCTTTGCTGCCTCAGGATTGAACAGTCGGACAGCTTGCAGCATTGAGGGAACAATGACTTCAAAATTGTATCAGAACATTTTATAGGAGAATCTCAGCCCAGCAGTACCTTACCCGAAGTTTAACAGAAGTTGAATGATACAACAAGACAATGGCCCGAAAGACAGGAGTAAATCAACAGCAAAATGGTTTAAAAATAAGAAAATCCATGCTTTGGAATGGCTGAATCAAAGACTTGACATTAATCCTATAGAAATGTTGTGGAAGAACATGATTCAAGGAAACCCACAGTTGAAGCAGTTTTGTAAGGAGGAATGGCCTAAAATTTCTCCAAGCTGATGTTCAGGACTGATCAAGATATACCGGAAATGTCTGGTTAAATTTATTGCTGTACAAGGGGGTCTCAGCAGTTACTGAAAGGAACGGTTCACATACTTTTACAACAATTAGATGCAATATAAAATATTTTTTCTTGATAAAGAGATCAACACATATCACGTATTTTGTGTTATTTATTTAATTGTGTTTCCTTTATCTAGTTTTAGGACTTCCGTGAAGATATTATCACATGTTGGATCATATTTGTGCAGAAATAGAGAAAATTCTATCAGGTTCACAGACTTTCTAGCCCCACTCTTTATACTGAATCGCTGTTTGGAACATTTCCAGTTATGAGTTAGATTACTGGTAAACTGCATAGGTGCAGGAGAATTTACCTTCTCCATGACGCAATTTTGTCGGTCGCGCACGTGATTATCTCTTGGTTAATTCGTGAACAACGTGCTCTCTTTTTCTTCCTGTATATCCACAGTTTCTGGAAAGATCGCCAGGATCCTGAAAAAAGCCTGGAGAATCACCATCATGAAACCCACAGGGAAGCTTAAAGCTCAGCGTATACAGGCCAAAAATGATCAGAAACCTAGGGCGGCAGGTACATACAGGAATCACTGTGAATGCGGAGCAGCGTACATCGGCCAGACGGTGGAAATGCGTGTGAAAGAGCATAGTATGTGTACCCGTTTGGGTTACCTGGAGGAATCAGCGGTAGCAGAACATTGTATACGCAAAGACTACAGGATTGACTTCGAATGGTCAAAACTACTGCTCTGTGCCAATGGACTTTGGGACTGCCTGCTGATGGAAGCAATTGAAATAAGACCAGAGTCTAAGAATTTCAACTGACGAATTTCACATTTTAATTAAGAACTGGAATACTATTTTGAACCAGGCGGGACAGTGGAAATCTGAATTGTTGGGGCTTAACCAGTTAGTAGGTACACAGGACTAGAGAGGCTTAGGCATGATCCTTGTTGAAAATGGCGGAGGTTGTAAATGAAACTTCTGTTAAAATCAATATCTAGACCCGGCAGGAAGCCCGAGTCTTGGTCTCCACCGTCGTCCATGCAATGAATTCCATAGATTCACCACACTCTGGCTAAAGAAATTCCTTTTCATCTCTGTTTTACATGAACACACCCGTATTTTGAGACTTTCCCCTCTTAGCGACTCACACGCTATTGGAAACATTCACTCTGCTTGGGTCATTCAACATTCTATAGGTATCAATGAGATCCACCTCTTCCCCCATTCTTCAAAACTCTTGTGAATGCAGGCTCGTCGGACGTTAAACTTTTCATTACTGAAATAATTCTCTTGAAGCTCACATGGACATTCTCTCAGTCCAACGCATCTCCTAGATAGGAGACCCTAAGCTGTCCACAATACTCTAAATGGGTCTGACCAATGCCTTATAAAACCTCAGCATAATATCCTTATTTTTATATTCTAGTCCTCTGAAAGTGAATGCCAACATTACATTTACTTACTTTACAACTTGCAGTTGAACATTAGGGAATTCTGCCCAAGGACTCCCATGTCCCTTTAATTTTTGAAGAAAAATTCCTGTTTAGAAAATATTCTACGCCATTATTCCTTCAGTTCATGACCATACACTTTCCTACACAATATTAAATCTGCCACTTCTTTACCCATTCTCTCAATATGTCAAGTGCATCTGCAGATTTCCTGCTTCCTTAATACGACCTGCTCCTCCAACTTCGGTTGTATCGTAGGCAAAGTTGGCTACAAAACCATCAATTCCGTCGTCCAAATCGCTGACGTATATCGTGCAAAGAAGCGGGCAAGTACCAAACTCTGCAAAACAACACAGAGCAGCTAAGTAGCTAAGCAGAATAGGCTTCTTTTATTCCGGCTCTTTGTCTCCTGTCGGTCAGCCAATCTCGCCGTGCTAGTATCTTTCCTGTCGTACCATGGGCACTTCTGTTGCTAAGCAACTTCATATCCGTCACTTTGTCAAAAGCCTTTAGAAAACCCTAGTAAACAAAATCCAGGTGACCCACCTACCCTCAGAACGTTCAGCTGTCTAAGCACTGCACTAATGGCAACTGCACTCAGTTTTGTTCCCCGACACTCTCGAATTTCAGTCATATTGTTAGTGTCTTCCACAGTGACACTGTCGTAAAATATTTACTCAGTTAGCCCGGCCTTTTCATTATCCTCATTATCGCCTCTCCAGCGTCATTTTTCAGCGGTACTGTATCTACTCTTGCTTCTCTTTTACTAAAAGTAATCTAATGGTATCGTCCTCGATTTGCTAGCTTACCATCATATTTCACCTTCGATTCAATTCATCTTTTCTTTCCTTACGTTGTTTATGATATGTTGGCTTTTAAAAGCTTCCTAATTCTGTAACTTTACATTTTTTGCTGCATTACAGCTTAAGCCATTCTGCCATCTCTTTTCCTTTTGAGCTCTCCCGAACTTCGCTTGTGAGCCATCGTTACCTCATCTTCCCTTCGGAATCCGTGTCCATCTTCGGGATGGATCTTTCCTGCACTGTTCGAATTGCTGCCAGAAACACCAACGATTTCTGTTATGCTGTCAATTCAAAAGATCACAACAAACAATTCAGAATTGCCTTTCCCTAGTAGGCGCAACCACAAACTACATTAAAAGCCATCTCCTAGGTATTCTACAAATTCTCTTTCTTGGTAATCAGCACTAATTAACTTTCCTAATCTACCCGCATATTGATATCCCCCATGACTGTCGTAACTTTGATCTTATTACAGGTCTATTTTATTTCCCGTTGAAATTTATAACCCACATCCTTGCTACTGTTCGGGGACTTGCATACAGCTCTCATCTGGGACTTACCCTTGCAGATTCTTTTTGCTACCCACAGGATTCTATATCTTTTGATTCTATGTCATGTCTCTCAAAGGATCCGATTTCCTTTGTTTTTACCATCAGCACCACCCTACTCTCTCTCTCTGCCTACATTGTTGGTTGTTTCCTCTGACCAATGTCATATTGCGGCGTGCCCGATCTTGCTGTGGGGAAATTCGATGCTGCATTTCCTTTATCATAAAGCTCATCACACCTCTACTCTTCCACGAAGCTGAAAACGCTCTGCATGCTGAAATACACCGTACCTCCACAAGGGGGAGGAGATATCCGATTAAGATGGCGCAGGCCAACTGCGACAACGCAGGAGGAACACAATCAGCAGCCTGAGCTCCTAAGACCACCCGGTACGATAATTGTCATCTTTTCCTTCATCACGATTTTTTTGCACTTTCATGATTGCCCTTTAAATTGAAGTGAGTATTGTTGTTATATGCCTCCCCTTCTTCCTAAGCTAAAGATGATTAAAAACAGAAAGAACTTATGCTATCTTAAGTTCCGGGACAATATCTAATTAAAGTATACAGATATTCAGTTCCAATCTGGGGTTGGGACATCGAAGCTCATAGACGTCTGGCCTGCTATTACCCTCTATTTAATGCATTTCCATCCAGAAGTAAGACAACTTATGCAGTTGTGCATTAATTCTGCTTGAATTTACCACCAGAAGAGATGATGAGGAACGAGTGAAATAAATGATGAAATGACCTTTTAACCAATCATGAACAACGTAACCCCTCACTACCAGTTATCCCTCCAGGTTTCTGACATCCATCTGCCTATCAAAAAATATCTTAAATGTCTCGAATTTCTCTGCATCTAACACTACCCCTGGCAACGTGTGTCACGCACCATTTACGTCCGAGATCCTTCTGCATACTTCACCCAAATAAACTTAAAATTATGCCGCTTCGTATTAGCTGCTTCCCCCCTGGAAAAAAGTGTCTGGCTGACCACTCGATCTTTATCTCTTATCATCTTGAATATATCTATCATGTCACCTCTCATTCTCCTTCGCTCTAGAAAGAAACCCTTAGCTTGCACAACGTGTCACAACCAGGGGCTGTAGAAAGAAAATGATTTTTTTTCAGTTAGTATGTGGACTGTATTTTCTGAGTATTTACTCTGTATTTTCTCGAGGGTATGCACTACTCTTTGGATTGATTATCCATTATATTTAATTGTTTGTCTTTGCACTAGTCTCGGGGTTTTCACTGTTTGAAGCCATCTTGTTTGTTATTGAGCAACACGAGTGAATCTGCAGATGCTGGAAATAAATAACAAACACAAAATGCTGGCAGAACTCAGCAGGCCAGACAGCATCTATGGGAGGTAATGACGACGTTTCGGGCTGAAACCCTAATGGAGATTTTAAGCTCCTTTATATTCATCACTTTTATTCAATTTGGGAACAATTTAATTAGCACGGTAGTTTCAATGTCTTGTTTTGTAGTTGTGGATTTGTGGATTATTGCTTCGTCGACACCCATATTATCTGTCTTGTCCTGAATTCCTATATACTCCAGGCTGTACTTCAGGTGGGCATGTCAACCCTCTTTGCTCGGTTGCTGCGCTTCCTTGTCAGGTGAAAGTTAAAAAGGGTTCTTCGCTGCATCGTGAGTGATTTCAGTTTGTCAAGACTCTTTATAGATTGTTGGAGCTCTTGTTAGTTCTTTCGAATTGACTTTATTGAATTACATTTATTACTGATATGCTTCATATACATGAGGAGTAAAAACTTTGACGTCACGTCATCTAAATCCGCAATGTGCAATTTATAGTAATTTATGATAAATAGTAGGTACAACAGTATAGTCAATGTAACATAGAAATACAATTGCATCAGTATGAATTAATCAGTCGATGGCCTGGTGGAAGAAGCTGTCCAGGAGTCTGTTGGTCCTGGCTTTTATGCCGCGGTACCGTTTTCCAGATGGTAGGAGCTGGAACAGTTTGTGATTCGGATGACTCGGGTCCACAATGATCCTTCGAGCCCTTTCTAGACACCTGTCTTTGAAAATGTTCTGATTAAATTCTGTAATATTTTCTGTTTAATTTTTGTATGAAATCTATAGTTTTGTGGGAATTCTCTGTAGTTCCTGCAATAGAGTTCGCTAGTGGACCTCACCGTACGACTCAGTCAAGAAAAATGATCTTAGCAGGATTCAACGTCCAATTAGATTTGGCAAAGTAAAACGTCACGGTCAGTAATCACAAGCAGTAGATGTGGGAAATAGCCATGTCTTTCTTTGCCATCAAGTAAATTATAAAAGCAGGGGAATTAGATACGCCACACCATCGGAGGGAGTGTGCCGATATCTCCTTAAATCTGCCTACTGCAGAGCGCTACTTCGGACGTTTCGAGTCGTTCCGTGGGTTTATAACCCCGTGTTCTTTGGTGTTCGAACTGATGTTGCTCATGTTTCCTACCGGATGAAGTAAATTAGCTTACATTATTTCACTCTCTGCTAAAGCCCTGGAGTGGTTAAACGGTTAAGTGGGAGAGAAGGGATCCCGAATGCACCTTTATTGATCTATTCACTGGGGCCGGAAAGAGAGTATTTAATCACCACCATCCGTGGGTAGCAGGCATTTCCGAGACTTCTTGGCATAAGACAGGGGTCACTGAGTCTGGTAGACTAGTCAATCGAATTCAAAGCTTTGGCTCAAGTGAATGGATGGAACGGCGAAGTTCTGCTACCGATGTTCTATAAAGGGCTCAACAATAGACAATAGGTGCAGGAGTAGTCCATTCGCCCCTTCGAGCCAGCACCTCCATTTAATGTGATCATGGCTGATGAACCACAATCATTACCCTGTTCCTGCCTTCTCCTCATATCCCTCGACTCCACTATCTTTAAGAGTTCTATCTCTTTCTTGAAAGCATCCAGAGAACTGGCCTCCACTGCCTTCTTAGGCAAAGCATTCCACAGATTCACAACTGTCTGGGTGAAAATGTTTTTCCTCAACTCCGTTCTAAATGGCCTATCCCTTATTCTTAGAGTGCAACCTCTGGTTCTGTAGTCCCCCAACATCGGGAACACGTTTCCTGCCTCTAGCATGTCCAATCCCTTAATATTCTTATATGTTTCTGTCAGATTCCCCTCTCATCCTTCTAAATTCCAGTGTGTACAAGCCCAGTCGCTCCAACCTTTCGACATATGTCAATCCCGCCATCTCAGGAATTAACCTAGTGAACCTACGCTGGACTCCGCCAATTGCAAGAATGTCCTTCCTCAAATTTGGAGACCAAAACTGCACACAGTCCTCTAGGTGCGGTCTCATCAGGGCCCTGTACAACTGCAGAAGGACCTCTTTGCTCCTATACTCAACTCCCCTTGTAATGAAGGCCAACATGCCATTAGCCATCAACAACATTCTTAAAGATGAATTGGCAGTTCGCGATCCTGTACCGGAGCTTAATAGGCTACTCGATTTAGCCTTTCGTCTAGACATCCGTCTGGCGACGACAGCGACGTCAGCAGAGCTCCAGCTTCTATCCTACCTACCCTCGCTTTCCCCCCACCGTAACATTTCGTCGTACAGATCCTTCGCCAAACTACTCACCTGATGCCCTGGAAGTAATGCAGTTGGGCAAGACACACTTATAGTTTACTGAACGCGACAGAAGATTTAAAGAAAGCCGTTGCTTGTACTTTAGGGAGCAGGAGCATTATCTGACATGTGCACAAGAGGTCAGGAAACCTCGGGGAGCCGCCCAGTAAGGTCTTTGAAGGCCCCGGGGCTTCTCTCATAAGTATTTCCTCAGAGTTAAATTTACTCTCGTTTGAAATGGAATCAAAAGCAGTTTTCCACTTGTCATTTATCGACTCTGGTTCAGCGGGTAACTTTTTACATTTATGTGTGGCACACAAATTGGGCTCCTTATTTCTAAGCTGATCATCCCCTTAAGGCCACTGCCCTGTACGTTAGACCTCTGGAGTCGTGTAAGGTTTGTTAAATTTCATGACCGTTGGGTTTTTGGACAGGGAATTATCACGAAACATTAATTTTCTACCTGCTTCAATCTACAGAGACCTTCCTTATATTTGAGTGTGCATGGTTGTCTCAGTATGTCCTTGTGATTGACTGGTTCCGGGAAACTACTTCTGGTTTGTCCCCGAACTTCCGGAGTGTTTGTTTTTTCATCGGTCTCCCAGAGCGCGAGTATGTGCTGTGCGCCCGAGGGCAAAACGAAGAACCCTGAACCTGTATTCAACCTTCCTAAATTAGAATCTATTAATGAGATTAAGCCAGTCCTCCCGACTACTCAGATCTCCTAACAGCTTTTAGCGAGTAAAAATCTACCTTGCTGCCATTACGTTATTGCCGGGTTCCTGCCCTCCTCGAGGGATGTTGTTCTTCCCATCTGGTCCTGAGAGACGGTTACCACAAAGAAGGACTGAGATACGGTATCATTACTTCTTTCCATTAATGGACAGCATATGATTTACTGCAAGGGGTCAAACTTTTCACCAAGTTGGGTCTCAAGAATGGCTGAAACGTAATCCGGGTTCGTCAGGGTGATGAACAGAAGAGGGCAGTCAATACTCCCACCGGACATTATGAGTATCTTCATATACCCTTCGGGCTTGTTAACGCTCCAGCAGTTTCTTTCGGACATTCATTAACGATGCGTTGATGGAAATGTTAAGCAGTGTTGTCTTTATTTACCTAAGCGATATTTTTATTTTTTCAAGCTTATTATCAGGAACATGTATTCCATGTTCTTCAGGTTCTTCAGTGTTTATTAGAGAAGCACTTACTTTTCAAAATGGAATTTCATGTTCCTAGAGTCTTCTTTTTAGGATTTGATATTTCCCAGGGAGACCTATTAATAGATCCTCAATCTCTTCCCTCGCCTCTTGGAGCAGCCTGGGGAAAATTCCATCTGGCACCGGCTATTTACCCGTCCTACTGTATAGTAACACCAACACCTCCTCTCCCTTAATATTAACATGCTCCAGAACATCATCCTCACTCATATAGTCCTCACCGTCAACAAGTTCCCTCTCATTGGTGAATACCGAAGAGTAGTATTCATTGAGGACTTCGCTCACTTCCCCAGCTTCCAGGAACATCTTCCCACCTTTATCTCTAATCGGTCCTACCTTCACTCCTGTCATCCTTTTTGTTCTTCACATAATTGAGGAATGGCATGGGGATTTCCTTCACCTACTCGCCAAGCCCTTATGATGCCCCCTTCTTGCTCTCCTCAGCCTCTTCTTAAGCTCCTTTCTTGCTGAACAATATTCCTCAATAGACCTATTTGATCCTTGCTTCCTAAACCTCATGTATGCTGCCTTCTTCCACCTGACTAGATTTTCCTTCTCACTTGGCACCCATGGTTCCTTCACCCTTCCATTCTTTATCTTCCTCACTGGGACAAATTTATCCCCAACATCCTGCAAGAGATCCCGAAACATTGACCACATGTCCACAGTACATTTCCTTGCAAAAACATCATCCCAATTCACACCCGAAAGTTCTAGCCTTATAGCCTCATAATTTGCCCTTCCCCAATTAATAAAAAAATCCTGTCCTCTCTGATTCTATCCTTTTCCATGATAATGCTAAATGTCAGGGAGCGGTGGTCACTGTCACCTACTGAGACATCTGTGACCTGACCCGGTTCGTTACCTAATACCAGATCTAGTATAGTACTCCCCCTACTCGGCCTGTCAACATACTGTGACAGGAATCCGTCCTGGACACACTTAACACACTCTGCCCCATCTATACCATTGGAACTAATCAGGTGCCATTCAATATTAGGGAAGTTAATGATAACAACCCTGTTATTTTTGCACCTTTCCAAAATCTGCCTCCTGATCTGCTCCTCGGTATCTTTGCTGCTACCAGGCGGCCTATAGAATACTCCCAATAGAGTTACTGCTCCCTGCCTGTTTCTGACTTGCACCCATACCGACTCAAAAGAGGATTCTGCTACATTACCCACCCTTTCTATAGCTGTAATAGCATCCCTGACCAGTAAGGCCAACCATCCTTCCCTTTCCCACCTCTCTATCCATTTTAAAGCACTGAAGTCCAGGAATATTGAGCATCCATTCCTGCCCTGGTACCAGCCAAGTCTCTGTAATGGCCACTACATCATAATTTCATGTATGTATCCACATTTTCAGTTCATCATTTTTGTTCCTGATGCTTCTTGCATTGAAGTACACGCCCCTTAGCCCCTCTACCTTATTGTCTTTACACCCTTTATTCTGCTTCTCTTTCCTCAAAGCTTCTTTATATGTTAGATATAGCTTTACTCCATGCGCTACTTTCACTTCTCCATCGCTTCACGTCCCATCCTCCTTGCAAATAATTTTAAACCGTCCCGAACCATGCCAGCAAACCTACCTGCAAGGATATTGCTCCCTCTCGAGTTCAGGTGCAATCCATCCAATCTGTACTGGTCCCACCTTCCCTAGAAGAGATCCCAATGATCCAAAAATCTAAAACACTGTCCCCCGCACCAACACCTCAGCCACGCATTCATCTGCCATCTCCTGCAATTCTTACCATCACTATCACGTAGCACTGGCAGCAATCCTGAGAACGCTACCCTTGAGGTCCTGTTTTTCAGCCTTCTGCCTAGTTCCCTAAATTCATGCTTCAGGACCTCATCCATCTTTTAGCCTATGTCGTTGGTACCAACAGGTATCACGACTTCTGGTTGCTTTCCCTCTAGTACCAGGATGCCGTGCACCCGGTCAGAGACATACCAGACCCTGGTACCCGGGAGGTAACAAAGCATGCTGGTGTCCTTCTCACGTCCACAAAAATGACGGCAGCTCTCCTCTTCAGCGTCTCACCCTTCTGCACCACTGGGCCAGACTCAGTGCCGGAGTACCTGTCTACTCACCTTCGATTTTCCCCCTCTGATTGTCACCCAGCGACCTGCTTCCGGCAGCCTAGGTGTGACTATCTCGCTGTAAATCTCATCTATGGCTGCCTCATTCTCCCTTATGAGTTGAAGGTCATCCAGCTGCGGCTCCAGATTCATTACACGGTCTTCCATATCGCCCAGCCACATGCACTTCTGGCAGATGTGACTCCGCGAGAGAGGGGAGTTCCCTAAAGACTGCCACATCTCACATGAGAGGCTCATCACCGTCTCGGGAGGCATTATAGACCCTAACTGGGAGCAAGCTCGTCCTCAGCCTCATATCGTCGAAGCCTTTGAAGTCAAAGCCTCAAATTTCCACTCCTTCACTGACCCACTCACTCACTGGCCGCTCCGCTTGAGCTACCCACCCATTTATTTGTTTGAGCTTTTCGAACTGCTTGTTCACCTGACCTCGATTGCCCAATCAGCTGCTTTCTGCTGAGTCTGAGCTATTCAAATCTTGATTGTCTAATCAACTGCTTTCTGCTGAGCTATTCATCTCTTGATTGACTTGATTGCAAAGTCCAACTGCCAGAATCTCTAGAGTCAAAGCCTCAAAGCTCTACTCCTTCACTGGATCACTCACTCACTGGCCGCTTCGCTTGAGCTACCCCTCTATTAATTTGTTTGAGATTTTCAAACTGCTTGTTCATGTGAGCTCGATTACCTAATCTGCTGCTTTCTGCTGATTCTGAGCTATTGAAATCTTGATTGTCTGATCATATGTTTTCTGCTGAGCTTTTCAAATCTTTATTGGCTTGATTGCACAGTCTAACGACCAAAATTGCCAGAATCTCTCGAGTCAAAGCTTTAAAGCTCCGCTCCTTCACTGGCCCACTCAATCGCTGGGCGCTCCGCTTGTTACACCTTTATTTATTTGAGTTTTTCAAACTTTTGATCAGCTGGCCTCGATTGCCCAAACAGCTTTCTGCTGACTCTGAGGTATTTTGATTTTGACTGTCTAATCAACTGCTTTCTGCTGAGCTATTCAAATCTCGATTGACTAGATTGCGTTAAGGGATAGTTCCACTGCTTAGTCAATTGCGGGTGATATGATCCGAAGGAAAGTAGTTGGGTTTCGACTCAGGATAGATTGTATCCTGATCTGATTACTGATTTTCAGAGTCTTCATCCCGAAGGTGGGGGTGGGGTGGAGACGAATGCAGCAGTCGTTCACTTTTTTCCTGTTAGTATGTGGACTGTATTTTCTCGGTGTCACCTCATGAGTATGAGGTGTCCCTTGTATTGTTTACCATTTATGACTAATTCTTTTTATCTTAGCATTGGCTCTAATTTTCCAGTTTGTTTTGCAGATATCCAATTTGGTATCACAGGGTCTGTTAAGACCTCTTTGTATTTATCGCTTTTAGATAGATAGATAGATAGATAGATAGATAGATAGATAGATAGATAGATAGATACTTTATTCATCCCCATGGGGAAATTCAACTTTTTTTCCAATGTCCCATACACTTGCTGTAGCAAAACTAATTACATACAATACTTAACTCAGTTAAAAAAAAATATGATATGTATCTAAATCACCGTCTCAAAAAGCATTAATAGCTTTTAAAAAGTTCTTAAGTCCTGGAGGTAGAATTGTAAAGCCTAATGGCATTGGGGAGTATTGACCTCTTCATCCTGTCTGAGGAGCATTGCATTGATAGTAACCTGTCACTGAAACTGCTTCTCTGTCTCTGGATGGTGCTATGTAGAGGATGTTCAGAGTTATCCATAATTGACCGTAGCCTACTCAGCGCCCTTCGCTCAGCTACCGATGTTAAACTCTCCAGTCCTTTGCCCACGACAGAGCCCGCCTTCCTTACCAGCTTATTAAGACGTGAGGCGTCCCTCTTCTTAATGCTTCCTCCCCAACACGCCACCACAAAGAAGAGGGCGCTCTCCACAACTGACCTATAGAACATCTTCAGCATCTCACTGCAGACATTGAATGACGCCAACCTTCTTAGGAAGTACGTTCGACTCTGTGCCTTCCTGCACAAGGCATCTGTGTTGGCAGTCCAGTCAAGCTTCTCGTCTAACTGTACTCCCAGATACTTGTAGGTCTTAACCTGCTCCACACGTTCTCCATTAATGATCACTGGCTCCATATGAGGCCTAGACCTCCTAAAGTCCACCACCATCTCCTTGGTCTTGGTGATATTGAGACGCAGGTAGTTTGAGTTGCACCATATCACAAAGTCCTGTATCAGTTTCCTATACTCCTCCTCCTGCCCATTCCTGACACACCCCACTATGGCCGTGTCATCAGCGAACTTCTGCACATGGCAGGACTCTGAGTCATATTGGAAGTCTGATGTGTACAGGGTGAACAGGACCGGAGAGAGTACGGTTCCCTGCGGCGCCCCTGTGCTGCTGACCACCGTGTCAGACCTACAGTCTCCCAACCGCACATACTGAGGTCTATCTGTCAAGTAGTCCACTATCCAATCCACCATGTGAGAGTCTACTCCCATCTCCGTTAGTTTGTGCCTTAAGATCTTGGGCTGGATGGTGTTAAAGATAGATACTTTATTCATCCCCATGGGGAAATTCAACATTTTTTCCAATGTCCCACACACTTATTGTTGCAAAACTAATTACACGTATTATTGATTCCCCTGGCCGCCTATATTTATTCATTGTTCCTAAATTCCTGCGTACTCCAGTGTGTATTTCAGTGGGGTGTAGGGCCATGCCAAACTTTCTTTACTGAGTCAGAATTCTTCTGTGCATCGTGAGTGATTCCAATTTGTCACGATTCTGTATAGTTTGCCGGAGCTCTTGTTAGTGATTCGTTTCAGAGATAAAGCTTTACCTCTGCTTAAGTTGCGGAACTCTTCGTGGTTCGCGCACTTGAGTTCCCTAGTCACCTTCACACAATGTATACTCATAAAACCTATCCTCCAATGCAGGTAGCATACTGGTAAATCTCCTCTGCACCCTGACTAACGCTTCTACATTCGTCCTATAATGAGGCGACGGCAATTAATCAGGATATTCTAAATGTGGTCTAACCAGAGATGCAACATTAATATTTGAACTCAGTCTCAAGACTAATGAAGATCCATACGCCTTCTTCCCAACATTATCAATTTGCGCGGCATCTTTGTGGGATCTATGGCCGTGGATCCCAATTTTCTCCACGTTACTGAGAATTCAGTCATTAACCTGGTATTCTCTCTTTAAAATTGGCTTTCGAAAGCGAATTACTTCACACTATTCCAGATGAACTCCATCGCCGCCACTTCTCATCCCAGTTCTGCATCATATCAGCATTCCATTGAAACCTAAAATAAACTTTTACCCAATGGCACAACCCCACCACTCTACATGTCACATGAAAACTTACTAACCCACTCGTCCACTTTCTCATCCATGTCGCTAATAAATATCATAAACAGAAGTGGTCCCAGCAGAGATCCCTGCAGAACACCACTGGGCACCGACCTGCAGGTAGAAAACGCTTTATATGCAACAGAGGAGGTTCACAAAGATGATTCCAGAAATGAAACGGTCATATACGAGGAACGTTTATTGGCTGTAGGTCTGTACTCGCTGGAATTCCGAAGGATGGGGGGGGGGGGTGCGGGGGATGGATCTTATTGAAACCTTTCGAATGTTGAAAAGCCTAGACAGAGCAGATATGAAAAGGATGTTTCCCATGGTGGGAGAGTCTAGGACAAGAGGGCGCCCTTTCAAAACAGAGATGCGAATTTGTGGAATTTGTTGCCACGTGCAGCTTTGAAGGCCAGGTCTTTGGGTATATTTAAGGCAGAGATTGATAGATTCCTTATTGAACATGGCATCAAGTGCTACGGGGAGAAGGCCAGGAACTGGGTTTGAGGAAGAGATAAAAAAATGATCAGCCATGGGCTCTGGTTACGTCATCGTCCAGAATGGCAGCCGAACATGATAGCACCTCCGGAACAAAGTGTATTTTGCACCGATATTCCGCCAGATACAAGATTTTCTGGAAATATCTGAACTTGTAAGGGGGCAGGAATGGGGAAAAGGAATGGTACAAAAAGCACCACAGCGCAGGCTGTGGACCAGAGCGGTGCATTGAGCTGTTCTCCTATACGTGCGTGTGGTGGCGCTGGGCCTCGCTCAGACAAAGCGGCAAATTTAATAAAAATTCTGGAAGAGATGCAGTAATTCCAAAAAGACATAAAACAGCAATTAAATGATATCAAATCAGAGCTCAGCAACGTTAATCAAAAAATAGCGGTGGCAGAGACATGAATTGAAAAGGTTGAAGATCGCATTCAAAACGCGGTTCGGATGCTAAGTAAAATGATAGAAGTGCTATATCAACAAGAATCTAAACTACTGGACAACGAAGAAAGGTCACGACGTAAGAACATCAGGATATATAACGTTCCCGAAGGAGCGGAGGGGTTGTCTATGGTAGAGTTTGTAGAAAAGTTATTACGGGATACACTGGAGATTCCTTCGACCACGGAACTCGACATGGAGAGAGCACACCGCACGCTCGCCCTGAGACAGAAAAAATAAGCCACAGTCAATAGTAATCAGGTTTCTTCAGTACAAAACCAAAGCAGATATACTGCGCAAGGCCTGGGGTAAGAAGAAGGTATTTTTGAACGGGAAATTGATATATTTTGATAAAGATTATTCCCTTAGTGATCCTGCAGAAAATTAAGGAATATTCCGAAGTGAAAGGAATATTAAAGCAAAGAAAGATGAGCTTCCAGACTCCGTACCCTGCTAAACTGTATGTGTTCTATGAAGACGGGATGCAACTGTATCAGACAGTGGAAGAGGCGACTGCAGACATGAAAGCCAGAGGGTTGACCGTCAGCGTGATCAAACCGAGGGAGAGCCTGGCTGAGCAGATATCCCGCTCTGCTTGGGAAATAGTTAGAGAATAGAGACGTACAAAAAAGCTGGATGAACTCAGCAGGTTGGGCAGCATCCATTGAAAGGAGCAGTCAACGTTTCGGGCCGAGACCCTTCGTCAGGACTAAAGAAGGAGGGGGCAGGGGCCCTATAAAGAAGGTGTGGGGAGGACGGAATGTGCCAGGTGAAAAACCAATCAGAGGAAAGTTCAAGGGGTGGGGGAGGGGAAGCACGGTGGGGATAGGCAGGTGAGGTGAAGAAGGAATCTAAGGGGAAAGCACTATGGGTAGTAGAAGAAGGCAAAATCAGCTAGAAGAGGAGACAGAGTGAAAATGGGATGAGGGAATGGAGAGGGAGGGAATTACCGGAAGTTGGAGAATTCGATGTTCATACCAAGGGGCTGGAGACTACCCAGACGGTATATGAGGTGTTGTTCCTCCAACCGAAGTTTGGCCTCATCATGGCAATAGAAGAGACCATGTATGGACATATCCGAATGGGAATGTGAAGTAGAGTTGAAGTGAGTGGCAACCGGGAGATCCTGTCTGTTGTGGAGGACGGAACGAAGGTGCTCGACGAAGCGGTCCCCCAATCTGTGTCGGGTCTCGCCGATGTAGAGGAGGCCGCACCGGGAGCACCGGATGCAATAGATTACTCCAACAGAATCGAGAATGCAGGGGACGGGAGGAGGGCGAGAGGAGAATATCAGGAAGAGACTGTGAGTTTTCAGACGACAGCTCTCACCTCCTCCAGAAGAGCCATCCTGTCTAATTTCAAAAGTGTTGATAAGCTAAACAGATGCAAAAATAAAGACGGTGCTATACTTATCTCAAGAAATACATATTACAATGTGGATTTTATGTTACTCAATTATTTTATTTTTAATTAATTCATTCACTCCTTTTACCCCACTTAAATGAGAACATATACATGGGAGGAATGCACAGGGAAAACTTTTCTGTGTAATGAACATAGATTTTTTCACTTACTTTTATGGGTACTGCAGTGGGGGCCCTGAACTTACAGGTAGGAGAGGTTAACCCCCATGGCTCGACGTTTTCTCTAGCTTAATCCAGGGTCATCTACAAGAGAGCTCAGCCTTGGAATCACTCCTTCGTTACCTTTCATTTTGTTCGCGTTTCTTGGTTCTTATTTGTTCAGGGATTAGATCGATTAAGTATTATTCTGCTAATTTCAATGAGATACTGACAGATAACTACACACGGCTAAGGACAAAGTAAAATTCATTTTTTTAATTGTCAATGGGCTGTTAAATCCAATCAAACGCAGTAAAAGTCTGTCAAAAATGAAGAAGGAACAAGCACATGTAGCATATTTACATGAAACTCACTTAATGAGCATGGAAAACAAGAGAATGGGCTTCACTAATTTGTTTCTCTCCTCATATAAATCGGGACATAGGAGAGAAGTTACTATTCTCATCTCAAACAAGCTAAACTTTGAAAACAGAAAGTATTCGAAATAGGAGATAAAGAGGGCAGATATATTCAGGTAAATGGGAATATAGACGGAAATTCAGTTACTCTATTGAATATTTACGCACCCACAAGAAGTGATATTAGTTTCTTCCAGAAAATTACTAATAATATGGTAAAGGAAACAGAAGGCCTCTTGATATGTGGGGGAGACTGAAATTTACAATTAGAACCAAAGTTAGACACTTCCAATAGAAAAACCTATGAAAAAAGTTCTTGCATAAGAAAGTTAACACACTTTTTGAGGATGTTGGACTAATTGATATATGGAGGAACCTTTACCCCGACAAAAGAGATTACACTCATTATTCTGCCCATCCCCATTCTGTATTTACAAGAATAGACTATTTACTAACAGTTGGAAAAGATAAAGACAAAATAAACATCTGTGGAATTGGGACACTAGATGTAAGTAACCATGCACCTATATATTTATTTGTTGATTTTGAACTACAACCAACGAATACTATTTGCAAACTAAATTCAAGTCTACTCAATGATCCCTATTTTGAGAAAGAAGTTCAAAATGAAATTGGTCTTTACTTAGAATTCAATGATAATGGAGAGGTTTAATCTCCCATTCTATGGGACATACTGAAGGCTGTCTTAAGAGGGAAAATTACAGCGGTATCTTGATATAATGAAAAAACTAAGGAATAAAACATTAAATGAATTACAAACTAAGCTAAAGGAACCAGACCAAAGTCACAAGTTGAGTTTAGCGCAGGATACATCAGATGAAATAAAAAAAAATAGAAATGGAACTAGTAGTTTTGCTGCACAAGAAATCAGGAAAAAATAATGTTTCTGAAACAGAAACTACGAAAGTGGATCTAAATCTATGGAAGTACTGGCATCGAAACTGAAAAATAAAGATAGCAGAAAATACAGTTCATAGAATTAGGGATCCAAGAAAAAAGTGGTAAAAATAAGCTAAAGGAAATTCAGGAAGCTTCTGAAGTGTTTTACAAAACTCTATATTCCAAAGTTCCAAGGGGAAGCATAACCCAAATTGACACCTTCATGAATTCTCTGGAGTTACTCATTCTAAGTGAAGAACAAAATAGAACCATGACTGCTGACATAACTGAAGCTGAACTAAAAACTGCAATTAGTAGGCCTAAGTCACCAGTATCCGATAGATGTACGGCAGAGTGGTATAAAGAATTTAAAACATAATTAATTCTCGTTTCACTGAACTGGGCCCTAAAAGAGGCGCAAATGCCACCCAGCTGGAAGGAGGAGAAAATCTCAGCTATACCGGAAGAAGGCAAGGATAAAATGGAAATTGGGTCATGTAAACCAATATCTGTTCTTAATGTGGATTATACATTATCTACCTCCATCATGGCCAAACCCACACAGATACATAATGATCAGACAGGTTTTGTACAACAACGACAAACACAGTACAATATACGGACACATCACATTACGGATCATATACAAAAAATAATTTGAAGCAATAGTGATAAGCGTGGACGCTGAAAAGGCATTTGGTTCGGTTAATTGGAATTGTCTTTACAGAGTTTTATATGAAGGCTTACATGACACAATTATTAAAACTATACAGGCACTATATGACAATCCTACTGCGAGGATTAAAATCAATGGATATTTATCAAATAGTTTTACCCTAGAAAGGGGTACGAGACAGGGCTGTGAATTTTCACTGGTACTCTTCGCATTATATTCAGATTCAGTTTATTGTCATTTAGAAACCACAAATACAATGCAGTTAAAAAAAATGAGACAACGTTCCCCCAGAATGATATCACAAAAGCATATGACAAGACAGACTACACCAGAAAATCCACGTAACGTTTGGCAATCCCCAAGTCCAGAGAGGCTCCTGCGTACTAATATCGCGATACCATCTAGCGCGTTCCCCGGAAAGGAGCTCCAAATCCACCAGACAAAAACAAGACCAAAAACTAAAGCTACAAGACCTGCACAAAACCACATAATTACAACATATAGTTACAACAGTGCAAACAATAGCATAATTGATTAAAAAAAAACAGACTACGGGCACAGTAAAAATAGTCCAAGATGTCAAAGGACTGTAAGTTTAGAAGAAATCCCCACAGTTTCCACAAGTCCCCAGGGTCCCGACAGACTCGCCATCCCACGCTGGCGGCAGAAGGGAGCACCCCGCTATGGACTTCCAAGGCGCCGCCCGACTCAGCCTCGCAGACGCAGCACACACCGAAAGCGACCTGAGTCCGTCGAAAGAACTCCGAGTCCGTCGTACCTCCGAGCCGACGACAATCCCCTCCGGCACAGCTTCTCCGAGCACCATCCTCTGCCGAGCGTATTAAGACGGCCCCGCCAACGGTAATCGGCAACGCGACCCCGAGGACTGGGGGCCTGTCCTTCCCAGCAGAGGCCCGGATCTCACAGTAGCAGCAGCAACGAAGAAGGTCTTCCTGGAATTTCCCGATGTTTCTCCGTGCTACCACGTCTGTTTTCAATCGATTATGATTGCGCACGACACCCCACTTCACAAATAACAGATAATCAGTTCCGGAGTGGCCGCTGCAAGCTGCGTCGCGCCATCATCTTGGATATGAGCATCTGGAACCATTAGCTCAATACATCAGAAATAATGAAGATATCAGCGAAATTACTATTAAAGGGACAGAGCATAAATTGGCCAGTTAGAGCATAAATTGGCCTGTTACGCGGATGACATTTTGTTCTATGAGGGCACCCAACAAACACTTTACCGAAATTGATGCAATCCTTTGAACAATATGGTCAATTAACAGGACACAAGATCAACATAGATAAAACCCAATTACTTTCTTATAACTATAGCCCACCAAGAGAAATTGAAAGTATTTATCCCTGGGCATGGCAAACAGAGTCTTTCAAGTACTTGGCAAAATTATCGGAATGCAATTATTCGCCAACATATAAAAATTAAGAAAGATATAACAAGATGGAACCTAATTCCTTTTTTAAAGTCTCAGTTCAAGGATTGAATCCATTAAAATAAATGTACTTCCCAGACTATTGTATCTCTTTCAGACCCTACCAATAGAGATTCACCAAAATCAATTCAATGGAACAAAATGTTATCAAATTATATATGGCAAGGTAAAAGGCCCAGAGTCCTTCTAAAAACACTGCAATTAACCAAGGAAAAAGGGGGGGGGGAATGGGGCCAACCTTCTCTTAAAGATTATTATTTTGCAGCACAGTTGAGAGCTGTGATATGCTAGTACAACCCGTCATATGACACTCAATGGAAAAAAAAACAATGAAGAGGGGATACTTTTCATTCCCATACAGGCAATTTTGGCTGATAACAACCTACAAAGTTACATAAATATCATTGATAACCCATGAGTGAAATGAACTCTTAAAATATGGAAACATTTTATAAAAGAATATAAACTAGAGGGAGATATTGCAATACGTATATGGTGTGCATATGAGTCAGATTTTATGCCGAATAAACTAGATGCTAGATTTAAGGTCTTGACAGCGAAAGGGATAACAGTTATTTGTAATATAATGAAGGAAAGAACGCTGTTCAGTTTTGAAATGCTTAAAGAGAAACACTTTTCTTTTAGAAAAACAAGTACTTTTATCGGTATTTACAGATGCGACAGTATGTCAGTTGGAGGGGTAAAACGTAACCAAATTTGATAGAGCTATTTAGAAAAGCATATAATTCAGATAACGGCAGTAAAATTATTTCAAGCGTGTTTAAGGGTTTGTCAAATCTTAAAACACATTCGACTTCATACATTAAGACAAAATGGGAGAAGGAAGGAGGGATAATTATATCTGAGGAAGAATGGACAATAATATGGAGGTTTCAATGGAAGTGTACCAGTTCACAGAAATGACGGGAGATTTGATGGAAAAACCTGACAAGATAATTAATTACAACATCTCAGAAATCCCATTGTGATAGTAATCTCCCTGTTTGCTGGAGATATTGTGGAAGTCAAAATGGAATCCCTTATCAAATTTTCTGGGAATGCGTATTGGAGTGGGATACATAATGCCCTACAAGGCATTTTTAAATGTGAAAGTAAGATCATATATTTTGGATCTATACCTGAAGAATAGTTGAAAAGAGATAGACATTTAATGAATATGCTGTTGGTGGCTGGTAAAAACACTTACCAGGAAATGGCTGTCACAGGAGAGCCCAACTTTAAACGCATGGATGGAAATTACAATGGACATTTATAAAATGGAGAGGATAACAGCATTTGTTAATCATAAGTTGGAACAATTTGGTTCATATTGGGAAAAAATGGTTCAATTACATAATACCTCATAGGCTTGATTTTATTCTCACAAATCAATGAATATGTTGTAAAAAATACCTCCCTACATGTGCATAGTTTCCTCCTTTTGCTTGTTCTTTCTTTCTTCTCTTTTCCATAAGTGTATACCTCAGATAAATATTAGGTGGATATTTGTGGCAATATGACTATGTGATATATATATATATCTTGTGGAAATGCTTGTTTGATAATGAAATCAATAAAAAATAAATTACCAAAAAAAAACTCCAGATTGAATGGCGTAAAAGACTCGATGGCTAGACAGCCTAATTCTTCTCTTGTGTCTTATGGTCCTATCATCTAAAATACTCAATTAGTTCATTTTCCATCTCTATTTGTCCTCCGGTATTATTTATCTGGCCTCATTTTCTAGCAGTCCGACATCCACTCTGATCTCTCTTTTATTTTATACATGCTTGTAAAACTCCTTTGCTATCGACTTTGATATTTTTGCTAGCCTGCATTCAGATTTCACGTTTTTCCTTCTAAGGATTCCTTTAGTTGTTTTCTGTAGTTTTTCAAAAGCTTCCCAATCCTCCATTTTACCACTAATTTTTGCTTTGTTGTATGTAATCTCTTTTGCTTCTAAATTATCTTTGACTTGCCTTGTCAGCCACGGTTGTTCTGTTTTGCCATTTGAGTATTTCTTTGTTTTAGGTATATATCCTCTTTCCCCCCAGAAACTCACGCCATTGCTGCTCTGCTATAATTTCTGCTGGCATCTTCTTCTAATTTACCTTGGTCAACTCCTCTCTCATACCACTGTAATTTACTTTACTCCACTGAAACACTGCTAGGTCAGGCTTTTCTTTCCTTCTCCCGACGTCGAGCTGCTCTTTGTTGATTACAGTTCAGTTTTCAACACTATCACACTCTCAGTAGTAATGTGTAAAGTCCAAAAAGTTGTAACTCTGTACCTTCCTCTGCATCTGAATTCCTGTCTTCGTCATTGGGAGACAACATTCAGTGCGGATCGGAAATAGCTGATCATCTTGGTTCATATTTTGACTGCTATGTTGCTTTAATTTCATTTAGCTTTTCTATAAAAGCTACTTGTTCTGTATTCTGCTTGACTGGGTTGTTGTTGAAGATACGAGATAAGGAGAAATACGTGCCATCCAATTAGGATGGTCGAATTAAGGGAGGATTCTGTGGTGAGGGACCCGAAGGTTGGGCTTGGAACTTTTGAGCGAAAGGAGATTTGTAGGCCTCCGTTAGTCTCGATAGACCATGGATTTTCACCTTGGAAAGTTTCCAGGGCGCAAGGTTTTTTTATATGGAAGACCGGCAGTTGTCCAAGCTGCAAGTCTCCTTTCTCCACGCCACCAATGTTGTCCAAGGGAAGGGCATTAGGAAAGGAAATGAAGAGGGAAGATACAGGAGAGAAGAGGTCGTAGGATTCGAGCTGGAGCGGAATCGTGATGCGATAAGGCCAAGGGCAAGATCGATTGAGGATCGATGGAGAAATTTTAAGTTCATCTTGTGACTGCTTCATTAAAATGAGCCCTTTCCTTTTTGTTCTTTTCTTCACTGACCGTTTAGTCAAATTTAGTTAAATAAATTCCGTCAAATATATATTCGATAAGATATGGAAATTGATATAAATGTAAACTGTCAATCATATGCGGCGTATGGTCTGTTATTTCGTGGCACTAATTTGTAACAAGGTAGCAAATTATACAACACCCACGCATAGAGGGCTTGGGGAGGGAGACAGCTTTAATCTCAGCCGTATGGAGGGGCCGGATGTTTTCCCTCGACTTATACAGCCAAGGAAACCAAGGGTTTTCATTGTGTGGGCTTGTCCGGGATTGATTTTGTTGGATGATGTGTGATTGCCCTGAGCATTGATTCAATGGGTTACGGTACGTGGTTATGGATGCTGCAAGGTTTGAGCGGTGGTGCGAATCCATGAGGTTACTAGTAATGATTGTGTGGGTATTGAGTCGGGTGGACGTTGGTATTCCTGAGAAGTTGTTAATTCAAACTTTAAGCACCGTTAAGTAGGAGCAGTTACGATTGTGGAGAGCAATTTTGACAAAATAGCGGGAAAATACTTTGTTTTATTTGACACTAGCGCTGACGTAACGGCGGAAAACTTCTTGATACTATTGAGGCCCTGGGAGAGGAAAGCGGGCCGAATCGCAAGCCGAGTCTCCCCTGGCTGGGAGCGGTCCAAGGACAGGCATTCGGTTTCTGCGGAACGAGGTGAAGAAATGGTCTGATTTGAAATATCTCATGAGTTCCCCAGTCAAGAGTAAGAATTCTGAGTTGGCAGTGCCCAGCCAGAAGGTCCTAGTTACGAAAGCTGAGAATGTTTTCATGGGTGAAGCTCACACCGAGGGGGAAGAGGAGTATGAGACCTGGGCGGAGCAGACTTTTCAGATGTTGGATAAGTGGGAGTGCTTTGATGACTAAAAAGACCGCGATTGGTTGAGGATTTGAGAGGCCGGTCTGCTGATGTAGTGAGATCCGCAAAGACACAGAACGCTTTGCTACCTCGGAGAGCTACATGCAAGCGCTAGGAGATGTGTTTGGCGCTACGGGAAGTCCAATGGAGCTTATGACGGGATTTCAGAACATGTTTCAGGAGAAGGGGGAAAAATGCCCACATTTTTCGGCTAATGAGGTAACTAGATTGCTCGGGCGTAAAGGGACCATTCAGACGGATGAGGCGAACAGTTAAGAATAAACTAAATAGCAAAAGACGTCCAGTCCCTGAACGCTTCGGGTCTCGGACTGGCTCGAAAGAGCCATCGTTAGTTGAGCTGATCGGAGAATTAAGAGGAGGAGTATGTGTCGGAGGGGCGGAGATGGTGGGGCTTCTTCAGCAGGATACCGTACACGTTAGTAGCCCCCTGCGCTGGTGACCACGGATAGCCCACCCCCGGAGTGGTAAAGAAGATTGTGGCAGATTTGAGATATTTCGGTTGTTACCAGAGGATGCGACCTCCCTGTACGACAGGGAGGCGATTCTTTAAGCGAAAGGACTACGCAGAGGACTGCTAGTAACCGGGGTCCCACGCGAAGGGGAGCGGCCGTTATTGTCTGTTATAACTGTGGCGAAGAGGGCTACTTCAGGCGGGAGTGTGAACGACAGGAAACCCCTCTGAGACTGAGCCCCCGGTACCTAAGCAGAGAGTGATCTCCGGAAACATAGAAGTGACCCAGTGAGGGAATGGCCTGGCGTTTCGAGGGGAACACTTTCCCAGAAATATATCAAGCATCACCCTAAAGCAAAAATCCTATCCCTGAAAGCATCGTGGGGCCAAGCTCCAGTGTATCGCGACGGACAGAGGATAGTTACGCTAGAAGCATACTTGACACAGGCTCGCAGGTACTTTACTGTACCGTTCGTTTTACATCTGGAATTTGACGCACTTACCATTGACGTCTCTCAGTACACTACAGATCTGGGTCTTAGTAAGGGTGATTATCCGTATGCTGGTTACTTGTCGTTGAAGCTGGAGTTTTCGGAGGCAGATGTGGGAGTAGCTGGACCCTATTGCGTGGAGGCTAAGGACAGAGTTAGAGAGGGTTTTCTGAAAACGTTGTCTGTTCACACGTTGTTTCAAGCTGCTTTTGAGGAAGTGCGAAGACGCACTAGGCTGGAAGGTAAGCTTAGACGAGGGCCTTTGTGGTTTACCCAGTCAAAACCAGTCACGTTACGGCCTGGGGAAATAGCGACACTGATGGGAACCCCAAATTACCCAGAAGGGCCCCCATAGTGGATGCTCCGGAAGACCACGAAGAGGAGACAGGCTTACCAGCTAGGGCACTGGTGAGGCCCGAACTGCAGGAGTGCTCAATTGTACAGGTGAACAGGATGGGAGTGACCGTCAGGACCGCTACGGCGAGGGAAGCCTCCATCAAGAGGGGTTGCCACTGGCGCACCTTTTCCCGGTTACAGTGATGTCTAGTGTCCCTGTAAGACAAGCCGGGGAGAAACTCTCCAAAAAGGGAAAGTTTTCAACTGAGTAATTCAATTTTGGGGACTCCCCAGTACCTGAAGGTTGGAAGACGATGTTGATAGAGAAGATGTTGAAGCTGGAAGGTGTCTTTTCTACTGAACACACACCAGCAGGGTGACAGAGAACACACCCTTCAGAGAAAGTTTGCTGCGGCTGTCACTTGCAGAGTCGGAAAAAGCTCGGCAGCATTTGTGGAATTTAGGATCATCACTGATTCCAGGAGCTCTTATGTGTCCCCAATAATAGCTGGCAGGAAGAATAATGGGAAGTTACGAATGTGTGTGGACAACAGGACTTTGAACAGGTGTGCAGTCCCCGACCAGTATACGGTCCCGAGGAGTGAAGACGCGCTGGCCTGTCTGAGTGGTGCGAAGCGGTGCAGTCTGCTGAACTTCATGAGTGGATTTTACAAGATCCCCATGATTGAGCTGACAAAGAGAAAACGGCATTATTATGTCCACTGGGATTCTTCCATTTCGAAAGAATGCCGCAGGGCCTATCCGGAACCCCTGCGATTTTCCAGCGTATCATGGAGATAACGGTGGGGGATATGAACTTGCTTGAGGTATTTCTGTATCCAAATATGTTCGGGTCCACCTTGGCGGAAAACTAAGCGGGGTTACTGAAGTTGCTGGGCCGCCTGAAAGCTGAAGGTTTAAAACTTGCCCTGAACATGTGCCATTTCAGCAAGACGTCTTTCAACTATTGCGGGCACATAGTCTCGCTGAATAGAGTAGCTACGGATCTGTCTAAGGTAGAGGCGGTGACCATGTGGACAAGGTCCCTCACTGAGCGCTTTGCGCTCGTTCCTTGGGTTCTGTGAGTTCTCTTGAAGGATTACACGGGTGAGTTACCCTTTGAATCAACTTCTGTGCGATTACCCTCCATTGGGGCAGGACGAAATGAGAGGAAGGCAAAGATTATATTAACCTGTCGGAGCCTTTTGGGACGAGATGGGCTGCGAAACTTGAAGAGGTCTTTCAGTCTCTAAAGGAGCTGCTGACAAAAGCCCCTGTGCTGGCTTTTGCAGATCCCGAATTGCCATATGTACAGCATACGGATGCCAACAGAGATGACTCACGGGGTGCCCTGTATTAGGACCAGGATCCATTTTGAGACCTGTTGCATTTGTCAGCCGACGTCTGTCACCCTTCGAGAAAAAAACTATCCTACGCACAAGTTGGAGTTCCTTGCCTTGAAATGGGTTGTGGCGGGGACTGAAAGGTTAAGTGACTACCTCTATAGTGCCAGGTTTGAAGTGAAGACGGACAATAATCCTCTAACTGATATTCTGACCTCGACGAAATTGGACGCCACAGGCTATCGGTGCCTGTTGGCATTGTCTGCCCATTGTTTCAGCCTGAAATAGCGGCCGGGAAGTCGGAACATTGAGGCCGATGCGTTAGCCCGACCTGCGCGTGCCGGGCTGGACGGGGACGGAGAATGTTCCTGCCCCTGAGTGAAGGCTATGTGCCAATTTTACATCAAGGTAAAGGCAGAGGAAAGGCAAAGGCAGTATACGAGCGCTAGATCAACTGGAAGCTTCTGGTGACCCCATTCCATTAGCTTACTGCAACTTGACCACCCTGTAGGCAAACCAGTTGCCAGAAATCAGTCTTGGGGAAGTGGCAGATGCTCAGCAAGATGGCGCGGGCAATGGTACTGTTTGATCAGCAGTCGAAAATGGAGACATGACCCATGCAGAGAGGAAGAAATACGCTGCAGTGACTGAATTACTGAGAGAATGGCCCGGATTTGAGTTGAGGAACCGAATCCTATACCGGGTCACGTCGCCTCTGGATCGGCCTCGGCGTTCTCAGCTGATTCTGTCTGAAAAGCATTGGAGGATTGTGCTGACGTCGCTTCATGATGATTCTGTCTATTTGGGGATTGCCAAGACCTATGGACTGCTCAGCAAGGGCGTATCTACGGAAAACAGTGTCTATGACAAGCACTGATTTTGCGCCTTTGTCCAAACATCTGACACCTATTTTTAGATAACGTTACCATGATATCAGCTCAAAAATGCAAGTCAAGCTCATTATCTTTTAATAAACAAATTATGGCACTACATGAAAATTATAACTGCACCTTCCTTGCTTTCACTGATGCAAATTTTTCAATGATGTGATCAAAGTCAGTTTTTTTTTCAGTTTATTCTCTTTCTACACTCAGCGGAGCAAGATCACAAAGTCTGCCTTGACCCATGGAGGCTCTTAAATACGAAAGTATTAGTTTTAACTTGCTGAATGATCTCTCACAGCTGGCGATGGAAACTGCGATGAGTAGCATTATCTGAATAGCATTGCGAAGATCGGGAAGACGCTGTCATCTCCATACTGAATAATAAGGTTAAGAAGCTCTTCAGGTCTTGATATGTTCATGTTGACCCGCCTTGATAGCAATATTCTGCAATCCAAAATGTCTTCATATAGCTGCTGTCTTCAACATCAGAGCTGTACAATTCGCCCAAATGTTCGCACTTCTTCTTTAGGTCGTTACCGTCGGCGATGTAACACAATCACTCGACATCGAGAAGGAACCCAAATGGCGTCAGTGTCATGCAAACGACAGAATCTTTCGTCCATTTCTCTGTGAAGACGGTCGAGTGTTCCCTTCATGACTCTTTCCGTTTCCTCCTTAGTTGTGAACCCAGCGTCTCTCGCGTTCTCATCAGCCATTCGTTTCTTTCGTCTCTGACATCTTTCAACTTCAATATTTCTTTCTTGACAGAGACCGACTCCTTCTTCGAATGTCTCACTGACCAACACTTCTCTTTCAACATAAAAATGATCTTGGAGAGCTTTCAAATCCAGGGCAGCGTCGTGGAAGTTCATGCTAGGATCCTGCAGACTCTTTTGAATACGGTCAATGCGAATGAGTACTTTTTTCCAAAATCCTAGCAAATTCAGAAAATCGTAACTCAACAGCTACATTGGGGCACTTCTTGTTTCACTGGTCTCGTTTTCATTGTCTGTCATGTCCTGGAGAACTGGAAGTATCTTCTCAAGGTACTTGTTGACGGGCTTTACTGTTTCTGTCCTTGCACTCAACCTGGTTTTGGACTCCGTCTTAAAAACCGTAGGAACGGCGTTCTTGGAGTTTTTCCCAGCGCTGTGTTGAACAAGAGAAAATCACGTAGAGAGCTTCGATAGTTCCAAAAAAGATGTAACCATCATTATCTACTGCTTGGCTACATCTACCAAGCTGAGTGAGTGATTGTCGCAATTCACAAACACTGCCACGTTATTTTTCTCACTTATTCTTTGATGAACACCGCTTCTGTGTCCAGCCATCACAGCAGCATTGTCAGAACATTGTGACCGACAATCTTGGAGCTTCATTGTACCTTCGCTACAATGACGACTACATTGATACTGCTTCCTTCACCCATGCTGTGCTAGTCAATTTTATGGACTTCGCCTCTAACTTCCACCCAGCCCTCAAATTCTCTTGGTCCATCTCGGACACTCCTCTCCCCTTTCTCGATCTCTCGGCCTCTGGCAGTGGAGACAGACTGTCCACTGACATTTTCTATAAACCCACTGACTCTCATAACTACCTCTACAATACCTCTTCCCACCCTGCCACATGCAAAAATGTTATTCCCGGTTCCTCCGTCTCCACCGCATCTGCTCCCAGAATGAGACTTTCATATCCAGGACATCTCAATTGTCCTCTTTCTTTAAGGATAGTGGTTTCCCTTCTGCCCTCAATCAGTCTCCTCCATTTCCCGCAATTCGGCCCTCACCCCATCCTCCCGTCACCACAACAGAGACCGAGTTCCCCTTGTCCTCACCGAACACTGCACCAGCCTCTGGAACCAGCATATTATCCTCCGCAACTTCTGCCACCTTCAACAAGACCTTCTCTACCCTTCTCTACTTTCCACGAGGAGCGGACCCTCCGCAACTCCCTGTTCCACAGGTCCCTCCCCACAGATCTCCCACCTGGCACTTATCCCTGCATGCTTAAGTGCTACACCTGTCCCTACACCTCCTCTATTACTACCATTCTGGTAGCCCCAAACAGTCCTTCTAGGTGAGGCAACACTTCACTTATGAGCCTGTTGGAGTCATCTATTGCATCCGGTGCTCCCAGTGCGGCCTCCTCTACATCAGTGAGACCAGACGCTGATTGAGGTACCGCTTCGTCGAGCACCTCCACTCCGTCCACCACACCACACACAGGATCTCTCGGTTGCCAACCACTTCAACTCTGCTTCACATTACCATTCCGATATGTCCATACATAGCTTCCTCTACTGCCATGATGAGGCCAAACTCATGTTGGAGGTGCAACACCTCATATACCGTCTGGGTAGTCTCCAGCCCCATGTCATGGACATTGAATTCTCCAACTTCCGGTAATTCCCTTCGCCTGCCTTCCCCTATCCCAGTTTCACTCTACCTCATCCTCCAGCTGCCAATCACCTTCCTCATGGTTCCGCCTTCTTCTATTACCGATAGTGCGGTACTCTTACATTACTTCTTCACTTTTCCTGCCTATACCTTCCCTGCTTCTGCTCCCCCTCCCGTTGATCTTTCCCCTCACTGGTTTTTTTACCTTGGAATCTACCAGCCTTCTCCTTCCCACTCTCCTGCCCACCTTCTTTATAGGGCCCCTGCCAATCCCTCTTCAGTCCTGGCGAAGAGCTCGGCCCGAAACGTTGACTGCTCATTTTCCCGGATGCTGCCTGAACTGCTGAGTTCCTCCAGCGTGTTGTGCATGTTTCTTTGACCCCAGCATCTACAGAGTATTTAGTGTTCATGATCATGTAGCTCCATTTCTTCCTTCTCTAGCTGTTTCAAGATTTCTGAAACCAAGCTCTCAGCATCCTTCTGGCTTACCTGGATAAAACCAAGGAAGGACTCTCTAACACGGACTGTTTTCCTCTCAAAATCAACTTCCACATACCCCACTACTTCTGACATCTGCTCACGGTGTGACTGATCAGGAGTAGAATCGAACATGAGACCATAGTACTTGGCTTTACGAATAATTCTCAATAAACTATGGCGAACAGTGGATGCCATCATGTGGATGAATTAGCTCTGGACACCCGTTGAAAGATAAGACGTGGATCTAGGATGACTTTCCAAATGAGTGAGGTGTTCTTTTCTGACAGGGTAAAAGATGGCCAGTAGTTTCATTAAGCCAAGGGAATTTCCCACATTGGAGCCATCGTCTACCTGAAATGACTCCCTGTGTCCTCGCAAAGCCAGGTTCTGAGTTGCAAGGAATTTTATGCAGTGGAGGTTTCTCGTCAAGATATCACACGACTTCTGTTTTTCCTTCTCAATCTGTGACTGAAATACTGCGTCAATAATTCCTCTGTTTCCAGCTAAGTTTCATTACATTTTCTTCCACTGATTCTCGATGATTCTTACCATTTTCATGAACACTAATCCTTTCAGTTACTTTCCACTGGTTGAATCCACTTTTCTGCTCCAATGAGGACTGATGGTCTGACCGGGAATAGAGAAGACAACAGATACAAAATGCAGACTTTTTAAAAAAGGGGAATAGACCAGCTATGAGCGAGTCACTTTCACAGCATGACCATTTCCCAATTTCCTCTTGATCTAAATTTTGTTCATTGAGCGGTTCTTTTTGTTGGTAGGAAAGGCCCCTCAGTGTTCTGGAAATACTTCAAACCCAGCTTTATTATTTCTGTTCTCAACGCGTCAGGCAGAATTGCTTTTCCCGTATCCGTGTCGAACTTCAGAAGTCCAATGTCATGCTGTTCAGTCACTTCTGGCATGACAGTTCGAGGCTTTTTGACAACATCAAGTTCACTAGGTTCAGTGTCGTCAGGTAAAATCTTGTCAATAAACTCAACATCACTACCACCACCATTTTCTTCCCCTCCTGTCATGTTCATGCTCTCTTGGCAGCGTCACTCTTAATCTCATCATAATCGGATTTATCTGTCGTGACTTCCTCCTCGGCTTGTGACGCTTTTGTACTTGATCCACCTTTGGATTCTAACAAATTTGTAGCAGGTACAGGCGACTTCATGGAAAGTGTCGAACTACTTGCTCCGGGCTTTTCAAAGAAAGGCATGAAAAATTTGCTCGACTTCTTGGCTTACTCCACCTCCAGCTTTTGTCTCTTCTGCCATTCATCTCCACTTTCCTTCTGCTACGTGAAGAAATGTTTCTTGGTCTTTTTACACAATGCTCTGAAATAAGGCCATCCGAGTGCTTCTCACCCATGATAATCAAAGACAGATCATACATCTGAAGAAAATTCTTTTTTCACTATCCGAGCATGGCTTTTCTGGTTTTAATAGAAATTGCTCAGTAGCGCCCTCTTCAAGTGGCGCCCAGGGCACGTGGCATACCTGCCATACCTGGCATACCTTAGATACTCGCCATATTATCTGATGTTTAGGCGCGAGGTGAGGTTGCCTGTTGACCACTGTTTAGGGACCGGCGAGGAAGATCTACCACCGAAAACTTACCTGAAGTGTGAACGATGGGAAACCCCTCTTATACGATAAGACATATCTTATGTGTCTGATATAAGAAGGGAGCTGAAAAGGCTTATGAATTAGCTGAGGTCCTGGCTGCCAAGCAGAATCAAAGAAATAAGAGGAGTCATGATCAAAAGGTTAGGTTCCCACAACTCATGCCTGGAGAACAAGTCCGCCTAAAGAATTAGGGGCTATTAGGAAGCATAAGTTATATGACGGCTGGGCGGCTACGTCCTATGTAGTGGAGAGTCAGATGCCAAACGTACCAGTTTTCTGGATGAAACCGAAGGTTGGGAATGTGCCTGTCAAGATTCTCCATCGGAACCACCTTCTGCTCCTGGGACAAGAGGTGCATATTGCCCAGGAGTCTTACCTGGATCCTACACTCAGTAAGAGGACTCTGCCGCAATGTGGATGACTGAAGGACCAGCAGCAGAAAGGATCAAACCGGCGGCCGCACCTGAGTGGGATACGGATACAGACTCAGAGCATGAGGAAATGGAGCTGTGGTATATGCTGCCTAATAATTGAGGAAGATACCCCCAACCTTTCTCACGCTGAGGCAGGTTAAATGGTAGTGGTGGCGGCGGAGCGGGGGGTGGGTGCTTAGCACTGCTCAGACAGGCTTACAGCTGGATAATGAACGGGGGCTGGTCCCTGAAATAACTGGGGATATAGCTAAGCTCAGCCAAATGGCAGAGGGATTCCATTTGTAGAAATGAGCGCAGGATAGATCGGAGTAGTCCTCACCATATAAACCAGGAGTATTCCTGTCTGAAACTGAAGAAGTAGATGACGGGGTAAGGAGGTCTTAAAAACTGAAAAGACCCCCAGATAGGTAGGCCTATGTAGCACCAGTGGAACAGAGTGCTACGAATAGGCCACTGGTGAGATATGTCACTGCACTCTACAAATCGATTGGAGGTGCTGACATCACAAAATCCCTTTGAAAGCGATGTTGTTAATAAGAGACGACAAATTATTTCAAATTTATGAGGACATGACTATTTTGGTGGGGTGAGAGTGTAATGACCTGGTGCAGATTTTTACTGTATTTAATTCATTTAGCAGTTCTGTAAGAACAGTCTGTTCTGTTTTCAGCTTGTTTGGGTATTGTTGAAGATAAGAGATGAGGAGAAATGTATGCCATCTAATTAGGATGGTCGACTTAAAGGAGGTTTCTCTGGTCAGGGCCACCACATTTGGGCTTGGGGCTTTTGTTCGAGAAGAGATGAAGAGGGAAGACGCAGTAGAGAAGAGGCCATAGTATTTGATCCAGAGCGGGGCCGTGATTCGACGAAGCTAGGGACGAGATCGATTGAGGATCGGTGACTGTGGAGAAACTTGGAGTTCCAACTTATGCACATTTAACAGTTTGATTAAAATGGGCCATTTCCGTTTTTGTTTTTTAATTTCCTAACCGTTTAGTCAAATTAAGATTCATAAATATAATCTTTTAATCGTATGCAGTGTACGATTTGTTATATTACGGTACTAATTTTTAATAGGGGAGAAAATTACACAACAACCAAACAAATAGGGTTTGGGGTGAGAGAGCGCCTCAATCTCACTAATTTAGTGGGGCCGGTGATTGTCTTCCTTAGACTTTCACAGCCAAGGAAACGAAGGAGTTTCACAAGGAAGGTACGGGGGTCTGAGACCAAGAACTCCAGCAGAGTTCTACAGATATATCGCGGAGAGCATTCTAATTGGCTGCATCCCTGCCCGGTGTAGAGCGGCGACTGCTTTCTGATGCCTCCTTCTAGTTATCCTAAGCCTATTCGTCAGCTCCTTCTTGTTAGCGCGTAACTCTGCAGAGCTCGTCTGTTCCTTGTTTCCTAAACCTTAAGTAAGCTTCTTTGTTCCTTTTGACGAGATGTACATATAACTTGCCATCTGTTGCTCCTTCACCCTACTATACTTTCCCTGCATCAATAGGGACAACCTAATCAGAACCCCATCCGAACACTTCTTTAAAGTTATCCACATTTACTTTGTGCATTTCCCGGAGTACATCTGCTCCCACTTTACGCTCCCAATTTCCTGGCTAACGGCATTATCCCTTCCACCTATTATGTACTTCACCATACCGTCTGCTCCTATCACGTTCTAAGCTTATTCTCAAGGTAATAAAGTTATAGTAATCCTATCCGAAATGTTCACACGCCAAGCAATTTGCATCTAAACAGATTCATCGCCTGGTACCTTATCCAGTATCGAATCTTCTCCAGTCAGCTTCTCTGCATATCATGTCTGTAATTCCTCCTGTACACACCCAACAAATTTCACCATTTCTGAACCTTTTGCAACAAGGAGGTGTCCGTTAATTTTAGGGAAGTTGAAGTCACGCAAAACAACAACCTATTAGTTTCCACCATTTTCAAAATATGCCTCCAGATCTGCTTCTTGGTGTCTCCGTTGCTATTGTGGGGGGCGGGGGCGGGGTGCGTTATAAAATACTCCAAATAAAGTGATTTCTTCTTTCCTGTTTCTGAGTTCTAGCCACACTGGCTCGTTCGATAATCCCTGTACGATGCCACCACTTACTTGCGTCTCTATTGCTTTATAATGTTGGTGGAAAATTGCTCATTCGATCTGTTCGCTAGCCTACTGCCCTTCCCGCTGTCTACAGACCTCGCTGTATTCATTAATAAAACGGCAGAATCGGAAAATGAGCATCTCTACAGGAGCAGTAGAGGGAGCCGAACATGTGCAGTCAGGGCCTGACCGCCCTGCTTTGAAATTTAATCAATACATACTGGCAAGATACCTGCAGGCTGTAATGATGCATGTTATTGCGGGTTCGACAACTACAGAGAATTTTTATTGAACAAATAAAATAATAACGCCATACTTCTAGTCCCACTGAACCTGTACAGGCTATCAGAAGTACATATACTAATCACATTTGTACTAATACTATTTCCCTTTCTGTTCTTCATACTTAAATGTCTTCATGGAGAAGGGCTTGTTTACATGTTGTATGTTTCTATGACTATGATGTCCATCGGAAAGTCATTCTAAGTGTCAGCTACTTAGTGTGAAAAATGTACCTCCCTCGGTTCCTCATTAAAGTTTATCCTTCTGGCCTTAAATACCTGTACGCTGACTTTAACCGGCCCTGCTATGGGAAGTACTCAATGACAACTCACTATATCTGTTTCTCACAATATTCTGTACAACCTCATTAAGGCCAAACCGTACAGGTATTTGTTAGTCAGATGACGCGGTGATGAAAAAAAACCCACAAACAAACAACAACAAAAACAACTGCAGGGCAAAAGGGAAAGGATTTCTATTCCTTAGACTGAGAAAGGAACACTCGGAATGCTGTTGCACCAGAGTCAGTAGAGCTTTCAAAGGGATATCGATGGAGGGATATGTTAATGTGATGCGGATGCAAGATGTAACTTTGGATGGATCCAGCTGCATATCCCACTCCAAGAGTCACCAGTGGCACAATGACACAAATCGGCTTCTTGATTGTGTGCTTCCTATGTACCAGTAATGACAGAGAAGCGGAAATTGCAATACTATGCAAAAATTAGCAATGGGAGCCTATCACATTCATTGTTCGTAATTGAACGTTAAATTATTTGGCTTCACGTCACTCAAAATATGTAGTACTTTTATTGCATTCGGATGAGAAAATACCTGTTACTTCCAACAGACTAGAGATGCATGTTTAAGAAGGAGACCCAAGTTGATCGATTTAGGCTTCACATGGAAACTGAGTGATCAGTTCAGAAGTTTGAATCATGTGAGCATTCAATTTTCTAACTTCAGCATGAATTTAATTTATGCATAACAGTACCTCCAGTAGAGGGCGGCCGATATATAGATGAAGAGGCGACAGGTAGGTGATCAAAAGCACAAGAAATTTTGTAGATGCTGGAAATCCAAAGTAACATACACAAAATGCAGGAGGATTCAGCAGCATCAATGGGAGTGAACGAACAATCGATGTTTCGAGCGGAGACTGATCCATACAGTTAGGCAAATTAATAATACTGGGCAGCTTATTGTGACTATCCTGTGACAACTCATAAGACCAGAAGACATAGGAGCAGAATTAGACCATTTTGCCCATCAAGTCTGCTCGCCATTCAATCATGGCTGATTCGCTTTTTTCCATCTCCTCCTCAACCCCAGTTCCCGCCCTACTCCCTGTAACCTTTAATGCCATGCTCAATCGAGAACCTATCAATTTCCACCTAAAGTACACCCGACCAGCAGACCTCCATACCTGCATGTGGCAACAAATTCCAGAAATTCACCGCACTTTGTCTAAAGAAAAACATTCGCATCTCCGTTTTCAACGGGCGCCCCTCTATCCTGAGTCCTAGACTCTCCCACCATGGGAAACATCGTTTCCACATCTACTCTTAGGCCTTTCAACATTCGAAAGCTTTTTATTAGATCGCCATTCAGGCTTCTGCAATCCTGCGAGAGCAGACCCAGAACCACCAAACGTTCCTCGTATGATAACCCTTTCATTCCTGGAATCATCCTTGTTAACCTTCTCAAGACCCTCTACAATGTCAACACATCTTTTCTAAGACGAGGGCTCCAAAACTGTTCACAATACCCAAGGTTTATATATGTTATAAAGCTTCAGCATCACATCCTTGCTCTTGTATTCTAGACCTCTTGAAATGAATGCTAACAAAGCATTTTCCTTCTCTACCACCGAGTCTACCTGCAAGTTAACCTTTAGGGTATTCTGAATAAGGACTCCCAAGTCCACCTGAATTTCAGATTCCTGGATTTCCTCCCCATTTAGAAAACAGTCCGCACATTCATTTCTACTACCAAAATGCATGACCATGCATTTTCCAACATTGTAATTCATTTTCCACTTCCTTTCCCGGTCTCCCAATCTGTCTAAATCCTTCTTAACCCACCCGTTTCCTCAACACTATCTGACTTTCCACAAATCTTCGTATAATCTGCAAACCAATCTATTTCATCATCTAAATCATTTATATACAGCATAAAAAAAGAAGAGGTCCCTACACTGACCTCTGGATAACACTAGTAGTCACTGGCAGACAACCAGAAAAGTATCCTTTTACTCTCACCCGCTGCTTCCCACCAATAAGCCAATGCTCTAAACATACTAGTAACTTTCCTATTTGGTAAGCAGCCTCATGTGTGGCATCTTGTCAAAGGCCTTCTCAATGTCCAAATATACAACATCCACCGCATCCCCTTTATTTATCCTACTTGTAATCACCTCAAGGAATTCTAATAGGTTCGTCAAACAGGATTCTCCCTGAAGAAAACCATGCTGATTTTGTACTATCTTGTCCTCTGTCAACAAATATTCCATCACCTCATCCTTAGCAATTGACTGTAACGTCTTCTCAACCACTTTCAGGCTAACTAGTCTATAATTTTCTTTCTGCTGTATTCCTCCTTTAAAAATCCACCAACACCAATTATACCAACTCTTTGCCTTCTATTGGTTAACCAATCCACTATCCATGCCAATACCCTTCATTGACTCCACGCATCCGTGTCTGAGAAAAGGCATCGAAACATTCGGGCTCTCACGACCAGATTATGTAATGGTTTCTTCCCCCAAGCTATCAGACTCCTCAATACCCAGAGCCTGGTCTGACACCTTACTGCCCAATTGTGCTGTTTATCATTTATTGTAATGCCTGCTCTGTTTTGTGCACTTTATGTAGTCATATGTAGGTCTGTAGTCTAGTGTAGTTGTTTTTTTCCCCTGTGTTGTTTTTTTACGTAGTTCAGTCTAGTTTTTGCACTGTGTCATGTAACATTATGGCCCTGAAAAACGTTGTCTCATTTTTACTATGTACTGTACCAGTAGTTATGGTTGAAATGACAATAAAAGTAACTTTACTTGACTTGACTTGAAGTCTCTTGTGCAGCATCTTATCGAACGCGTTCTGGAAATCCAAGTATACGACATCCACTTGTTCCCCTCTATCCAGTGCAGTCATTATGTCCTCAAAGAAATCCAGTTAGTTTGTTAAACAGGACCTGCTCTTTCTGAATCCATGCTGAGTCTTTCTAATGGAACCACTCCTTTCTAAATGTTTCGTTATTTCTTCCTTAATGACATCTTCAAGCATTTTCCCGACTACAAATATTAAGCTAACAGGCCTATAGTCACCGTCTTTTACCGACATCCTTTTTTAAAAATGGCGTGACATTTGCTGTCTTGCAATCCGCCGGGACCTGCCCAGAGTCTAGAGAGTTTGATAAAATGATTACCAACGCGTCTACTGTAACCTCCACAATTTCCTCAGCACTCTGTGATGCATCCTATCAGGATCAGGGGACTTAATCTACCTTCAGGCCCACTAGTTTTCTCATCACTATCTCTTTAGTGACAGTGACTTTATCTGGGTCCTCACTTCCCATTTTGTCCACAACATACTTCTTTGGCATATTAGACGTGTCCTCCACCGTGAAGACCGACACAAAATAGTCGTTCAATGCCTCAGCAATTTCCTTATCACCTAATATCAATTTCCCCTTCTTGTCATGCGAGGTACCTACGTTGACTTTAGCCATCCTATTCCGCTTTATATATTTATAAAAAACTTCTGCTATCTGTTTTTATATTTTGTGCTAATTTACTTTCATACTATATTTTCCCCTTCCTCATTTCTCGTCTAGTTGCTTTCGTTCTTAAAGAGTGGAGTAACATCTGCAATTTTTCAGTACTCTAGCACCATGCCACAATCAAGTAATTTCTAATGCCACCACAATCTCTGAAGCTACCCCTTTTTGAACCCTAGGGTGCAGTACCTCTGGTCCGGGTGATCTATGTATCTTTAGGTCTTTCAGGTTTTTGAGCTCCTTCCCCCTTGTGACAACTATGCGCATTTAGATACAGCAGCTTGAGTTATCTCTCCTGCTGAGGAAAAATCTTATAATTCCATTCACACTCCAGTTATCTCCAAGAGAAATAGAACACACCCAAACCCATCTCCGCACATACCAGTTCTACAACGGTACTTGTTTACTTTTGCCATTAAATGCACTGAGTGGGAATTTGAAGTGGTCGGTTAACCCGCTAGCAGGATATATGAATGTGGCAACAAGTGGAAGGATATAGCGCTCACGGAGGTCAACATGGAAGTCACTTCTCCGAACTAAATGCTCCATTAACAGGCGAAGAAAAGGCCAATAACCGACGATTTGCATTTCAGTGGTTTGAAGAATGAGACTATAGAGCTGATAGATACTCTGGATCCATAAGTGTTGCTGTGAATTGATGGATAGCAAACGGAACCCCTTATTAAATCAAGACCGGACAGGGACATATTTCGCGGTTAGACAAACGTTTGTGATGAGAAGATAGCTAGCATCGGTTATGATGCATATCATATTTTTGTTGTACACCATGAAAATAATCAGATGATTCTCTTCTGGGGAATGTGGGAACTGTACAGATTGGATGGGTTGCACCTGAACTAGAGGGGGAGCAATATCCTTGCAAGTAGGTTTGCTAGCATGGTTCGGGAGGGTTTAAACTAATTTACAAGGGGGATGGGACCCGGAGCGTTAGAGCAGTGAAAGAAGTGCATGGAGTAAAGCCAGATCCAATAAATAGAGAGGCTTTGAGGAAAGCGAAGCAGAATAAAGGGTGTAAAGGTAATAAGGTAGAAGGGCTAAAGTGCGTGTACTTCAATGCAAGAAGCATCAGGAACAAAGGTGATGAACTGAGAGCTTGGATACATACATGGAATTATGATGTAGTGACCATTACGGAGACTTGGCTGGCACCAGGGCAGGAATGGATTCTCAATATTCCTGGATTTCAGTGCTTTAAAAGGGATAGAGAGGGGGGGGGGGGAGGGGAGGAGGGGTGGCATTACTGGTCAGGGATACTATTACAGCTGCAGAAAGGGTGGGTAATGTAGCAGGATCCTCTTTTGAGTCAGTATGGGTGGAAGTCAGGAACAGGAAGGGAGCAGTTACTCAACTGGGGGTATTCTATAGGTCCTCTAGTAGCAGCAGAGATACCGAGGAGCAGATTGGGAGGCAGATTTTGGAAAGGTGCAAAAATAACAGGGTTGTTATCATGGGTGACTTTAACTTTCCTAAGATTGATTGGCACTTGATTAGTTCCAAGGGTTTAGATGGGGCAAAGTTTGTTAAGTGTGTCCAGGTTGGATTCCTGTTACAGTATGTTGACAGGCCGACTAGGGGGAATGCCATACTAGATCTAGTATTAGGTAACGAACCGGGTCAGGTCAGAGATCTATCAGTGGGTGAGCATCTGGGGGACAATGATCACCGCTCCCTGACCTTTAGCATTATCATGGAAAAGGATAGAATCAGAGAGGACAGGAAAATTTTTAATTGGATAAGGGCAAATTTTGAGGCTATAAGGCTAGAACTTGCGGGTGTGAATTAGGATGATGTTTTTGCAGAGAAATGTACGATGGACATGTGGTCGATGTATAGGGATATCTTGCAGGATGTTTGGGATAAATTTTTCCCGGTGAGGGAGAGAAATAATGGTAAGGTGAGGGAACCATGGGTGACAAGTGATGTGGAAAATCTGGTCAGGTGGAAGAAGGCAGCATACATGAGGTTTAGGAAGCAAGGATCAGATGGGTCTATTGAGGAATGTAGGGTAGCAAGAAAGGAACTTAAGAAGGGGCTGAGAAGAGCAAGAAGGGGGCATAAGAAGGCCTTGGCGAGCAGGGTAAAGGAAAATCCCAAGGGATTCTTCAGTTATGTGAAGAACAAAAGGATGACAGGAGTGAAGGTAGGACCGATTAGAGATAAAACTGGGAAGATGTGCCTGAAGGCTGTGGAAGTGAGCGAGGTACTCAATGACCACTGAAAGGGAACTTGATGACGGTGAGGACAATATGAGTGAGGTTGACATTCTGGAGCATGTTAATATTAAGGGAGAGGAGGTGTTGGAGTTGTTAAAATACATTAGGACGGATAAGTCCCCGGTGCCTGTTGGAATATTCCACAGGCTGCTCCACGTGGCGAGGGAAGAGATTGCTGAGCCTCTGGCTAGGATCTTTATGTCCTCGCTGTCCACGGGAATGGTACCGGAGGATTGGAGGGAGGCGAATGCTGTCCCCTTGTTCAAAAAAGGTAGTAGGGATAGTCCAGGTAATTATAGAACAGTGAGCCTTACGTCTGAGGTGGGAAAGCTGTTGTAAAAGATTCTTAGAGATAGGATCTATGGGCATTTAGAGAATCATGGTCTGTCAGCATGGCTTTGTGAAGGGCAGATCGTGCCTAACAAGCCTGATAGCGTTCCTTGAGGAGGTGACCAGGCATATAGATGCGGGTGGTGCAGTGGAAGTGATCTACATGAATCTTAGTAAGGCATGTGACAAGGTTCCACATGGTAGGCTTATTCAGAAAGTCAGAAGGCATGGGATCCAGGGAAGTTTGGCCAGGTGGATTCCGAATTGGCTTGCCTGCAGAAGGCAGAGGGTCGTGATGGAGGGAGTACATTCAGATTGGAGGGTTGTGACTAGTGATGTCCCAAAAGGATCTGTTCTGGGACCTCCACTTTTGTGATTTTTATTAACGACCTGGATGTGGGGGTAGAAGGGTTGGTTGGCAAATTTGCAGACGACACAAATATTGGAGGTGGTGTAGATAGTGTAGAGGATTGTCGAAGATTGCAGAGAGACATTGATAGGATGCAAAAGTGGGCTGAGAAGTGGCAGATGGAGTTCATCCCAGAGAAGTGTGAGGTGGTACACTTTGGAAGGACAAACTCCAAGGCAGAGTACAAAGTAAATGGCAGGATACTTGGCAGTGTAGAGGAGCAGAGTTATCTGGGGGTACATGTCCACAGATCCCTGGAAGTTGCGCCACAGGTAGATAGTGTAGTTAAGAAAGCTTATGGGGTGATAGCTTTCATAAATCGAGGGATAGAGTTTAAGAGTCGCGATGTAATGATGCAGCTGTATAAATCTCTAGTTAGGCCACACTTAGAGTACTGTGTCCAGTTCTGGTCGCCTCACTATAGGAAGGATGTGGAAGCATTGGAAAGGGTACAGAGGAGATTTACCAGGATGCTGTCTGGTTTAGAGAGTATGGATTATGATCAGAGATTAAGGGAGCTGGGGCTTTACTCTTTGGAGAGAAGGAGGATGAGAGGAGACATGATAGAGGTGTACAAGATATTTAGAGGAATAGACAGGGCACCACTGCTCAGTACAAGAGGACATGGCTTTAAGATAAGGGGAGGGAAGTTCAAGGGGGATATTAGAGGAAGGTGTTTCACTCAGAGAGTGGTTGGTGCGTGGAATGCACTGCCTGAATCAGTGGTGGAGGCAGATACACTGGTGAAGTTTAAGAGACAACTAGACAGGTATATGGAGGAATTTAAAGTGGGGGTTATTTGGGAGGCAGGGACTGAAGGTCGGCACAACATTGTGGGCCGAAGGGCCTGTAATGTGCTCTATGTTCTATGTTCTATGTTCCGTTAAGGAAATGGTAGCCTGGTTACGTGAAAGGGAAATTGTTTAACCAGTACATCACATGTTCTTTGGGGATGTAGCTGAGTGAGCGGATAACAGGGAACAAGCTGATGTGGTGTATTCGCAATTTTCGAAGGCGTTCCATTTTTTTCCAATATGCTAATATATTGAAGATTGGTTATAATGTGGAACACCAAGAGAGGAGATTATCGGATATTTCTCATGCTGATTAGCAGAATATTGTTTTATACTGCGTTGAATTGGACCTGTATCAATGATTTGGCCGAATAGACCATGTCCCTTAATCCTGTACTGTCTAACGACAGATAAATGGGGAAACCTCTTTTGCGCCCTCTCCAAAGCCTCAAAATCTTTCCTGTAATAGGGTGACCAGAACTAAGTGAAACATTTCAGAAGCTATGACACTATAATTTTCTAAATTTACTAACCCTAACCCTAATATGGCTTTCCGACTCTGGAACTTGCTATCCTGACTTAAAACGACAAGCATGGCACTGTACATGCCATGTTTTTACCATAACAACTTTTTCGGCTAATTTCAGGGAGGTATGGACAGACCTCAAGAGCCCTTTGAACATCCATACTGTAAAGCTTCTTGGGATTAATAGTGCACCGCCCCTTTAAGATACTTGTCCCAAAGTGAAACACCTCTCATTTAGTCAGATTAAACATCATATTCCTTAGAATTCTGACCTCACAAGCCACTTCATTATGAACTTCACCTTGACTGCTTCACTGCACTTTCTCTGTAATACTTTATTCTGCATCCTCTTATTATTTCCTTTGCATGCCGTAGACGTACTGATGTGATGAATTAATCTGTACGCATAACATGTAAACGGAGTTTTTCCACTGCATTTCTGCAGATGCGATATTCATAAACCAATTTACAAACAAGCACATTTATCAAGTTATATCTGCATCAGATTGATATCCTCCCATATCATCTAGCAATCTTCTGCATTGTGCACAACATCTCAAATATTTGCTTCGACTAAGAACTCACTAACACAACTAATGTATCTGCATTTCATCCAGGTCATATATGATTTATAATATAAATATAAATAAACACCAAAGTAATAATTATGTATGTGTGTATAAATGTACAGTATATGCATAAATAAATAAACTAATCTCTCTCTCTCTCTCTCTCTCTCTCTCTCTCTCTCTCTCTCTCTCTCTCTCTCTCTCTCTCTCTCTCTCTCTCTCTCTCTCTCTCTCTCTCTCTCCCTCTCTCTCTCATATGTACACACACAGGCACACACACGCACACATACATATATACCAAAACACGCGTCTATTTTCACCAATCATTTCTCTCAACTCCTTGAAAATCTCAATTAAGTTAGTGTGACACAATTTACCCCGCATATAAGCATTCTGACTGCCCCCAATTCCAAATGCTCATGGACCATAATCCATAGAACTCTCTCCAATATCTGGCCTACCACTGACGTGAGCGAAATTATTACATATTTCTACGGTTATCCGTGTTTCCCTTCTTGAACAAAATAATAGTTCTCCAGCCCAGAGAGGACACAGAGATCTTGGTCAAGACCCAATCAAGTTTGTCCAATCCGAGTATTGGTTAATCAATGGAAGACATAGGCTGTGTAGATAAACAGTGCTTTTTTATTTCCAGAGTGGAAATATCAAATAATGGCGGGTATATCTTTAAAATGAGTGGGAGAACGTACAGCAGATATGTAAGATGCAATTGTAATGACAGAGCATGGCTGGAAATTTTGCAGGGCCTGCAGCCTCTAACTCCTCTATGTTTATTGAGTTGTTTTGTATGAATACGTCCTTCTGGACCGATGGATAGAAGCATGATTGGCTGTGCTGGTATACACCGAAGAAGAGCATCTGAAAACTTATTCTCTGGCCAGAATCATTTTCTTATTAACAGTGTGCTGATCTTCTCCAGTAATTATGGACATAGATAGATCTAAAGAGCTTCCTGCAGAATGACCAATTCTGTTCCTCGCAGTAAAAAATGGGACTAATTTTTGGAAACTGAAGCAATTCTGAGAAACGGGAGTGTTGCTGCTATTGCAGTCTTCCAGTTCTCAGCCATTGAACAATGTTGATCAGCTGGTAAAATCAACATACAAATGACAAAAATAGAACATAGAAAATAGAAATTTACAGCACATTACAGAGCGTTTTCTGATAATTTTATCACTTCATCGTTCCTCTTTCAATTTGTCTTCATTTGAGGGCACAATAGAATTAATATTTTTTCATGACTGACTGGCATTATTTTAAGTATCGAGGCCATCATCAGTAGCAGCCAATGAGCTCTTTAGGTCTCTTCCGTGGATCAATACAGAAGCGTCGAGCTGCAATGCTTGAATAATGGAGTAATAGCAATAGATTAACAGGTCCTACAGTTCAGCTATGTTATTCCCCTTCATAAAAATGGTCAATATCCTTACAAACCATTCCAATTATCGTACTTGTTGAATTACTCTTTAAGTGTTGATTGTGTATCTCTGTCAAGCAATTCCTATTACAGCTTATTAGATATATGAACCGCCCTCTGTGTAAAATAATTCCCTCAGGCACCTTTAATATCTTTCGTCTCTCACTGTAAACATATACCAAATCATTCTTTATTCCATAACGCTGGGAGGAAAACTGAATTTTGTCCCTATCCACTCCCTCATACGACTTTGTGAGATAGATACTCCTTCTTCTATGCATCAGTAAAAATAGTCCTCTGAACTCTTTCACTTTAATATATATTCCCTATGGCAGTGCAATCAAAGGTGAACACAAAGGTCCAGCCTTCCCGCCGACTCCTGGTGACAATCCCTACTTTTCCGCCACCCCGGCTTTCCTCACTCCAGGCGGCTGGGCGCACGCTCGTCCAAAACATCAGGATAATGGAAATGTAGATAAGGTGAAACATTAGTCCAGGTAAACCAGGAATCCAAGATATACGAACAAGTAAACACGGGAACTTGAATACTTTGGTATCGTTAGGTCTTTGTCTTCCTGTCGCAATGCTGGTCTCTCCATACTGACCCCATTCGCTGAACCCCAAATGACTGCTGTTTCAGGTGCTCATCTAATATTGCACAAATGTTGTAACACTGCCTGATTTCACCATCTCTGCAGTTAGTACCTTTTGGGCTTCATCCGAACTTTGTCATTTAAGCGACGATACATCATATATTTACATTCGCGACGTTTAGAAGGATAAGATTCTACTAGAGGCAAATGGTATTCTGAAAGAGTGGCAAAAAGAGACGGCATGGGTGTGGTGGACAGAAGGACCCATTTCAAGATCGCAACCAGGGATAGATGGAAAACATTCACTGCTGCCCCAAACGCCAGCGGCGTAATGGACAAAAGAAACAGTCAGACTCCGTTAATTTGGGTATAGAACTCTAAAATTAAAAGGCTTACTTTCAACATGAGAGGTAGAAAAAATCATGCAGTTTGAGGAGCAAAATTTTCACAACACTACTATTCGGTATTTGGAATGGGCGGACGATAGAGCATTTAGACATGTAATTGAATAAGAATAGTGTCATGGTCCCGTCTGGCAATTCCCCATTGCCTCTTTAATCGGGTCCTAACCCCCTTGCCTGATTTCCAATCATTCCTAATTCGGCAAATCACACACACCTGCTTCCCATCAGTAACTGCAGGATAAACGCCCTGGAAACATAAGAACTGGCAGTTCGTTGGTCGACTCCGGAGTGAGTAACCTCGTTTCCTGGTTCTTAGGACTGCCAGTTCTAAGTCTAGCATCGCTCTTGGATATCGATTCCACGCTTGTTACGTCAATAACGCCTCCCGACTCTGCCTCTGCGCCTGTGCTCTGCAGCTGGGTTCGTCAACAGAACAAATTGGCCATAATGATCCTGTACAACAGGCCCTCGCCAGTCAGGGCTACCAATTGGGCGCCCACGACTAACTACTTAGGGAGGTCATGGAAAACCTTCTTACGCTGTCCACGAATGTACGGAAGGTCAGTGAACAGGTGGACCAAGTTTCCGCTTCCCTTTCTCCGTCCCCTCCAAGAATCCCGACTACCCAAACCGCACCGCCCGAGATGGCGTCGCCCCCGGGATTAGCAACACATTCCCCTCGAGAGCCATACGTACCCGAGCCCGAATCCTACAATGGGGACCTAGGGAGGTGCCGACCATCCTGTTACAATGCTCTCTGGTCTTTGAGCTTCAGCCACGTACCAACACTTCAGATAAATCCAAGATTGCGCACGAGGGGCTGTTACGAGGGGATGCCTTGGTTTGGGCAACCACGATACGGGAAAACCGACCAGAGGATTGTTTCTCCTTCCTCTACTTTTTTTGCTGAAATGAGGAAGGTCTTCGAATAACCCATTCGAGGTACAGACGCCGCTAAACGCTTGCTGACTCTTTGTCAGGGTTCGCGAAGCGCAGCAAGGTATTCTAGCGAGTTCCGAACCTTAGCCGCAGACTTAGGGTGGACTGATGTGGCCCTACGGGAGTTGTTTCGACAGGGCGTCTGGGACAAAATAAAGGATGAACTGACAGCGAGGCACGACACGGACTATCTGGACTCTCTGATCTCACTTGCCACCAGACTGGATTATTGACCAAGAGCGGCTGAGAGAAAGAACCAGTAGCCCCGCTCCTAGGGGAAGCCCACGGTCCACCTTATCAGTCACAGCCAGCCTCCCTTCCCCAGACTCTCCAAGTGTAGCTCTTACTCCGACCGTACCCCAACCACCACCCTCCACGCTGTGGAAGTAACCGATGCAGCTGGGATGGAGCCGTCTCTCCCTGGTCGAACGATTTCGGAGGTGGAGAGCTGGGGATTGTTTCTATTGTGGCCATCCAAGACATTTCCTGGATACTTGCCCTCAGCGGCCAAAAGGGAGGGCACCAGTGAAAAAAGAATGGTACATGGTGAGCCAGAAGATACTCCCTTCAGCCCTCCCACCCCCCGCACCACGCACCCCCCCCCAGACTCGGATGCAGATCCCAGCTACCGTGAATTACCAATGACAGTCTCTGTCCCTATACGCTTTGGTGGATTCCGGTGCCGAGGGCAATCTACTGGACGAAGACATAGCCTCCCAGGCTGGAATACCGCACAAGCCGATAACTACCCTCCTGGACGAAAAACTGCTGGCTCGGGTGACCCACTGTGCGCCGCCCCTGACCTTGATCCTATCCGGCAACGATCGGGAGGAGGTACGATTCAGTCTCATTCGTTCACCTCAAGCCCCGGTAGCTCTAGGGTATCCATGGCTGACCCAACACAATCCCCACATCGACTGGTCCATCAGGAGGATAGCCAAATGGAGCCAGTCTTGCCACGCCCGCTTTCTGCGGTCAGCCCCATCTCCCAGGGAAGCTACGCGACCCCGCCTATCTCGGTACCTCTCGATTTGTCCCGAGTCCCCACGGAATACTATGAGCTAGGATCGGTATTCAGTAAACAAAGGACCCTTTCCCTGCCTCCGCATCGCCCATGTGATTGTGCAATCGACCTTTTCCCCGAGGCCTCGATACCCACCAATCTCCTTTTTAACCTATCCCGACCGGAGAGAGAGGCCATGGAGAAGTTTATCAGGGAGTCCCTCGCGGCGGGCATTATACAGACCTTCATCTTCCCCGGTCGGCGCCGGGAAAAGAAGGACGGGTCGCTTCGTCTTTGCATTGATTACAGAGGCCTAAACAGTATGACAGTTGTGACTAAGTTCCCTCTACCACTGATTAGTTCGGGTTTTGAACCATTGCATTGAGCCACCATTTTCTGAATGCTGGACCTTTGGAACACCTAACATCCAGTCAGGGTGAGAGAGGAGGACGAGTGAAAGACGGCCTTTAATACACCTCTGGACCACTTCGAATATTTGGACATGCCGTTTTGCCTCACTGATGCTCCCGTCGTTTTTCAAGCCCTGATTAATGACGTATTGAGGGACCTTATTAATCGGTTCGTATTCGGTTACCTCGATGATATCCTGATATTTTCTAGCTCCGCAAGAACACGTTCACCATGTTCGTCAAGTCCTCCAGAGACTGTGGGGAAAACAATTATTTGAGAAGGCGGAGAAATGTGAGTTCGATGTTCCTTCGGTCAGCTTCCTGGGTTATATCATCGAGAACGGGCAGATGAGAGCAGACCCCGAGAAGATCCGGGCAGTGGAAAAATGGCCTAGGCCCACGACCCGCAAAAACTTCAACGATTGCTGGGGTTTGCTGGGGTTCACCGATTTATCAGAGACTGCAGTCGAGTGGCGGCCTCTCTTACCCGGCTTACCTCGCCTACTACCCCATTCTGTTGGGACTCCGAAGCTGATTCGGCGTTCACTGACCTGAGGAAGTGTTTCACCACCGCTCCCATCCTGGTCCATCGGGACTCAGTCCGTCAATTCATTGTCGAGATGGACGCCCCTGACTCCGGGATAGGAGCAGTCCTGTCCGAACGATCAAGTCCGGACGACAAGCTTCACTCCTGCGCCTTCAATTCTCGCCGACTTTTCCCCCGATGAGCGGAATTATGATGTGGGGAATCGGGAACCACTGGCTGTCAAACTAGCATTGGAAGAATGGAGGCACTGGCTAGAGGAGGCAGAACAACGGTTTGTGGTATGGACTGATCATAAAAACCTGGGGTATATTCAGACTGCCAAACCTTTGAACTCCCGCCAGGACCGTTTGGCATTATTTTTTGTACGGTTCAAGTTTTCCTTCACATCCCGTCCAGGGTCCAAGAACGGGAAACCGGACGCGCTCTCCCACCAATACGACTCCAAGGAGGACAATTCCAGCTCAGGGACTATCCTCCCAGCATCCTGCGTGGTTGCCACCCGCACTTGGGAGATCTAGTCCAGAGTAAATGAAGCCCAATGTGATGACCCCTACCCCGGTAATGGACCGGGCGATCACCTGTCCATTTCCCATTTCCGTCAGGTCCCAGGTTCTCCAATGAGGGCACACGTCTCGTTTCGCCTGCCACCACCCCCCCCCCCCCCCGGGAGTGATCGGACTCGAGCCCTCCTGAAAAGAACACTTTTGGTGGCCGTCCATGGTGGCGGATACCCGCTCCTATGTCTCGGCATTTCCATCTGTGCCCGGGGAAAAAGCCTCTCATCGACGACCTGCGGCTTTACTTCGTTCTCTACCTGTCCCTAGTCATCCCTTGTCACATATCGCCCTAGACTTCGTCACTGGTCTCCTCCATTAACATGGGAACACCACCGTACTCACCGTGGTAGACCGGTTCTCCAAGGCGGAGCACTTTGTGGCCTTCTCTGAACTACCTTCCTCTCAAGAAACCGCAGATATTCTCGTCCGGCACGTCTTCCACCTCCCCGGAATCCCCACAGACATCGTCTCCGATCATGGTCCTCTGTTCATCTCACAGGTATGGAAGGCCTTCTGTCAAGCCTTAGGTGCATCGGTCAGCCTGTCATCCTGTTTCCACCCCCAGACGAACGGGCAGACGGAACGGGTCAACCAAGACATGGAGGCGAAGCTACGTTGTGTAACGGCCATTGGAAGGTCTCAATTCGAGTGTTCCCTAGGGTTCCAAAACCCGCTTTCCCCGCGCAAGAAAAGGAGATTGCGGTACCGTCTGTTCAGGACCATACTGATCGGTGCCTTAAGGTTTGGGAGGTGACATGCACGGCCTTACTCAGGTCAGCAAAACGTAATAAGAAGACGGCTGACACACACCGGACTCCGGCGCCTGAGTACCAACCGGGACAGATGGCGTGGCTTTCATCCAAGGGCATCCAGCTCCAGAAAGAGCATAGGAAACTCGCCCCTCACGTCCTGGGACCATTCAAGGTCGAAAGTGTTATCAATCCCGCAGCGGCCCACTTAAAACTACCAAGATCTATGCGCTTCCACCCGACATTTCATGTTTCCCAGTTAAAGCCAGTCCCCGTCAGCCCCGTGTCCCCCGTCTGAGACCCCCCCCCCCCACCTGCCCGTATCATCGACAACCATCCGGTATACACTGTCCGAGGACTACTGGACGTGCGCCGTAGGGACAGGGTTTTCCAATACCTCGTAGACTGGAAAGGGTACGGTCCAGAATAGCGTTCCTGGGTTCCCCGCTTCTTCATCCTAGAGCAGTCCCTCATCCAGAATTTTCATTGGGACCATCTAGACAGGCCTGGAGGATCGCCTGGAGGCTCCCGTTGAAGGAGGGGTATTGTCATCATTCCCGCCTGGCAATTCCTTATTACCTCTTTAATAGGGCCCTAACCCCCTTGCCTGATTTCCAATCATTCCTAATTCGGCAAATCACACACACCTGCTTCCCATCAGTAACTGCAGGATAAAATCCCTGGAAACACAACAAGGAACTGCCAGTTCGTTGGTCGACTCCGGTGTTTGTAACCTCGTTTCATGGTTCTTAGGACTGGCATTTCAAAGTCTAGCATCGCTCCTGGATACCGATTCCATGCTCGCTACGTCAATAACGCCTCCCGAATCTGCCTCCGCGCCCGTGTTCTGCACTTGGGTTCGTCCACCGCCGCGCTCGTGTAACAAATAGAGCAAAGAGATGCGAGTGTAATGAAGGCAATTTGGATTAGTGCACACTGGGATCATTGTCGGTATGGGCAATGGATGAAGGGCCCGTTTCTGTGCAATATAATTCGTGACTATCGTTGACGCTATGATACCCTCAAAACCTATTATTTCTGAAGTGAAACTCCGCCATCTGGCTATAAACAACCGTATAGGACAATTATTTTTCTCCATCTCTTTAGCCTAATAATTGTGTACCATTCTACTGGGTCCCCCCTTCCCCGCCGTCACCGCCCCAAGTAACACAGAGTCAGTCTCCCCAGTCTCTTTGCATCAGTCAAACGCTCCCTCCCGGGTAAAATCATTTTCATTCTCCTTTGCATACTATCTAATTCAAACATATCCTACCTTTTCTGTAGCAAAATAATAATCCATCTGCCATTTAATGTTTTGTATGATGTTTCTGCTCCTACGATTCCATACAGCAACTAACAAAGGCAACTAAGCACCTGTCTTCCTTGACTCCTTATATACCCATCATCTATCTTCAGTAATCTTTGGATTTATGATCCACGTTTCTCATCTTCTTCCGCACACGCTGACCCGTTCTTTGCACATGTTATTACTCTTCCAAAATGTATAACCGGATTTTTCACATCTATTTCAGTTCTGGTCAGGTCACTACAGGAAAGATGTGCATACTATAGGAAGAGTGCAGAGGAGATTTACAAGGATGTTTTCTGGATTGTAGGGCGTACCTTATGAGAAGGTTGAGTGTATTTGGCCTTTTCTCTTTGGAGCGACAGACGATGAGAGGTGACCTGTTGTATAAGATGATGAGGGTCATTGATAACATGGATAGCCAGAGGGTTTTCCCAGGGCTGAAATGGCTAACACCAAGGAGCATAGTTTTAAGGTGCTTGGAAATAGGTATCGGGGTAAGATTTTCACACAGAGAGTAGTGGGTGCGTGGAATGCACTGCTGGCGGCAGTGGTGGAAGCGGATACAATAGGGTTTTTTAACAGCCTCTTAGATAGGTACATGGAGCTTGGAAAAGTAGAAGGCTATGCACTAAGGACATTCTAGACAGTTTCTAGAGTAGGTTACACGGTCGGCACAATATTGTGGACGTAGGGCGTGTAATATGCTACAATTCGCAATGTATGTTTCTGTCAATCTGGCTCATATCTCCTCACTGTACAATAACAGGTCATTCGGCCTATCTAGATATTTCGAATCAGAGCCCCACTTACTTCTTTGTCACCTTCTCTTTCTCAAAGGCCCATTGACTCCACCTTTATCCTTCAGCCGCCGAGAAGAAAAAGAACTTGCTTTGACAACTTTCTTTGTCAAGTCTTTGAGTTGGAGAAGGAAATCGCGATATCCAGGGAGCTTATGCAGTCGCAGGGAGAAAGTATGAACCATAAGGAGACAGTACTGGTGGTCAACATTGAACAGTCAGCTGGAAATTTGAGGCAGGTGTGTCAAACCTCATACAGTATGGCCACAGGAATCTCCAAAGTCAAATGCTTTCACCATGCTATCTCCAGCAAAGAAGAATCCGAAATCAGCATCGGTCTCCAGGTTTATTAGGTGTGGGCGGCAAAGAAGCATACTGATTAGAGACATTTTCCCTTAATTCCAGCAACTGACTTTCAAATTGATCTCGGATTCTGTCCATATGGAATTTGTACGTTGATCGTGAGACCGGTTCAGTTTCATCCCACATCCCCAAGGCTGTGGAATCCCAAATAAGCTCTGTAAACTGTTCCGTGCGCAGCCGAGTGCCTGGGTCTGGGAGATGAGTGTATTAATGAGAATTGGTGAAGTCTAAAATATGAGCTTAAATAGGATTAGTGTAAATAGGTGAGTTTCTGTCGAGCAAAGGGCCTCTTTCCAGGCTATAGAAATCTGTCACTCTACACAGAAGAACGATCTGCTGCGCCATCGTGCATTTTGTGATCTCATGCTTTATTGTACATACAGGGAAATGTTCAACGCAGAGCAATTGAGTGTTTGTTCAAAAGGGCTCTTCAAAGATGGCGAGGGAATAGGGAGCTAAGCGGGATTGGCTTCTGGAGGCAACATGTTGTGCAGTCTATAGGATGCAGAAAAGAAGATAAGGTACAACAGTTCCGATTTTTGATCTCCCCAGATTAACAGTAACGTTGCTAGTTTCGACTGGCACTACATGCAGAAAGTACTCAAATTAACGCATAACTTTCATTCAAGTAACTTTGACTTAAGTAAAAATGATCACAGTGAAAAATCATGGAATGCATAACATATATATCGGAATTGCAAATGACAAGATGCGTCAAATCCGGCAATTTGAATACAACCTCGCAGGCCGCTTGTGAGGCGCCTCGATCGCTCGGTACACTTGTGGTCTTTATGATAAACAGTAAAATGGCGAAATTTCTTTATTGGTTGCGCATAGAAGTTCCAGCAGATTGCCTTGTGGGATTACTGAAGTTATGTATGGAATCAGATTACAGAGTCTGAGCTTTTATTCAATTGATTTTAGGAAAATACAGCGCGATGTTTTGAAAGAAGCATGTTCAGCGACGATATTGGTTACACAGTTGATAACTAAGATCTGCTATTACATAGCACCATTCATGTCCTCTACGAAGGTCTCAAAGGAGCTTACAGTTATTAAAATCTGATCGGTATTACGTTAGCGAGGTAACATTGATTGAAAAGAAAATGTCCCATCACTTCGCACAACACATCCTTTCCTTGCCCAGACTGCTTTTCACAGTAATACCAATTTGGAATTTAACAATGAACACGGAAAAAGGAATCTAGGTTCATGGTTTTATGTATAAGACCTAACACAAAACTGCACTGCCACCTCAATACAAACAACAGTTTTTTAAATCAACGGTTGGATGAGAAGCCTTATGACTCCGAAACAAGAGCAGATCAAGTTTAAGTCTGAGAGCTCTTTGCGTTTGAGTATGAGATCTTTCTTCTGCAGGGACCTGGGAAAAGGGCAGGGGTTGAGTCGAAAAAATACACGTTAGCGCTCCTGCTGCGGGCGAACAGCTACCCGTTTTGCTTCACAGTATTAGATTACTTGGTTACTTACTTGAAAAAAATTCTTACTGTATTGAATTTATATCTCATTCTTTATATTCGTAAATGAATGTAGGGGCCTGCAGACGATTTAAAAATAGGTGTAGTGAAACATTTATAAATATTAATTTGACTCAAATGTTTTACCATTCGGAGAAGCTGATTCGATAACGAAAATAGTTAGTATCTATTTGGTAAAGATAAATTGTTTTCAAGTAACTGGGGAGGAGGTTTTCTTTATAAAAACAAATAATAAGCTTGGTTCACAGACATGGAATATAGCCATGCGACAATTAATTCTCTTTGGTTGTTGCTAAGAAGAGATAGGTGTGTTATATATAAAAACAGTTCTTTTGCAGGCTGACTTTTTAGTTAATCTTGACAATATTTCGTTTTCTTGCTCATTGCAGCATCCGTCCGCAATATCCCTTGCCTTAACTGCTATCTCGCTTCTCTGGTTTCTATTCGGAGCTGATGAAACCGCAGTTTTTCCGTTTGTGCAAATGAACTCATTTTGCCAGAGCATTTGCTAAAACCGCACCTCCAATACATTTCCTGCTGCCGTTGGTTGTCATGTCAACCAGGCATCTGGTTCCACCAATCAAGACGTAGCTCGTCTCTCCTTATCAGCACCCTGTTCATGTCGAAACCTGTTAACTCTATTGCTACCGGTTGATTTTAAAGTAAGTTTTACAATATATGTTATCTTATTAGTCCACGAGCAGGTCTAGGCCACAGAGACCTGAGTCTGTTAAATTAGGCCAATAATTATAAAAAGTTTATTTAGCAAGTTAGTTCATCTTCATTTCGCATGTTTGAAACAGAATGCAATTACATCACTTCTTATTGTTACAAGTAGGCAATTCCGTTTAGTTTGGATATTGGGGTAGATTTCTATAAATGTTTAGCTGGATAAAAATAATGGGCAAACGGAGGGACTCACAGAGCAACATAAAATGACGTTTTAAAGGACAAAGTGAAATATCCCGCAGTGTCTGGAAATTTGATACAAATCCAGAAAATACTCAGAAAAGTTTGGCAAATCAGGCAGGGTCGCTGGGGACAGAAACAGTCAAGGTTTCGGATTTATTGTTTGGAAATGAAAAACATAGAGGTGCAAGTTTGTTTTCAATGGGAGAGACTACGGAGGTTCAATAAAGGGAAGTTTGTGTTATAACAAGTCGAAATGACTTGATGGTGGCTGTTGTCAGGACATTATGGTTATTGGCTTGTGTAATGCGTTGTTAATGGTAAATTCGTAGGATGCATTTGTTGGAGAGGCTGATCCACGTAGGATAAAATGGTAGAACCTGCTCAGCCAAACGTAGCGTCGGAGAGCGATACAGCATGGAAAAAGATCCTTCAGTGTCACATAATTTACATCAACAAGTAACCATGCATTTACGTCCATTAGTCCCATTGTTATATTTTCCCCACATCATCGTCAGATTCCCCCTATTTTGAATTCAACTACTCGCCTAAGAAGGGCAATTTACTTCAGCTAATTAACATTTCTGGGAAGTGGGAGGAGATTGGTGCACCAGGAAGAAAACCATGTGGTCACAGGGAGGACGTGTAACCTCCACTCAGATCGCACTAAAGATCAGGATCCAACCAAGGTCTTCGGGATGAGAGGTTCCATTGGCTAGAGTTCGCCCATGGTAGCGCTAGGGTAAGAAAGCCAACGTGAAGTGTCGAAAATGAAAACTGCTGGAAAAATTCAGCAGATCGTGCAGGGTCTATGGTAGAAAAACAATTAACGTATTTACACTTGGGATATTGAATACATAAGATATCTAGGTGCTGGGACCTGGAGTAACCAACTGCTGGAGGACCAGAGCGGGTTGAGGAACACCTGTGGGGGAGGGGAATTGCTTGATACACTCAAAACTGGGAGTAAGCGGGTTGATGCAGAATTATCGGAATAAAAGTCAAGTATAACAAGTTTAGAGAACCTTGTTTATCGAGAGATATTGAGGACCTGGTTAAGAAAAAAGATGGAGTTGCACAAAAGGTATAGGCAGAAAGGAGGCAAATGTAAGATTATAAGAAATGCAAGAAAAAAACAATAAAGAAATCAGGAGGGCTAAAAGAATGCATGATGTTTCTCTGGCAGACAATTTCAATGAGCACGAGCTTCTGCAGATATATTAAGAAAGAATGGACAGCAAAGGACAAAACTGGAAGATCAGACTGATCATCTATGCATAGAACCTAGAGTTATGGGGAGATCATAAATTCACATTCTGTATGTGTATTTAATCAAGAAAGTCTGTAGAATTGAGGCAAAGGAGCAGTGGATGCCGTCGTTATGCTTAGAAAGGCATTTAAAATGTCCCACAAAGGAGGTTGGTCAAAAAGGTTCATTTAAGCTGAAGTAGTGAAGTGCTTTAGACATTGACCCCGAGGAAGAAGCCAGAGAGTGATCGTCGATAGTTTTCTTTATGACTGGACACCCGCGAACAGTGGTGTACAGCAAGTATCTGTAATAAGGCAGTTGCTGTTTGTCAACGATCAACGATCGAGATAATAATGTAAAATGGATTGGTAAATATGGGGATGGAGACTGGAATGGGGTATAGTGGGCAGGAGTATCTGGACCATCTGGAATATGGACTGAACAATGGCTTTGAAGTGCGAGCTGTGGACTTTAGTTCGGTAAAACAGGGTAGGACTTACTCAGCGAGCGGCAGGACTCTGAACAGCGCAGTAGAACAGAGGGATCTGGGAATACAGATCCAAATTTCTTTGAAATTGGGCTCACAGTTAGATAAGGTGGTAAATACAGCCTTCGGCCCATTGGCTTTTAGAAATCAAAGAACTGGGTACCCGAGTGGTGCTGTTATGTTGAAGAGCTATAAGACGTTAGTGTGGACCAGTTTGTAGTATTATATGGTTACATTAAGATAGGGAAAGATGTTAAATCGATTGAAAAAGTGCAGAGAAAAAAATCAAGGATGTTGCCAGAACTTAGAACCCCAGTTAGAGCGATATAGGTGGGGTAATTTCAAGCAGGGTTTCTCCACTGCAATTGGGCAACACTAAAGGTCATGGGTTAAGGGTAAAAGGTCAAATGTTTCAGGAGAACACCTTGACTCAGAAGATGCTGAAAGTGATGAAGCAGCTGTCAGCAGAAGTGATAGATGCGGGTTCTATTTTGAACATTATATGTGTACATGGATGGGATGTTTATCTAGGGCTATGGTCCCTGTGCATGTCGATGGATTCGGCAGATAGACAAACAACTGAAAATGCGCAGATGCTGGAAATCAAAGCAACACACGCAGAATGTTGAAGTAACTCGGCAGACCACGCAGAGTCTATGGAAAAGAGTAAACAAGTCGACATTTCGGGCCTGATGTAGGGTCTCGGCCTGAAAACTCGATTGTCCTGCTGAGTTGCTCCAACTTTTTGTGTGTGTACACAGGTTAATAATAGATGAAAAGAGTAAGAAAATGCAAGGGGAGTCAGGAGGGGACAGTGGAAGGAGAAAGTGGTGTGTGTTATGCTGGAACACAAAGGGTAACAGTACTGGAATGTGGTAATTAAGGAAGACATTCCTATGAGTCGTCAAGGCAGAAATGAAACCAGTGCTAGATGGAGAAGAAGATAGGTGACATGGCTGTAAACTGTGATGTTGGTACGTGGATGGAACGGGTAAGAGAGAGAGAGCTTCCAGACATAGGGAACGATATCAGTCCATTGGAGATTCTAGGGAATAAAAGGGGTACGGAGTGAACCCACTTTATTTAGAGGGATTGCTGTCTTCAGAGTGCAGAAAAAGATGTGGGGGTTTCATAGCAAAATGCTCAGAGTTCGATAGAAAAGGCAACTCGTTGGCATTGAAAGTACAGAACAAATTGGACAGCATTCAACAAACGTGCTCAAAATGCGTCATATAATTGGCATTCCTACTATTTATGTAGCGTATGTGTAGTGCGTGTATCACTCATAAAATGGACTGATATAAGGCTTCTCCATCAGACTCCCTATAACTTGCACTGTCCATCTCCCCAAAAAGGCAGCCTCAAGACGCGCACGAGGATACCATCAATCCCAAGTACTCTGCCTAGATACTCACCATCCCGATAGAAGCATACATTTGTTGGGTAAATATTCTGTAACCCCCCTCATACCCTCACCTATCCTATACAACTGGGTCTGAGAACGCCGTTAGCGTCACCCTCATCATCCCATTAAGAGATTAGCGTCCAACATTTCCAAAGGCTCCAACATGTCTCAATGTGTTGCAAGTATTACATGGTTCCCATGTCAATGGCATTAATTCAGTTCAGTCCATTTTGAATAGAGATAAATGGAAACCAGGAATCATTAAAGCAGCATATTTATTCATAATCGCAAATAAAAGAACAGAAAACATATTATTTCTGGACACAGTCACTCAAATTATTGGAAGAGCTCATTTCTCCCTGAGCAAAACATTAAATATATATTTGATTTTCAGCTGCGTTGATAGTAATAATAAAACAAATTACTTGTATGTAAAGAGACAGGCAATATAATGACGGAGCTAATCCCTGATAAAAAAATTCTTAGCATTTACGAAATCAGAAATTGCTGTTTGGCATCCAGCATTTCATTTAATTAGATAGAACGGCAGCATAGAAAGGAAGTGGGAGTGATTGCATAGGTACGCCGAATGATATCACATTTCCCGCCTGATGCATAATCCTAATTATGCTTATTCTTTGGCTGGTTGACATAAGCCAAGGCTGAATGGCCTAATTCTGCCCTTGCGTCTTATGATCTTCTGGAAAAATTTCATTCTCCAGCCATCATACAGGTAGCACAAGGCAGCCCTGTTAAAGCCCCTGCAAATAACAGCATCGCGATAATTTGTCCATACGTTCACTGTAATTCAGAAAGGAGTTTAATATTTAGGCTGATTTCTAAGGCAATGTGAGAAAGAAATGTAGGACATTGTAAAAGGTGGGCTTGGTGGGATAGGAGTGGAAGATGAGCTTTAAGTGACCAGCAATTTCAAAAAGTTGCTTCGGCCAAATTGAATGAAATCGCATCCTTTTGATCGAAACGTTTCTATAACACTAATAAAGCACATAAAACTTGAAATATATATGCGCTGAGTGTAAAATACAATTAACAACCCAGTTTCATCTGGAAAAAAAGGGCATGTTCATCTATGGTGCCTAGGTGAGTATTTAATTTTCTTTGGCGAATATTTGACATAAGGCATCCAACAAATACTACAAAGCTACTCCATCACTGTACTGCATAGAAATTAGACAGAGATATAACTTAGAAGCGTTGGATAATATTGGACCGGTCATTTAAATATACACATGCACATAGCAAAGGGACAGTGTTCCGATGTGAAGTCTCCGGCACTGGGCTCCCAGCGGTTTGTGTCAAAGCACCAATCCATTCCAGCGGAAATAATTCTTACTTGAATTTAAAAGAAAACACTGGCGCCGATAACTGGAGGGGAAAGAAAGAAAGGATACAGAAAATTAGCAAAAAGTTTAATTTCAGCAATACAGTAATCTCCTCTCTATCTTGTTTGATACCACGGATTCCCAAGAGCCTAGCGTCCTGAAGGACAGTTTAGAAATCGCAATATTTGGGATCAAAAATGGCCATGAGGCCCTCTCAAGGTTTCAACGCCATTCCAGGAAATCAGGGAAGGACAGGAAACCCTAAATCTACTTTGACATGCTTTGCAGCCGCCCCTTAATTTTGTTGCCTGGCAGCTACAATCTGACTTTTGCTTATTGATAATTCACAAGGTACACAACGAAATTCCGAGTGCACGGAAATGGGCCCTTCAAGCAATTCCGAGGTGTTGCAATTTGGGAGGGTATATCAGGGTAGGACTTACACAGTGAATGGTAAGTCACCGAGAAGTGCGATAGAACAGAGGGATTTGGGAATACACATTATAATTCCATGCAGGTGACGTCATATATGGACAGTACATGAAGATAGATTTTGGCACATTGGCGTTCAGAAATCAAAGTATTGTCTATGGCGTTTGAATGCCATGCTGGAGATGTATACAAAGTTGGCAGGTCTCACTCGGAGTACTGTATGCAGTAACGGTCATCTACTTACGGGAAGGGCATTAATACGATTGCAAGTACTAAAGGACATAACCGATTTTTTAAAAAATCGTTGGTACCAGTCTCTATAGCCAGGCGATCATCTTCTCTGCATCTAACCTTTAGAGCCCAATTATAATGTTTCACCTATCAGTAAGACAACTCCACATATCCCTACTTTCTAGAGAAGGCGGCCACAGTCTTCAGTACCTCCTTTTACAGGACAAATCTGTCACACCTGAAGACATTTTGGTACTGCTTTCACAGTCCTGCATGAAAATGGGGTGGAGGTCACTTTGTTGGGTGCAGAACTGAAGCGTTCGCAAGAGTGATTTTTAAAGCATTGCCATATAATACATCCTGCAGGAAACTGCCTCTGTTCTATGAATTTATGCCAGGCAGCCTTACCTTAAATGATCCAAGCTCTGGCCGTCATCATGACGTTGAATGCAATGCTCTTCAAAAACAGAATTCGCAAACCAATCACCGTCAAGGACATAGAATTCTCTTCTGGTAAATCTAAAATGATTTTCAAAATAAATCATCAATTCAGCAGAATTTCATTTTTGTGTTGAGTTCTCAATAATTTTCATGCAGCTTTAGAGGATATTTTGCTGGATTCGTGTTCACAGTTCATATAATTATGCCGGTAAAACCGTATGATGATTTCTTTATGCATTAATTTAATTACACAACTGCCTACATGTCGGCCTTTCTATAGACTACCATTACCACCTATCCATATGTCTGCCCATCTCCAAAGAGTGAACTCTCTTCCCAATGTGTGATCTTGCCTCTGGGTGAAGACTGTAATTCTACATAAATAATCACGTATCTGTATTATTGGACATTCTAACTTGCCTCTCCCCTCCCTCTGTCTTTCTCTATGTACCGTTTGGAATTATTCTGTATTTCTATATATCGACGGCATGCTGGGTAAAAAGGTTGCCCCTCAGATTCTTAATAAACTATTGTGTGCTTTTATGTGAATCTGATCAACTAATTATGCTACTTATAATACGAACATTCATCTGTCTATCTCTCTCTATATGTATGTATGTACAGTATTGTACACAATCTCAGACACACATATGTAGCTAGGCTGCCTAATGATTTTCTACAGTACTGATTGTGTTAACTCGGATTGTAGGGCAAGTTTGTAAATCTGGCGGGAGCAAAGAATGTTGGCAGTAGCGAAGGTGGAGGGCCGCGGGAGGGATGTTGGACAGGTGGCAGCGAAAGAGTGCCAGGGCCGGGAAGAGGGCATTAACGCAGACACACCCTGCTCTGCGAAACCAGGCAAGGTCAATTGAATGCGAACAGTTGATTATTACACAAAATATTTCTGGTGCTTCCTTCTCTCTCATTCTCCCCGCCATTACCCCTGTCTACAATAAAGAACCATATCAGAATTTCGTTTATCATCACTTACGCATGATTTTTTTTTTTTTTTGCAGCAGGGCAGTCCAATATATACAATTAATGCAGTGCTATTCAGCAGTCTCAGGGAACCCAGCTATATATACGCGCTTAAGACTTTTGGAGAGTATTGAACGGATGTATGTATGTATGTATGTATGTATCTATTTATAGCCACCCCATTCCTGTGTACACCAGCGCATTATCTATCTAGCTTTGAGTCTATCTGTTGACCATCTTCGCTCTGATTACCACCTTTCATCTTTTCGCTGCTTGTCCATATTTCACATGGTTTGACCGTCTCTGCAAAGCAAAAAAAGGAACATGAATTATTAATCGCGTCTTCGATTTCGTTGTCATTACTGACATTACCAGTGCCATTCCTGTTCGAAAGGCTGCGACTACACTTCAGCATGAATAATCTCACCAATGTTTTGATTATTTTGCATTGATTAAGCTCAATCAGTGTTGACTGAGAGCTCTGTATCTCTTTCGCCGCACATTAGTGAACGAATTAATGCTCCGATTTTCCAACAGATTGCCGTGCACATTCCACGTTTTTACGCAGCAATGCGAAAGAAGCACTTCTCTTATAGAAGTGTTTGCAGTATGAGAAGTCAACCTACGTCACAGTCTATTCCCTTGCAACATTTAGTGCAACAATGATGTACTGGCCAAATGATTTCCATTCTAAAAATTTTTACTGAGCCCGATCACATTGCTGCTTGTGGTCTCGGGTTGTACACAGATTATGTGCCTGGCTACCCTGCAAAGGATGCTTTTTTAGCATCAGCAATACTTCTTATTTGCAAAATTCAATTCTTTTTCACGTAATGTATAACACTCACCTGGTGCAGTTTCATTGACCATGACGAATTTCTTCCCAATTGGATTGTTACTACGCTTGACCACACACGTGATGTTTGATGTCTGACCTTTTGAAAGAGGCGGAAGGAAATTGGAACTGCTGTAATATCCGTCCTCTGTCACCACACTTGTCCTGCTCGATGTGGACTGTGAACTACGAGACATTGTGACTTCAACTTCCTTGGGGTAAAATTCGGAGGCCAGGCACACTGCTGGTGGTACTTCCGGCAATTCGCCGGCATTCCCAGTGGTTTTCAGGGGTGGGTAAAGGATTGATACTTCTGGTACTTTTTCAGGCTTGTTCTCTAAAATTTCAGAAAAGGAATTAAAAACAATGATCAGCGACCACTCATGGCAGACTGCAGTTAAGTTATACCATGGTTTGTTAACCACATGTAACATAGATGCTGTAACACAGAAGGTGGTACCAGGACTATGTCATTCGGCTCTTCAATCTTCTCTGCCATTTGTAGCCGATTATTTCAAATTCAGCATCCCGTCTTTGCTTTATTTCCCCGCCATTTGATTTTTTTTTCATTTTTGGGTCTGCATGTGAATCCTCTTCAATATTAATTTACGTCAAATTTATTGTGTTCCAGAAAATTCCACAGTTTTGGTGAGGGAAACCCTCGCCCTCACTCTAGCCCTAAGTGGTGTTTGATCCCATGTTCTGGACTTAACTGGACGGAAAAAAGTCAGTCTTGGAATTATACACTTATTTTGTTAAGCTCCGGTGACATCTTTGACATTGGTTCTAGAGCAGATTATTATTTTTTTTAAGAAGGAAAAAAATCAGTTTCAATTGACCTAGGTATAAGAGACAGGCGATAGAGACATGGGTGACAAGTGAAGTGGAAAATCTAGTCACGTGGAAGAAGGCAGCATACATGAGGTTTAGGAAGCAAGGATCAGATGGGACAATTGAGGAATATAAGGTAGCAAGAAAGGAGCTTAAGAAGGGGCTGAGAAGAAGAAGAAGGGGGCATGAGAAGGCCTTAGCGAGTAGGGTAAAGGAAAACCGCAAGGTATTATTCAATTATATGAAGAACAAAAGGATGACAGGAGTAAAGTTAGGACCGATTAGAGATAAAAGTGGGAAGATGTGCCTGGAGGCTGTGGAAGTGAGCGAGGTCCTCAATGAATACTTCTCTTCGGTATTCACCAGTGAGAGGGTACTTGATGACGGTGAGGACAATATCAGTGAGTTTGATGTTCTAGAGCATGTTGATATTAAGGGAGAGGAGGTGTTGGAGTTGTTAAAATACATTAGGACGGATAAGTCCCCGGGGCCTGATGGAATATTCCACAGGCTGCTCCACGTGGCGAGGGAAGAGATTGCTGAGCCTCTGGCTAGGGTCGTTATGTCCTCGTTGTCCACGGGAATGCTACCGGAGGTTTGGAGGGAGGCGAATGTTGTCCCCTTGTTCAAAAAAAGGTAGCAGGGATAGTCCGGGTAATTATAGACCCGTGAGCCTTACGTCTGTGGTGGGAAAGCCGTTGGAAAAGATTCTTAGAGATAGGATCTATGGGCATTTAGAGAATCATGGTCTGATCAGGGACAGTCAGCATGGCATTGTGAAGGGCAGATCGTGCCTAACAAGCCTGATAGAGTTATTTGAGGAGAAGACCAAGCATATAGATGAGGGTAGTGCAGTGGATGTGTTCTACATGGATTTTAGTAAGGCATTTGACAAGGTTCCACATGGTAGGCTTATTCAGAAAGTTAGAAGTATGGGATCCAGGAAAATTTGGCCAGGTTGATTCAGAATTGGCTTGCCTGCAGAAGGCAGAGGGTTGTAGTGGAGGGCTTATATTCAGATTGAAGGCTTGTGACTAGTAGTGTCCCACAAGGATCTGTTCTGGATCCTCTACTTTTAGCGATTTTTATTAACAACCTGGATGTGGGGGTAGAAGGGTGGGTTGGCAAGCTTGCCGACCTTTATGTTGGTGGTGTTGTAGATAATGTAGAGGATTGTCGAAGATTGCAGAGAGGCATTGATAGAATGCAGAAGTGGGTTGAGAAGCGGCAGATGGAGTTCAACCCGGAGAAGTGTGAGGTGGTACACTTTGGAAGGACAAACTCCAAGGCAGAGTACAAAGTAAATGGCAGGATACTTGGTAGTGTGGAGGAGCAGAGGGATCTGGGGGTACATGTCCACAGATCCCTGAAAGTTGCCACACAGGTACATAGCGTAGTTAAGAAAGCTTATGGGGTGTTTGCTTTGATAAGTCGAGGGATAGAGTTTAAGAGATGCGATGTAATGATGCAGCTCTATAAAACTCTAGTTAGGCCACACTTGGAGTACTGTGTCCATTTCTGGTCGCCTCACTATAGGAAGGATGTGGAAGCATTGGAAAGGGTACAGAGGAGATTTACCAGGATGCTGTCTGGTTTAGAGAGTATGGATTATGATCAGAGATTAAGGGAGCTAGGGCTTTACTGTTTGGAGAGAAGGAGGATGAGAGGAGACGTAACAGAGGTGTACAAGATATTAAGAGGAATAGACAGAGTGGACAGCCAGCGCCTCTTCCCCAGGGCACCACTGCTCAGTACAAGAGAACATGACTTTAAGTTAAGGAGAGGGAAGTTTAAGGGGGATATTAGAGGAAGGTTTTTCACTCAGAGAGTGGTTGGTGCGTGGAATGCACTGCCTGAGTCAGTGGTGGAGGCAGACACACTAGTGAAGTTTAAGAGACTACTAGACAGGTATATGGAGGAATTTAAGGTGGGGGGTTATATGTTCGGCAGGTTTTGAGGGTCAGCACAACATTGTGGGCCGAAGGGCCTGTATTTTGCGGTACTATTCTATGTTCTATGTTCTATAGTCATTTATTAAAAAGAAGATCCGATTGTCATTTGAACAATTTTGGAGCTTCCAAGAGGAAGACACATTTTTATTGACCTTTACAATATCCCAGGGAACACGTTGCCCGCATCTTCTCGCTCACCAGGATTGTATGAGTTTTAATGAATTCCCCTCTGTTCCCTAACTCTAGCGAATGCCAGCATTGACAAGACATACATCTCCCTCTCTCGCTGTCTTTTTTTTTCTCTCTCTGCCCTTCTTTATTTCTCCCTCCATCCCTCACCGCACCACAGTCAGTAATAGATATCTGTCTCTAGCTATACGTCTATTCATCTATTTGTCTCCTTTTTATCTATCTCTCCATCACTCTGTACGTGTATGTTTATCTTTTCTTCTCTCTGGCTATATCTGTATTTCTATTTATCTATCTGTATCTCTTTTTATCTATCCGTCTTCCTATCTATCTATCTCTCTCTCTCACTCACTCTGTATTTGTATGGTTGGCATTCCCTCTCTCTGTCTCTCTGTATCTCGATCTATCTATCTATCTATCTATCTATCTATCTATCTATCTATCTATCTATCTATCTATCTATCTATCTATCTATCTATCTATCTATCTATCCATCCACCTATCTCTCCCACACTCTGTATGTGTATATTTGTCTTACCCTCCCTTTTCCTCGCTTCTCCGCTCTCTATCTATCTATCTATCTATCTATCTATCTATCTATCTATCTATCTATCTATCTCTATCTCGCCCTCTCTCTCTACCAAAAAGCTCGACACCATCTCGTACAAAGCAGCCATTTATCCTGCCACCTCATCAGCCGTGCTGAATCACCTTTACCAATACTGGTAGGACATTCTCGATGAAAAAAAACTACACTGCATCTTATTTCCTAGAACATTCCGACAGCTCCCGGACCCACCATTTATTACTTCAAAGATGGTTTATGGCATTACACAATATATATATATATATATATATATATATATATATATGTATATATACTGTGTAGTCCCCTCGTGAAGTCTCGCTTTATTCTCACCTGGAAATACTAGGCCAATTTTCTTTTATTTCCGGGACACACTCGTCAAAGTCTACTTCCACCAGTATTGTGGACATATCTTTGGTAGCCGCTTTGCAATGGAAAGAAATGAAGTGCCCCACTCCATCCTCTTACGAAATTAAGGGAATATAAATGCCGACAAGTAAGAGAAGCCTCGGCCCTGAACGCGCGCTGAATCAATCATTGGTTCCTGCGTAACATCGCCAACCACAGCCGGCTGGTCTGAGAAAGACCCGTGTATTCCCATTCTCTGCATTTTATCTATAACCAACTCGCATTCAACCCTAATAAATTCCCGACAAATGCATTTGTCTGATTTTGTTGCCCAACGTCCATTCTTGATCATCAAAGCGCTCCATTTTAAAATACAAATACAGCTTTGCAAATTCCTTCCTTATTTTGTCCAAAAGGACAGACAACGGTCGGTGGCTATAGTTTATTTCCGTACTGGAGGAGGGTAAATCCCAGTGTTCTCCTGTAATTCTTGTTGCTGAATTTAGTTTTCTTTGAGTGCATACCACATCTTCTAAAGTTATGGGTAGTAGAACATTTGACTGCATTTTAAATTATGCAAAAGGATTTAAGTTGTCTACTGAAACGGGCAGCCATGCGGTAAATGACTTTTAAGTAGACAGAAATGTGATGTAAAAGGTATTGATGGAACGAATGAGGCAGTGGAAAATATTCTAAAAGGTATGCAACAATTAGTGAACGCGGCAGGAGAGCCTAGCTAGGGCTAATTAATCACATACATTGTGAGCTTTATCGAGAAAGGCATTAGACGATAAATAATACGTCAGTGGTAACTTTATAAAACACTGGTTCGGCCTAATAGAATCTTATTTACCATGCCAGTCGTTGCGTTATCAGAAGGATTTGAATGTATCAGAGAAGGTCTAAATTTAGGGTATTGTTTTCTGTTCTGAGGGCAGGAGTTACAAGGCGAGATTTGGGGAATTGGGTTAGATTCCTCAGGGAAATAAAATACTGATGCGAGATTTGATGGAAATAAATCGTCAGAGGTCTGAATACAGCAGGTCATAGAAAATTGATCCTTGTGGTCGACAGGAGGAATAGTACATAGTTAATGGCAACCAAAATAAAGGCAAACAGAATGCTTTCATGAGGGGAATATATGTTTGTGACTTTTGAAGGCCTGAATGTATTTTGCGTCCCTCAATGGAAGATTAAAAAAAAAACTGATAAAGAAAATTTGATAAGGTTACAATATCTTGTAACCTATCTAGGTACAATATCTAGGTCGAGCTGTGACAGCTGGGACGGATAAGATGTGTCGAATCCCTTTCTGAGCTGTAGCCATTTTGTAATTCTAAGGTATACTTTCTCAAAGCTCTCCACGTAACTTTTCAGCCAAAAACTTTCTTTCTTGAATCTGTATTGACTCTGCGTAATCGAAATTATATCTTTTAAGTGGCTTCATATCATTTGCTCGATTATACACTCCAGCATTTTACCACCCGATGTATGATAAACCTTCAGAGCTATATTACTTTTCTCTCATTTAGTGGGTTAATTGATCATATGGTCACGTTGAACCAGAAGGCCTGCCAATTTGCCGTATCTCCAAATTGGAAAATAAAAATAACATACAATATGGATGCTGTTACCGGTATTCTCCCTCTCACCGAAAGTTTATTCTCCAGTCCACACCATTCAATTTCGCACCAGCATCCATAGTATTTTGGAAGACATGAAGCTGGGCAGCAGATCTATTTCAAATCTATAAACATTCGGACAGCAGTGACTCTACTTCCAGGGAAGGCCAAATAAAATTTGCATGTCTCCTTTGTCACACACCAATTGGTTTTGCAACTGCTCTGCTGGAAATCGCAATAAACTGCAGAATGGTGGAAACAGATCATCACTTCAAAGAAACAATGATTCTCTCTGTGAACTGTGTTTGCAGCCCATTTTGTAAGAAGCTAACATATTCGAGAACCCCTTTCACCCCAGTAATTTTCCTTCACCCCACTACGTCGGCAGATGATATGAAACTTGTAGGCACATACCAGCAGATTCAAGGGATAGCGTCTATCTCCCACCCTGTTATAACACTATGAACGGTTCCCCAGACGGCAAACAGATTCTTGACGCTACAATTTACTTCCTAGTGACCTTGCATCTTGTTATCAGCCTGCACTCTCTCTGTAAACACAACATCAATTCTGCATTCTGTTATTGGTTTTCCTTCCAGCTACCTCAATGCATTAATGTAATAGAAATGATCCATGTCGATGACATAAAAGAGATTTTCTTTGTTCCTCAGTACACGTGATAATAATAAACTCATTTACTAATTTACCAATTCGTTACTTTGAGGTTGGTTAGCTTCTCAGATATCTTTTTAACTAACACGAATTTATTTTACCTCCCCCCCCTTTATTGTAGAAGGAACGGGGTTCTACTGTTTCCCACAGAAGCATCTTAAGAAAAAGGACGGACAAGTAGGATTTTTATAAGTTATCCGCATTTTACTTGTTTCTCATTAAAAAATATTCTCACCAGCATATACCCTCGGAGATATTTTTTTAACTTTTGATATATATCCATTGAAGATCTTAATGCCCAATTCACTCCTTGATAATGTGCTACCTTATAATATGTTTCCTTGATTGTGAATTTCGGTATTATTTTTCCTGAATTTGGTGACTTTTGCAATTCCTAATACCTCTTCACATTTATTTTGCCACATTACAAATCGAAATGTAGGTTTAGTTGCCTGCTGTGAATTACATAGTGTAGGCTGTGCGAGGAGAAACAGGATGGAGTTGATCGATATATGAAAAGTAATGGGTTGTCAGCGAATAACTTGGAAAGTGTATTTAGTGGCATTTCTCTGAGATGGCATTCCCTGAAATCACAGACAGACCTACTTGCGTACTACGGACAAGCTCAGAAATATAACAAACTCAGGTTAATGTAATTCCAGTTTACATCAGTTTTGCACACTTCATTTGACAATTTCTTATTATGCTTCTTTTCAACCTTTTCCTCCAAATTATTTGATGTAATTGAAATCCCTTTACTGTACGTTCTTTGGCATAGAAGTTAGATTCCGTTCTTCCAAATCCTGCCCGCTAGTGAATGCCTCATATTTTATTATGTTCAGATTCAACACCCTGTCTGAACGCATCACTTACAGAACGAATAAAATAAACCATCATTTAATCGGAAACCATTAGCACAATGGTTAATTTAAAACATCTCCTTTAATTTTTGCTCTTGTACAATATAATGGAATCTTGACCTCTCAATCTATCTCATCGTAGCCTTGCAACTTATTTATAGAAACTATTGCACTTTCCTGGCAACATTTTTTTAATCGACTACGGTTATCAAGGCTTACATTCAGTTGTCAGTTTTAATTTTCTCTCTTTCCCTATCAAACGTCGGTGTGGATGGAGGTGGATGTGCGGGAGAGTGTTATATTTACCGCCATACGATTCCAGGACCTATGGAGCTTTACAAGCTAGTAAGTAGAGAAGTTATTCTCTACAATCAGCTGTGTTTACTGATGTAAAGTTTACTCTTTCTTAACACTTTACTGCTTTGACAGAGATACATTGAACAGTTTCTCAATACGAAACAATTCAGTGTATGAACTTATCAGCTGGCTGCCTTTTATTCTGCTGGCAATAGCCGTGAATATTCCAGTCACGGCTGCTTAAAGAGAAAGCGATGAAAATTCTTCGACCTAAAATGATAAACCTGTTTCTTCCTCCACACCCACTACACGAACTGTTAATTCTTCGAGCACATTTATGAAGATTTTATGACATACTGAATATCTCACAATAAACATATTTCACTGAAACATGATCCTTTAGCTTCAGTTTAAAAGTAATCTGAGAAAATAAAGCAAGGAATATTATTTTCAGTAGCAGTTGGCTGGTAACAGGATATAATTAAAAATAGTTGAGAGAGGGGCGTGGGAAGACGTTTTTAAGATTCAAATGCAAAGTAGTCAGGTCCAAGAATATTATAAAAAGTATATAAGGAGTAACGTTCCAGGTGAATTTAACTCTAAAGAACATAAATAGGATAGGAGAGAATATTGGAAATATATATGAAAGGTGCGAAGACGAAAGGAATTCATGGTGGATTTATTCTTGATTTTGCTGCAGCAAATAGTCATAGAAAAATGGACACCGACAGAAGTTCTTCGGCCTAGTGACACCCCGCTGATCTTTAAGCAGGTATTTACAATGCTTATGCGCAGATCCAATTCTAATTACCCTGCATTAGATCTTCACAGACCTCACTGCAATCTCCCGTTAACTCAATTCTGCAGCTCACTTAGACACAGAGAATAATTTAGAATGTTCAATTAACCTGAAAATCTTCATGACTTTTGGAAGTTGGGAGGGGCGATAGGAACGGACACCCAGAGGAATCCCTCGTGGTGATAGGGAGAGTGTGAAGACTCCATGAATGCTGCACCGAGTTCAGTATTGAACCTTGGTTTCTGTCTTAATGAAGTAACAGCACTACGAGTTGAGCCATTGTGCAAAGAGGTCTCGAATTTCGTGTTCAATGCAGTCGCTACATGGGTGGGTTACAGTTCCCCTTAGAATGAACTTTAAGTGACTTTATTTCTATCGCCAGTTTCTCTCCCCGCTATTAGCTATCAGCCAGCAACAAAAACAAACAAACTAACAAACAAACAAGCATATACATTTACCAGAAGAAGAGGATGTTCACACTTATTTGGCACAGCTCACAGCTGTTAGCTGGGCCATGCTGCCAAATATGAGTGTTTAAATATAATGTTCTCACAAAGAATAACCCAGCCCAGACTTTTCATTAGACCTGAACTAAACAACTTTACAAATACCCCATGTGTTGTAGGAATCTTTGTTATCCGTGCGGTTGATGCAATTAGCCTGCGACGGGACGTTCTATACAAAACATTGTGCGTTTCTCTGCCTGATAACTATAACACAAGCCCAAATCCAGGAATCGCCCTAGTTAGGAGGACATTTTTGTGCATGAATCCAGGAAGCAATCTCCAAATCTTTATATATCAATTGGGGTTCTTGCCTTTCTTTCTATTTTCATTAGAATGGAAGCAAATGCTCAGCGTGATTGAATTGATGACAAATGTTGAGCTCAATTAAGAAGCGAAATATGTGGCTTCGCATTCTATCACCGTTCATGGAACCTTTATCACCAGGACGGGCTGAAAGACCTCTTATTTTCAGTAAGACTCCAGGAGAGTTATCATGCAGCGCATTGACGCACTTTCCCCACTAACAACCAGGACCATCAGCAACAATTTCATCCTGTTCACCCACACAGCCAAATTCCATTCCCCAAATATGATTTTACACCACCGAACTACTTCCCAAGTAAAATACGATGGAAAACACGAGTGCTACTTAAACAGGTTTGTGAAAAGTAAAAGGCGATGACTTACTGGGTTCAACGGTGAGTTTCGTGCCGTTTCCAAAAATCATCTTATCTGTATCACGGTGTATTCAGCTGCTACAAATACTGCTCTTACCACATAAGAGACCCTTCTATGGTTTCTGAGCAAAATACCTTATTCTGCATTCTGAGGGCACTTTGAGTCTACATTTGCTTGCCATTTACAGTGGAGTGGGTACATTTCTCCCATCCTTAGCAGCATCACAATGAAGCTTCGTAACACCAAAACCCAAAATAACTTGTTTTTAATCACCTCTACAGTGGTACTGAAATGCATTACATATTCCGAGCTGGTGGGGACGGGACATAAATGTGGGGTAGTGATGACCTTCCAGTTGTCATATAGATGCCTTCCTAGTTCCCGGGAAAAGGGCACCATGGAGATGATGCCGAAAAATTTGGAGGACTGCGGATGTGAGACAGATTGGGGTAGTTATAGTTTGGTCAAATATTGCAGACGCAGTGTTAGATTTTAAGGGTAAGACCTGTAAAGTGCGATGACGGAAAAATAAAATCATGGCAGATTCATTCTTGATTTTGCTGCAGCTGCATAGTGTAAGTAAAATAGGACACCAACAGAAGTTCTTTGGCCAGTGGACACCCTGCGGATCATTAATCACACTTTCACAATGTTTATGCAGGGAATCCCATTCTAATCTCCTTTCTTTGGATCAACATAGGCCCCACTGTAGTCTTCCATCAACTGACCTAATAGTCTACAACTTACTTACACACAGAGAATATCTTAGAGTGTTAAATTAACCTGAGCATCCTCAACACTTTTGAAAGATAGGAGGGTCGAATTGAACGACAACCCGAAGGAGCCCTCGTGGCCACAATTAGCCCGTGAAATCTACACGGATACAGCGCAGTGTTCGGTATTGAACCATAGCTTCTGTGTTAATGAGGCAGCAGCACTAAGAGTTGAGCCATAGAACCATAGAACGTTACAGCACAGAAACAGTACTTTTAGCCCTTCTTGGCTGTGCTGAACCATTTATCTGCCTAGTCCCACTGACCTGCACCTGGACCATACCCCTCCATACACCTGTCATCCATGCATCTGTCCAAGGTTTTCTTAAATGTTAAAAGTGAGCCTGCATTTACCACTTCATTTGGCAGCTCATTCCACACTCCCACCACTCTCTGTACAAAATAACCCCTCCCCCAATGTTCCCTTTATACTTTTCCCCCTTCACCCTTAGCCCATGTCATCCGTTTTTTTTCTCCCATAGCCTCAGTGGTAAAAGCCTGCTTGCCATTGTGCAGAGAGTCTCCAAATTTATGTTCAATGCACTGGCAACATGAGCGGGTCTCTGTTTCCTTTAAAATGAGCTCTAAGTATCTTTGACTTAATTTCAATCGTATTTTTCTCTCTCCGCCGTCAGCTAGCAGCCGGCAGCAAAAAATATACATCAACCAGAAGGAGAGGATGCCAGCTCTTACTTGGCCCAGCTGTCAGCTGGTTCCTGCTGCCAAATATGAGTTTGCAAGTCGAATATTCTCACTTCAAGAATAACCCAGCCAAATCTTTTCATTAGCGAAAAGTAACCACGAATTGAACAACTTTACAAGTACCCCCTGCCCCATGTTGTAGGAATTTTTGGTATCAATGTGGTTAATGGAATCCGCCAGCGAAGCTTCGTTATATATAAAGCATTTGACTGGGGGCTTATCTTTTAAGTTCGAAACCCTATCCTTTTTGCTATCTTTAATAGAATGGCAGCGACGTTCAGTTTGACTGGAATTGATTACAAGTACCTGAGCTCACTCGGGGGAGGGTGTGAAAAGAAGTAGATTAGAATTCTATGACCCTCCATGGACCTATTATCTTCACGACGGGCTGAACGACCTCCAAAGTGCGGTGAGACTCTGGGAGAGTTGTTGTCATGAATATTGTCGCAATGTTCCCACTAACAACCAGAATCATCACCAGCCACTTCACCCTACATTCACCTGTACAGCCAAGTCCCCTTCCATGAGCAAAATGTTAAACCACATAACTAATTCGCAAGTAAAACCTGATGGGAAACACGACTGTTACTTTAATAGGCTTATAAAAATCAAAATAATCCGACTTACCTGGTTCCACCGTGAGTTTCGTGCCACCGCCGAAGATAAGTTTATTGTCACTGTGTGAACAGCTGCTACAAATACAGCTCTCACCACATAAGGAACCTTCTATGTTTTCATAGCAATTTGCCTTATGCTGTATTTGCGTGCAATATATATTGGAACCCATATAATGCTCCACTCTTTTCTAACTTCACAAAAAAGCTCCATAACTCCAAAACTTCAATTTATTTTTTTATCAGCTCTACTCTGATGCTGAAATGCATTACATGCTCTGGGCTGGTAGTAACGGGGCAGAGGTGATTTCAAGTGGCAGATTTCCAGTCCTTGTCATCGTATCGATGTTCTCCTGGTTCCAAGAAAAAAAGCACCATGGAGATGATGCTGATGAATTAGGAGGAATACAGGTGTGAGAGAGATTGGGGTTGGTGTAGTCTGTGCAGTTACTGCAGACGCAGTGTTGGACCCTTAGGAGCGAAAGGAGGATTTCAAAAGTAAGACCTCGAAATTGGAAACTCCTGGTTTGCTGTCAGTAATCAAATACATCACATCCATGTGCCACCCTTCACCATTCCAAAGAAAAGCATAACAAGAAAATAAGGGGGGCATTTCGGCAATTGTGTCAAACTTCAAAGTGGTGGAGATGGTTCCAGGATTCTTCAGGCATTGGGACCAGCCCTGGTGCATGCAGAATTATTTAAAAATAAATGCTTGCTATTGAACAGGACGGGCTGATATCCACCTCTAGAGTGAGGGAGTTTAAAGTGTAATGCTGGTGGTGGGGTTGTGACATTCAAGTTTTAGAGTGTTGCCTTAAGGAAATAGAAGTAGAATGGATGAATACAGAGTAGTAACTAAAAGCGGTGATTAATGCTGCAGAAGTTGTCCTACCTTCAGTGTATTTTAGATGGATGAAGAGGAATAGATGGAAACCTGCACAATATATGCCGGCAAACGCAAAAAGTATAGGGAATAATGTTGATAAAAGGACAAATCACTGTTTGGGGATATTATGTGGTAACCAGAACTGTAAATTGGTTTAGAATTGGTTGCCTTGATATGTTCCCTGTCGTATAGCTATATTTAGATACAGATTGTTGAGAAAAACAGGGGCTGTCAGTTTGATAAAGCGACGATGTTACCAAGTCACAAAGAGATAAGCCAGGAAATAGACATTTCAGCCCACTGAACTGCCCCCACCACCCCCCAGCATTAACCACCTATTTTCATGAATCCTCATCGATCCTTGTTTTTATTTTCAAAAAGAAAGCTTCCTTTCACTTATCCTATCACTGCAGGTAAATTACAGAGGCCTGTTAACGTACCGGCTCCGTGTTCTGAGATTGTGACACGCAGTTCGAGACACGTAGACAAACGATGCATTATCTGTAAATTTCTGTATGGAGCCCCGTAAGAATATCATGCATACACTTCAATGAGATCAACTTCCGATTCTTTTTTCCAAATTCAGGCGAGTCTTTCCGAAGTTATTTTACCCCCTTGCAATAATGCAATCGCGCTACAATAGAAATCAACCTCATGAACCTTCAATACATTTCCTTCTTTGCATTTAGACGAGAGTTGCCTATGTTATCCATGTGCTGCCTAAACAGAGATTTGTAAAACTGCATCAGAGTTATCTATTCTTACATGAGATTGTTTTTGCAATAAGCTCCAGTGCACCACTTACCTTCCTAATTCGTATTCATGAAGATCTCAGAGTCCCTCCTAATAGATTTCAGCTTCTCCATTGACACTATTGTATTTCTTCCGGACAAAATGGAATATCTCATCTTTCCGTGTTATAATACTTCTGCTATCTCCTTGCCAGTGCATTTATCTACTGTATTCCTAGAGGTTTCTCTGCATCCTCCTCACACCGACACTACATCCACGTTATCCTGTACTTTAATATAGATTGCATAAAGCAGCACAAATCCCATCTTCCCTTGATTCCCCTTCGCTGATTTTCTGACGTAAACCATTCTCCAATTAGTATTAAAATTTCGTATTAACCCTGGCAACCTGTTCATATTCTATACCTTCACAGTATTGTTCGGGTCAATTTTGATCCGGTCCAAGAATCCCCTTATAACAAGTGCCTATATAAAATTTTGAACCACAGATCTATTTAGAATGTACCAATAATCTATCTTATATTAATAAATGGGTGATTAATTCTTAATTAATATTTCAGAAATTTAATATCAATTTCAATAGATACGGGAAAGTTGACCTGGAACAGCCTCAATGTACAAAGATTTGTCGCATCTGTACAATAGTATAAAATATTTAAATATTTTCCTTTTTGCGCATTTTGGGTAACTTGGAAAAGTCATCACATTTCGGTTAAAAATGGCATTTAGGGTGTTTTTCCTGCTGTCAAATGTCAAAACAGGTCAAATTGGCCCGAACATTATACAAGGGCTAATAGGCTTCGTATTGAGTAAGCCTCGTCAATGAATGAAAAAACACAGGAAAATATGGGCATGAGCAGACCATATGGTTTCCCAGCCTTTCCCACCATTCATTATGGCTGATATTCTGTATACAAGTTTCAACTCATTTTAAAGTTCGGTATAAACCTCAATTCTGCGAGTTGAAACTGCACATTAAGTTCTCTGATCCGATATGCTGCGCAGAATTGCACGTAGCCCCGCTTTATTCCAGAAAATAATAATTATGTGCTCGATATGTGAATTACAAATACAAATCGAGGGACACTCATTTGATCAGTGTTTCTGTTTCAAGACCGCTTAGCATACATTAATTCGACTTCAATTGTCTCATATGCACCTGATATACTATGACCAACAGTTTCTGTTTATGTTACTTTGCAGTTCATATTACTCGAACTCAAACTCCAAGAGGAATCAACATGCAGCTTATTACACTCCACGATTAGCGATAGTATGCACAAATCAGAGGAGCGTATTCTGAATAGTCATGATACCCAGGTTAGGCAACACCTAGAATACTGTGCTCAGTCACAGCCATTGTACTTGAGGATGTTTGGGAATGTCCCAGAATACACTCGGGTTTTTACCAATTTTTCTTCCAGAAGCAATAAATGACGAGTCCTAACTATAAAGGTAGAGTTAGGATTGTTGTCCATGGATGGAAGTAGATTTACTAGCGTTAACACCATTACGAGATGTGTAGTTAATGCTTGAGTGAAGAGGGGCGGAGAGGGGGAGAGAGAGAGAGAGAGAGAGAGAGAGAGAGAGAGAGAGAGAGAGAGAGAGAGAGAGAGAGAGAGAGAGAGAGAGAGAGAGAGAGAGAGAGAGAGAGAGAGAGAGAGAGAGAGAGAGAGAGAGAGAGAGAGAGAGAGAGAGAGAGAGAGAGAGAGAGAGAGAAACAGACGATGGAACACGGGGGAGGAAAACTCTTGTAGAGGGGAGGAGCGGCGTATTATCTATGAACTGCCTTTCACCCGAAACACTAGCTGCTTCTTTTTTGCGTTGATTTTGACAGTCCAGTATTTTCTACCTTTCTTTTCAGTTTTTTGACTCTCTTTGATCGTATCCTTTCCGAAGTGTTTCTTCCTCTAAACCTGACTTAATCCCTGCCTTCGATAGTGCTGCAATTGTTAATTAAAACTTACAAAAATATAATTGGGTGAAGAGATGAACGCCTATATAGTAAAATTTAAAGTTACCGTGAAACATTCCTGTATTACTGTATTTTCTGTAATATTTTGTCACTGATGACTGCGGCATTAGCACGGGGCTACAAACTGAAGGTAGCATGGCCTGGATAAGCAAATATGCCAGCGAGAAATGTTGCGCTTTAATTTGCTAACTTGGCTCTCCGTCGACATTCACTGTAGCTGAGAAAGAATAAATTCAATGACTAGGAGAAGAAACCTACACTTACTTAGTAAAACTGTGATCTGCGTCCCGCCGCCAAATGTTAGTTTAAATTCACACATTAACAATAACCCAGGTACAAATCATCCAGAGGACTAACAGGCCTAGTGTCTAGCAATTACACTGATAGCCTCTTCTGCTGTAGGATTCTGATAAGTTATTAATGAGGTCAGTGAGTGTGAGTTCATTCTGAGAATGAACCTGACAGTGTTGCATTGTATTTAAAAAAAAATTCCTGGTGAAGGGAAAGCTTTATTGTGGAAATATCTGCTGCCAAATTTGCTTTATTGAGGCCACAGAATCTGCAGTTATTTTTGTAGTGATATCACTAAACAGGATTTCTGTTCATTCTAGATGTATGACTCTTAATAGAGCGGCACAATGAGAGTGCCACAAACGATTCGTGTCGCTAATGTTAGATCCAATGTTGTTAATTGTCGCTTTACAGCTGATAATTACCACGGATCCAATTTCCCACTGTAACAAAAAGGTAACATTACAGAAATATTGTCCACACACTTTGCAACAGGAAGTCAGTGTTCTCATTAGCAGATAAACATGGACTTCCTGGATTTCACAGTACGTGCAATACAATTTCTGAAGTTTAGGCTTGGTATAAGCGCTTGTTCACCCGAGCTTCAAAAAAAATACAGCTCTTGTCACCATCAATGGCGGTTTAGGTTCCGGTCCGGTATTGCGTTTTGCGCACATCTCAAAATTATAATTAATTCCATTCTTGGGGCATCCACCTCGCTCATCCCAGGAACAAACGCAACAGAAAGAGACGATATTTGAGGGGCGATTGATAAGTTTGTGGCTTAAGATAGAAGGAGTCAATTTTAGAAAACCAAGCACATTTAGTTTTCAATATAGTCCCCTCCTACATTTACACACTTAGTTCAGCGGTCGTGGGGCATACGGACCCTTCTTTGTAGAAATCGGCGTCTTGAACCTCTAGAAGTGATTCACAGCGGGGGGTGTGATTGATAAGTTCGTGGCCTATGGTGGAAGGAGACGAGTTATCCAGCTCTCATTACATGCAGCTGCAGGTCAAGTCTTAGGATCCGTTTGCTCCACTACCGTTGGGCTAAATGTGTAAATGTAGGAGGGTACTATGTTGAAAACTAAATGTGCTAGGTTTTCTGAAATTGACTCCTTCTACCTTCGGCCACGAACTTATCAATCACCTCGGATGCAGTCGTTGAGCACGTTTGCCTTATGTAAGACATTGATTAGAGAGAAGGGGTGGGGATTGAGGGGAATAAACTCAGTTAATGAGATGTATAAGTTGATGTGAGGGTCTTTTGGATGGATTGAGAACTGACTTCGTATTTAAATTCTTGAGGCATACATTATGAAATATTGACTTGACGTAAAATAGCAGTTCAGAACCGATTTTTTAAATGTAGTATGTTATTATTGAAGACCAGGATTTAATACCTTCATCCCCTTTCAAATCTTGCGCTTTTGAAGACCTGTATTCCATAGTTGAGATACCACCACATTTATTCTCTGACGCCTAACTCTGGTACCGTTCAGCAGAAAATGGCATTACTCAGAAGGGAAGGAAAACACTTATTTGACACAACTGCCAGCTGCGTCTCGTCGCCGAATATTAGCTTCCGCTGTCTCAGTTATAATTTCCCAGGCACAAACCTTCCACTAGACCAACCTGCCCATATTTCAGCTTTTGCACCTTTTCGTGCCGCGTGACACTATAGTTTAATCGAGCTGTCAGTGAATGATAAAGCCTTTTACTAAACAATAAAATAAATAGAAGTTAAAACGTAGAACTTAGAGCAGAAAGTTTGGGTTTGGTTCAGTGACCAGCAATTAGCAGAGTAATAAAAAAATGTAGAACTCATGTGGCAAGACTGTTTCACTGCCATATGTTACTTTTCCCTCACATCTATTCTCGCAGTTCTAGTCACCCAGATGGAAACCTACCACTGTACAACGTTATAATTTCTAGCTATTGCTTGGGTCAAGTATTTGCAATTCTGCCTATAGCCGAGATCAGCAAATGGAACTGGTGATGCGCATACAGATTTCATCCGAACAGCATAATTCTGTATTTAGCGCTTTCCCTGCTAGAAAGAAGTTCTAAATTGTGCAGGAATCGAAGTTCAGGAATTAGAAAGCAAATCCCTCTTCCCTAAAACACTTTACAGAACTTGAAGCTATTGCAAGGGAACTTCAGAATGTACTGCCTCCAGATATCGTAAACCTGCGTTTTGACCAAAAATGAATAGTTTTTCTCAACAGTCAGCAGGTCGAGCAGTATCTGAGTCTGATAAATTTTCTAAGATCTGGAACATTTACACTGTTTCTTTCTCCACCAATTTGACATGGCATTCTGTTTGCTTGGCCAGCTATAAATTCAAATTAATACTCCAAGCAACTATTGACATACTTAATGTCACTAAATTGTCATGGACACAACAGCCACACTGCTAATAAATTAAAAGTCAACTTTTCTGGATTCATTTTGAACATATACAGGAGATGTTTGATGCTCTTGGCTTGAGATAGGGTGCCAGTGGTGTTCAGTGTGCGGTGAGGTTATTTACGTGTGAGACTCTCTTGATTGATGTCTTCCTACGTGCGCACTCCAGGCATGCAACAAGAAATCACTCAGTTAAAATAAATACTATCTTGCGTTCATCTTCAGGACAACAGTACATTCAGTAATTCGACCTTTTTGCTGCCAGATCTTGTCACTGCAGCTGAGCAGTTCAATATCTCTAGTGTATATAAATGCTGATACTGATTGGATGACTTTCACCCTACTACTAAGCTGTCGCTACCATAACGTTCTAGCGACAATATTAAGACTCCATTGATCAGTGTACGTAAATTCTCAGAAGGAAAACGAACTCACCCTCTTGACAAAATCATCGCCTGTAATGCCACCAAAGTTCAGCTTCTAGCTAGACAATAGCAATGCCCAGGCATAAACCAGTCACTAACCATCGAGACCATTTTCCAATAATTATGTTAATGGCCTCATAGCATGTTCTCTTCAATGTCTGTGTTTTTCGTACTATCTGTCACTGAATGATAACCCCTTGCACAAACTGATAAAGTAAGCTTAAAATAACGCACCAGTGGATGCAAAGGACATGTTCTGTTTAGAAAAAAGCATAAAATAGCATCAACCAGAAGCAATGGAACTGGAACTTACTTGGCAAAACCGTCAACTGTGTCCCACTGCCAAACACCACTCTTTGTCTCCTGTAATCGTATATCACAGACATAAACGCTCATACATAATCCTGCAACTTGACTGGCGAGCTAATTTCGAAATAATGCTTGGGCTAACATGTTTGTAAGCCTTAGGATATTCAAACACACACCAATGGAAATTGTACTATCAGTGGACTGATTGCATCGAAGGTAGCATTACAATACCTTCACCTCAAATAAACCGTTAATTCGAAGTCATTTATTTAGCTACATTAACAAAACGTTTGGAAGAGTTGCTGCTTGACTGAAAGAGACTATTAGTACCAATGAACTTAGGTTATTTTTTTCCAGAAGTTATCACATTGTCGCATTTCCCGGTACCACACTCAAAGCTGAACAAATTAATTACCATATTGTCAACTCAACTCCCTTTTGGAAATCTGATTCAGGCTGGCCTTAGCACTTCTCGAGAGAGCTGACATATCCTATTTGGGTGATATTTCCCCTTACACAGTTTCTTCTTTGGTCAAAGAAAGAATTCGGCATATCGGATCTCCTCTGTCCACAAATGTCGTCTATCTCCCATGGTTCTCTCCATCCAACCATTCCTTTCCAGCTAGAGCAGTTACCCCCTTCCATTCCAACAAACCCATTCACAATAGGTAAAATCTCCAGCAGCAATTAAATGTCTATGCCCTTTGGAATATGGGGAAACACAGGAGCTTGGTGGGGAGTGGGGTGGTCGGGGGTTCGGCAGTGGCTCTGGAACTCAAATAATCACAGGAAGAACAGGAACACCTCAGGGCAGCGCCCAAGTTCGTAGAACCATCCTCCAATTGGAATAACCTGTCTGCATTTACACTATTCAAGTCCCCAGTTTGTCAAAGTCGCTTAATTCTCTTCCCAACATCATTCTCTAGTATGGTGTTTTCCCCTAAGTTCCTCATTATAGAACCATTTTAGGAAATCTTCCCCACATCCATGAACTTCAGCTCTTTCCTTCCAGGAAACCACGAGAATACTTTATATGTGGCCTAAAAGGTCAGTCAGCGCTCCAAATGTGGCCGATCACAAGAAGAATTAAGCTTGTTGTTAACTTGCAAATAGAAAGCAACAGGTTCTACTCCATCCTTCTGCACATACACGTGGGAAGGATGGTGACTTCGGTTTTCGGGGACGAGGGGTAGTGAGGGGTGCAGAAATTATGCAGATCGGCGTTGCGCATCGATCAGTGAGCGGCTTTATGTCGCGTGCCTGCCTTGACAGTTTATTTCCAATTTGTTTTTAAGGTATGTTTGAAGGCAATTAAAGCCTTGAGACTGAATGTGATTCCGTATTCCCTGTCATTCCAACAATACACGGAACAACATTTTCCTGGCATATTTTGTGAATGAAGCTCACGTTTTTATCAAATGGAGTATATTGAAACTTTGATAGTGTTTGAATGACTTTCTCCCTACCGCTAGGTCCTCATTGCCTTAGCTTTCTGGCAATTACAAAGCACCAGTCAGCAGTAAATAACGTAGCTGAATTAAAAAAAAAAACTGACTTACTTGGCACAACTGTCAGCTGAGTGCCGCCGCCGAATATCATCTTCCTAGTTCTACACAGTAAGAATGAGTAAGGCAAAAATTTGCTAATCCACTACCGGCCCCAATTATAGCAATGACACCAACGGCCTTTTGTGGTGTTTTCTAATCGCAATTTGTCAGTGAATTTTAAAACCTTGCACGAAGTGATACAGCAAGTATCAAATGCTGGAACTTTGCACCAGAGAGTGTTTTATTCTGTTAGTCGCAGAAAAGGACTTCAAACGTGAACATACAGAATTGAAACTGACATGCAAGACTCTCAACGTAGTGGTACTGCCAAACGTTGTCTTAACAGTCGCATCGAAGCAGATCATAGGACAACCGCCCGTCCAGAAACACCCCAGAGAACCAAAGGGACTTTTAAAACAAGAGAAACTCTGTGGATGCTGGAAATCAAAGGAACACAAACAAACTGCTGGAGGAACTCAGTAGGCCAGGCAACAATCGAAAAGAGTAAAGTCGAAATTATGGACCGGGACTCTTCAGCAGGACACTGCTGCACCCTACTAAACAGTCTCGTCCCGAAAAGTTGACTGTACTCTTTTATGTAGATGCTACCTGGCTTGCTGAGTTCCTTCCGCATTTTGTGTGTGCTGCAAAGGAACATTTATTGCTCATGCTCGGGCTCAGAGTCTGCAACAGTAACTGAAGCAAAGAACCATCAAGGAAAATAATAATGCATCTGTATAGTTTTCATCTTAAGATTAAACTGCAAATTGAAGGATAGTTATATAGTAATATAATGTAATACAAACTATGTGCTTCGTTGAATCAGAGAAATATCATTCTGCCGAAAGCAGCCATTTGTCCTTATAACTTCACACTTACATATTCACAGCTCTTTAGCGAGGAAACAGGCTCTTCGGCCCTTATCATTTCTACCAATCTATATGTACTTTAAGCCAATCCCATTTGTCTGTCTTTGGCCCATATCCCTCGAAACATTTTCTGTTCATGTACTTGTCCAAATATTTACCTGTGTCGGCTCTTAGAGGGAACTATGTACTTGTACCCCAAGGTATCCTTTTCTAATAACTCCCCAGGACCCACCATTCATTTCGTGTATTCGTGGCTGGTTTTGTTTCTCAAAATACTCCACTTCACTATTTCCTAAATTAAATGCTATCTGCTAATTCCTTGTCTACTTCTTCAGTGGAATTATATTCAAAGTATCCTTGGACAACCTTCTTCATTCCCACTACAGCACGAATTGCGGCACTATCTGTAAACTGGCTGATCATACCACTTTATTTCAACGAGGAAACCTTGTATTCAGCTTGCTGTATCGCTTTGGATTTGTCATTCTGAGTTGCTGCATCACTTTGCCCTCGTCAATCTACTTGGTCACATCCTCAAAAATATAATCTAATTTATGAGATACTTCCTCCTACAAAAAGTTCATGCATACTATCCCCAATCAAACTTTGGGTTTCCAAATACAGATATATATTATCGTTCAGAATCCACTTCAGTTTTCTCCCTGTCACGGTTGTTCGGCCTACTTGACTCATGGAGTCAAGAGATCAGAGTCATAGATCAAGGAAACAGGGGCATCCTTCTAACGTGTTTTCCCCACTAAACATCTATCCATGCTAGCTTCAGTTTGGAGGGCACACATCCTCGAAATCCTTTCTATATGAACATTTCTGTACGTCTTTTAAACATTGTAATGAAACTGATGTATTGAGCTTCCCCTTGCAGCTCGGTTCATACATCCACCATCATCCGCATGAAATGCTTGCCATTTAGCTCCATTTAAATATCTGACCTCACACTTTACACCTATGTCTTCTCGTTTTATATACCACTGCCCTGGGGGAAAATCCTGTAATCAGTCACCATATCAACCCTCCATACAATCTTGGCAGAAATAAAAATCTCATCTTGTCCAACTCTTCTTTTCACTGAAGTGCACACACAATTTCCAACTTATTTTCCAGGTTTGTCTTTTTGAAATAGAAACACAGCATTACCATTCCTCCAGATTTTCGATATGTCGAGAAAATTTCACCAATTTCACCTGCCTGTGTTCTATTCCCGGATTCTTGCAACAACGTGCTTCATCTTAAATCCCACATCTCTGGAAGGATCCTAATTAGCTTTCCCCATTTCAAACCAGTACACTTTACCTCTATATGAATCTCAAGAGTCCTGTTCTATTCTCGAGTTTTAACTACTTTTAACAATATCCTTATGTGCAAACCCAGGAGCATGTACATATCCTCCTTTATTATTCTATCAAGTTCGTTCTATTGTGGCTCAGCATTCATTTTAAAGGAGTTATTACTTCATAAAATTAAAGTATTTTAAATTGTGTTTGACTCCTGAGTATTCATTTTACTTCAATTCTGCAACCCGAATTTCTTTCAATCGACAATCACGGTGATCTCATAAATAAATTTCGGTGCCCATGTTTAGATGAAAAAAAAAATCGAAATTGTGCAGGGTCCTAATTTCTTGGATGATAAATGCGATGTCGACAATAATAACAAAATTACTTAGCAGAAATATCAATTTTAAAAACAAAGGTGAAAATATCGTGAAACATTCAGCAAGCAGGCATTATCTGGCGTTGAAAGCGTCTTATATCTAAAATATGGACACTGTTTCTCTTTCAACAGATACTGACCGACATGATGAGTGCTCCTCATATATTTTGCTTTTGAATTATTATTTTAAGAGAATAAGCTTTAGCCACAGACTGACAGGTATATGATATTCGTTCCTCAAGGAACACTGTCAAAATCGGTGTAAGAGGGACAGCTTATTCGGAAAATTAGGAAGAAAGTGCACAATTGAATAGGTAACACATATTTTACTGTAAGGAATGTTGCGTAAAGTATTAATGTTGGCATAACGAGGGGCATACCAACTGGCAAGTAGGCCGCAGAATCTCTTTGAAATTATACAGATTAAAGCAACTATATATATTGGAGCTCTTCAATACCTGAAACTTATGACTGTAGCCCAAGTCAGATAAAGCAATGAATGTGTGAAAATGTACTCTCTGACAACATGTACAATACATTGCAGGATGGTGTTTTTGGTACACTAGGTTGATCAGGAACATATAGTTAAGAATTTAAATGGGAAAACCATAGCAAAAACACTGTCTTACTGCAGCAAATGGTATTCATGCCGATGGGTTAAGGTGTTCGAATGGACATGGGCAGTCGAAGGCCTGGTGTACACGACTATGACTTGATAACTCGTCCATGGTTATTCACCTCGTGTGGGCGAATGGTGCAGAGACAGGGTCTGATAGGCACATGAATAGGAAAACGAGTGGGCTCTTGAGAATGATGGAATTGCACTAGGAGTCCACATGGAATTGACTGGACGAATTAATTTCTGTAATATTGTAGGTACATGGGAGGAAACACGAAGCAACCCTAAATGGTGAGGTTTGGCAATTAAATTCACACCAATGAAAGCTATTGAATTGCTGTACACTCTTGATGACAGTGCCGTACAGCAACCTTTGCTGTGATTACTAATTTTATCGTTCATGATGCTCACTTGCACTACCGCTCCCCCTCCACCTTGAACAAGTGACCAGATGCAAGCAAAATAACAACACTGAATTTAATATTGATTTACTCACTTGGTTGTACGGTCAGTTGAGTCCCACCGCCGAATATTAACTTCTGTGCATACACCACATTAACTCCCCACTTAAAAACCTACACAAAGATACCCCAGGACCAAACAGCTCCCTGGTACCATATCCCATACCCCAAGTAGTTCCACCAGTACCATACCACAAGTACCGCGTTCTTTGATGAAATCCAACTTAAAAATTCATGGTTTGCATAGTCAACAAATTTTCAAGATGAGCTGCTGTTTTAATACATTTTATCCTAATTCAAGAGAGAACTAGAGTGGCAAATTCAATCCAAATAGGGCAAACTGATACTGATAGATCCGCCGCACCATAATTCACGTATCTTGGCCACATCAAATTAACAGTAGTAGTAGTAGTAGCAGCAGCAGCAGTAATAATCATAATAGCCAATTCAATATTCCGAAGGTCGTAGCAACTGTTAAATGAGTGTGTTTTGCTATGCCCGAACCTCATGTTTTCCCAGTCTGCGAGGAAAAAAAAAATCGGTTTGCAGAATCGGAGTCGATTTGACTTCCTCTCCCAAGAAATCGTACTGTCAATTTATCTTGTATATGATGGAACTTTTTGACTCAGTCGCTAGCATAATACTTTAAACAATCAGAAGCATTTGCAGTGGTTTGTATTTGGCATGAAATGGCCAGATGCCAGTGCAGTACCTTTGTATCACTGAGATAAAAGTTATGAACGACAAAGGATGATCATAATATACACAGGGATTGTACTTATCAGCCAAAGCTTACTTTTGTCAAGTGCACCAGAGGGGCACAAAGTAGAAAAGCTAAAGCAGATCTATCGATAAAGGTTTGAGAATTCATGTGACTGGGATCTAGTTTCAAGGAAGCCTGAAGGGGTGCAAACATGTTCACACTCGTGTTGTTAAACGGATGAAGTGTTGCTAAATTGCACCGTATAGTTCTGCTTACTGTTCGTCTGCACATAGACGAGTCCGTTCTAGATATGTAGAATTGTAGAAAACATTCTAATTATTCCCCGAAATGTTATCACTTGAAAAACTGGAGATCGAAATGCTGTACTCGACTGACCACTAAAGTAGTTATCTATTTCCCAACCAACTGCATATCAATCAATTACCTAATCGGATAATCTGCTGAGTTAAGCATACACATAGAAATAAAAGAAAAGATGAGTAGTATGTTAAAGTTTGAGCACTTACTTGGTTCAACGATCAGCGTAGTCCCATTTGCAAAAATGAGCTTAGTTTCCTTCGTGTTACACACAGTTATATCTTGTTACAAAATCCTTCAGGATTCCCCCACATTTCCAGGTAATCGGGTGACTTGTCTTCCGATGATAAATCCAGTCAGGAAAGCAGGATTGCCTCTACCACTCAGCGACCCATGTCATAGGGTTAAAGCCGTGGATATTCAGTGGTTAATAAAGAATCGAGAATGGTCATTAAGTGCAACGGAAACACTCTGGTTGCTAATGCTGCTAGATATTAACCGAATTCCCATCTGGACATCGAGGTGCTGCGGCTGAAATGTTAATGTACGGCCGCGGATCGCATTTCAACTACTGTGAGTCTCGTACACAGTGTTACACGGCAATACAAAAACTCTCTCCTCGATGTTACCCACATGGGCACGTGACAACAGGCTCCACTGCGCAGCAAGTTCAACAGAGAAAAACTTCAAAGCGTTTCACATAAACGAACTTGAACACAATCTGAAAGTCAAGCAGCAATAGAATACATATGAAGACAGTTGACCGGCAATAGGAGCCGCTCCCACCAACGGAATAATTTTCAGTATTAACGAAATAGGCTATATATAGTCATCATAGAACAGAGCAGAGCGAGCTGAAGATTAAAAGAAAAACCACAAGTTTCCGCATCTAAGCGGCATTTGAAGCTAAGCAGTGGGGATGTCAATGAATTACAACTAGGAGGTTTATGTACGGCATCTGATGGCATTTCAATTACTGTGCGTACCCCAGTCCCACAGTGAAATAACTCAATACAAAAACCTTTCCCTTGCAGCACCCGTGAGTCACATGATCATATACGCAACGCTCTCAAGGCAGTGACCATGTCCCGAAGCGCTTCGTATGTGTGTTACTGAATGAAATCAAAACTACAGTAGTAACAGTGACAGGAAATGTCCGGAATCAATGACATAGCCCATAAGAGACTAGGGCACCGAATGGTTGTAAGCAACATGCCTTTTCAAGTATACTACACCATTCGGTAATCATAGTCGATGCAACCCCTACTTCTAAGCATCCTTCGGTTTCTTAAATGTCCAGAGATTTACGAATTTCAGCTCTAGATTTTTAATACTGACTGAGACCTTGCAGTCGAAAGTGAGTGCAGGATTTGAAAAATTAACTATGTTCCCAGTAATGAAATTTCTGCCGATCCCAATCCTGAATATCAGAGCCCTTACACCGAGGCGATGCTCCTATTTCAGGATTACCCAGCCAAAGTAAGGAATATCTCTCTGTTATACTGGTTATTCTATGCAGAATATTCTGTGCTTTGAAAGTGTATAAATTATTGTTTTAATCTCCAGTGATGCTCGGCCATTCATTACAAAATTCATTCATTGGAGATTATTCCTCATCAACTCAGCACAACTACTAATCCCAATATTTCAGATTAACTGATTTATAAAACCCTCGTCAAACCTGGCACCACTGCCCCGTCCTGAATAGAAGGCTTTCATTGCGGGAATTCTACTTCAATATTCTCTCTCCGAAATTGTTCTGCGTTTTCACCTCTTTCCTCCCATTTATCGGAAAGCTAAAAAGATAGCAATTCTGTTTTACTGGGCAAGTCTTCCTTCTTTGACACTTGGTAGTAGGTAGTAGATTATTTTAGTGAAGTTCATTTTTTCGTGTTTTTACTCTCTAGCTGTACCCATCACCCCGTTATTAGACAGTTAGTTTTACAGCTCAAGTCTACTGTCAACCGAGTTTTCCCTCTCCACACTCCCATTTGTTCTGTATACCTTCTTCTGTTTCGTTCCAGCTTTTGACGGAAGCTCGTTGAGCTGAAACGTTAACTCACGTTTCTTTCTTACAATGGATACGGCCGGACCAGATTAACCATTTTGAATTTCTAGCATCTGTCTAGTTTTTCAGTTTTTCTCTGACAAAAGGGTGTTTCTAGGGAGAGATAAGGATTGAAACATTAAATTCCATGGATAGGGCCTCGTGAGCTTAAATCATGCGGTGCATTTCAGTACATAGGATATAGAACAGTGAAGGCAGAGCCTGTTCAGCCCACCTATATCTGTGTAAAACATGATGCTATATTTAAGCAGCATGTCTGCTTGCATCTCCCCATTCCCTGAATGAGGAATTGTCCGTCAAATTCTCTTAAAATATGCCACCTTGTTCGCTTCCACAACTTTTAATAAACTACAAGGCACTTTACTCTGTTCGCATTTTATAAATGTCTGGTGTAATTCCTCTGCTTCCTTCCTCTCACGATAAAGCAATCCTTATTTGTCTAAGCTATCCTCATAGATCATACACTCCAATCCAGATAACATACAGGTGACCCTCTCCTCCGCCATATCCAAAGCCTCACATCCTTCCGAAAATGCGACGACCAGAATTGCACACATTACTCAAAATGCCGTCGAGGAAAAGTATTATATAGCTGCAATATTACTTGTCAACATTTATACCCATTGACACGAACGATAACGGGATATATAATTTGTACGCTTCCTTTAGCGCACCTTTCACAGAGCGAAAACCTTGTTTTGGAGGCTTGTGGTTCGAAGTCTTGCGTGCCTCAGTGATCCAGAGGGCCTTGTGCTTTGGCACTTGGTCGGGTCACCCACGCCAAACAAATCAAAGGGTTCAGGCCACACTAAAAGTGGTCCACCGGTCATAAATGAGACTGACAGAATTTGTTGAAAGACCATTGGTGTGAAATATTAACGATATTTCTCACCGCACAGCTGTTGCTGAGGAGTAGCAGCGCGGGAGTTACTGACGGTGCATGTGAGTTGTTGAGATTTGCGTCCCTGGATCAGCAGGTGGTACGTAAAGTCCTGTCTGGATCACTGTTCCGCTGGATCTTTGGAAAACAATAATCGAACTGATACCAGGGTGCTGGGATGAAGAGCCAGGGGTATCGAAGATGGGAAGGTCGGCAGGCCGCTGTGCTGGAGACGAGAACTGGGGCTGGGTGTCTCAGTCGAAGTTTGCAATAAAATAACACTTGAATATTTGCACAAGATGATAGACCTTAAATCAGCAGATTGGGTGAGACACGGTCTGATTGTGGTAAGTGGATAGAATATCAAGCAATATGAACATCAGGTGGGCAATATTATTTCTTTAACTTTTTGGATCTGGCCATTAATGATACAGTCAGAATGAATTACCCGTCTGAGCTGCCATTCAGAGAGCATTTGGAGACAAAGGCATTGATGGGTCGAGAGTCATAAATAGTGTTGGAGGGTAAGGATGAGAAATAACCTACACTGAGGGACACCAGTAAAACTGAAGGATCAGCATTAGTAATGACCAGATTTTAAATTACGAACTAGAAAGTAGTTGGCGGTCTGCTTCTGATCATTACTAATTTGAGTTCAAATTTGACAGTTTTGTTGTGGTATGGACCCGTTCATACAACCCTCTGCTCTAGTAATCTGTTTTAATGGTCTGTTCTGTCACCATCGCTCTGAATCCAACATGAGATCTGTCTATTCGATCACTGTGTCCACGATGTCCTACACAATATGCAAATAGGCCTACAAGAGGAGAAGATGTACTTGATATAGTATTGGGAAATGAACCGGGTCAGGTGTGAGGTCTCTCAGCGGGAGAGCATTTTGAAGATAATAATCACAATTCTATCTACTTTACCATAGCGTTGGAGAGGGATAGGAACAGACAAGGAAGCGGAACGTTTTATTTGAGTAAGGCAAAATATGAGGCGATCAGGCAGGAACTTGGAAGCATAAATTGGAAACAGATGTTCTCGGGGAAGCGTACGGAAGAAATGTGGCAAACGTTCAAAGGATATTTGCGTGGGGTTCGTCGTAGTTTACGTTCAAATGAGACATGGAAGAGATGGTAGGGTACAGGAACCGTGGTGTACAGAGGCTGTTGTAAATCTAGTCAAGAAGAAAAGAAGAGCTTAATAAAGGTTCAAAAACTGGGTATTGATAGAGATCTAGAAGATGAAAAGGCTAGCAGGAAGGAGATTAAGAATGTAATTAGGAGAGCCAGAAGTGGCCATGAGAGGGATTTGGCGGGCAGGATTAAGGAAAAGCCCAAGTCGTTCTACAAGTATGTGAAGATCAAGAGGATAAGATGAGGGAGAATAGGACCAATCATGTGTGACAGTGGAAAAGTGTGCATGGAACCGGAGGATATAGCAGAAGTACTTAATGAATACTTTGCTTCAGTATTCACTACATAAAAGGATCTTGGCGATTATAGGGATGACTTGCAACGGACAGAAAGCTTGAGCATATAGATATTAAGGAAGAGGATGTATGGAGATTTTGGAAAGCATCAAGTTGGATAGATTACCGGCACCGGTCGGGATGTACACAAGGTTACTGTGGGAAGCGTGGGAAGAGATTGCTGAGCCTCTGGTGATGATCTTTTCGTCATCAATGAGGATGGGACAAGTCCCAGAGGGTTAGAGGGTTTCGGATGTTGTTTCTATATTAAAGAAAGGGAGTAGGGATAGCTCAGTAAATTATAGAGCAGTGAGTCTTACTTCAGTGGTTGGTATGTTGATGGGGAAGATCCAGAGAGGCAGGATTTATGAACATTTGGTGAGGAGTAATATGATTAGGAATAGTCAACATGGGTTTGTGGAAGGAAGGTCGTACATTATGAGCCTGATTGAATTTTTTTAAAATGTGACTAAGCACATTGATGAAGGTAGAGCCGTAGATATACTGTATATGAATTTCAGTAAGGCATTTGATAAGGTACCACATGCAAGGCTTATTGAGAAAGTAAGAAAGCAGGGGATCCAACGGGATATTGCTTTGTGGATACAGAACTGGTTTGTAGGTGGGTCATATTCTGCATGAAGGCCGGTGATCAGTGGTGAGCCTCAGGGTTCTGTTCTGGGACCCTTTCTCTTCGTGATTTTTATAAATGTCCTGGATGAGGAAGTGGACCGGTGGGTTAGTAAATTTTCTGATGACACAAAGGTTAGGGGTATTATGGACAGTGTGGAGGGCTGTCAGAGGTTACAGCGGGAAATTGACAGGATGCAACACTGGGCTGAGAATTAGTAGATGTAGTTCAACCCAGATAAGTGTGAGGTAGTTCATTTTGTTAGGTCAAATATATGGCAGAATATAGCATTAATGATAAGACTATTGTCTGCATGGAGGATAAGAGGGATCTTGGATTTTCTCTGTTGTTAAGAAGTCATAGTGTGCATTGGCCGTCATCAATTGTGGGATTGAGTTTGAGCCCAGAGGTGATGTTGCAGCTATATAGGACGCTGGTGTGACCCCACGTAGCGTACTGTGCTCAACTCTGCTCGCCTCAGTACAGGAAGGACATGGAACTCGCAACACTTCGCCACTGCTTTCCCACTCCAAATTTCTTCCTCACAGCAATCCACCTCCCAGCCCATCAGGGAATAAAACTAAAACCATAATACCATAAATTAATCGTGGGACATGGCTTATAATTTTACTGTATCTCGAGACAGACTTGACGTCGGACATTATATGATAGGACTGACATCCACTTGTATCCTGGGGATACTGAGCAATTAACCGGATCATACATGTGTACACCATTCGCCCATATTATTTCTTAATCCCATTACCGTCACCATGAAAACAGCCGACAATAAAATCTGATCCCATTAACTTGACTCTGAACAGATCCATTGTTGTCACTGACAAGGAACGAGTTCAACTGCACTGAAACGCTCAGCCCCTGAACGTGGCTTCAGTTGTTGCTGAGGATCAGAAGCCAGACTTGAACCAAACACTGAGCTCACTCAGCACAATCGGCCGGTGTCAAGGCACAGTCTGGTGACAAGATCCGACCCCGTTCCCCTGCAGCCTGTTCTCAGTCTGTGGACAGTTCACTGGTGGGGTGGGGTATGAACCCTTGTACTGTTACTGAGCTCCAGAGAAACCCGACTTTGTTTAGAGAGATTCACGTACATGCTCTAAATATCTCACTGAAGGCAGGTGATGCAATTAATTCGCCAATACTGTAAATTAACAGAGCACAAATAGGCGATGATGGAACTCAGAAGTTTCTCTTACCTGAAGTCACTGTTAACGAGGTTCCTCCGCCTCAGATTTCAGGACCATCAGTGTCTCCACTCAACCAGTGCAATAACTGCACAGCCGTCACATCCAATAATCTCAGAAACGTATCAGCATTATCCCTGTCCGGAGCAGGTGTGGCCACATCCTGAATTTAGAGCCGAAACTCTGAGCTTGGCTCCTCTTGTCATGTGAATAAAGGAGGCATTTTCAGAGTTTTTCCGTCTATGGACACCCGTTCGCGTCATCCTCCAGAAATGGAGTCGAATCATTATGGGCTTCTCATTACCCATTTGTCATAGCAGTCCGAGTCGGGCTTTGGGATTTGACTTTGGGATGCAGCAGCACGGAATTCGTGGAGACAGACTGCGCTGCAGAAGCTAATTTGTCGGAAACAGTTTCTGTTCGGCTCCCCACCGCTGCCGTCCATATCATCGTGTCTCAGCGTAGGACACAAAGCACGTTTATCCCATCCATTCCGAAATGTAGTGGATCCCAGCCAGCGACCTCAATAAACTAACTCCACCCGCCCTCAATTTCGGTAATCCCAGTCCTGCAGTGGAGACGATATAACCAAATGGAACCTTTCTTGGTCTTCCACTGACCGCTACTCCTCATTCGCATCGTTCCCTTCTAAACACATCTCCAGTGGATCCTCTACCTAGTCTCAGATGATCCACTTGGAATCTAATTTAAATCCCCGGGTCCCGGGGAATAAAGGCCGGCGGAAGAGCCCGAAAGCCCAATTTATATTGTTTTGTTGCAGTAGATCTTTGTTATGTGGAAGCCGCCATCTCTTAAAATGTTCCACCCAGGTACAGTAGTCACTGTGATACACTGCTGTACAAAAAACCTCTCATCGATTCCCAGCATAGTTTAATCGCACTCGAACACCAAAGTGACTCTCATCGTTGTTCCTCCTAGCCTAACCATTTACTGTCACGAAGGCCCGACACCTGACAAGGTCGAACGTTCACTCTATTCTCACTCACGGCGCTTAACTCGGAGCTGCTTTCTGAAGTGACCAGGTGAGCCTTTCGATCCATCCATCCAACATCCCTTCTCAGTAGTCGTCGCTGAGAAATCGCCTTCCATTGCGTGGAGGACAGGCCGTGTCCAGAAAGATCGGGATAAAACTGTGGCGATTACCGCTGCTCTTTCCCTCAGCGCTCTAAAGAAAGACTCTCTCCTTGAGTTTTTGACCCGGTCCAGTCCCGGACTGTCTCACTGTGCCTCTCGCACAGTAATAGGTGGCAGTGTCGTCCAGTCTTAGGTTGTTCATTTTCAGATAGACGGTGCTGCTATCCTTGGAAACAGAGAACCGGCTCTGGACTTCAGGCGCATAGTATTTCTTACCGCTCCTCGATATATGCGCCACCCACTTTAGCTCTTTCCCGGAGATCTGTTTCAACCAGTTCATGTTATAGCTGTCGAGGCTGAACCCACTGACTGCACAGGTCAGTCTGTGGGATTTTCCCGCCTTCACAGCTGCTGACTCGGGTTGTTTCAGCACGATGTCGGACCGCACGCCTGTCAATAAAAAAAGGGCAGAAAATAATAAAATGGTCCACAGGCAGAGATTCACAAATTCTCCGAGTAACAGCAGGTAACGAGTGAGCGATAAGCCACAAAATACACACCTGTTAGACAATAAAGGACGACATAGACATAAATATCGACCCTCATCGTTCTGAGCGCTGGGTCAGACTTGGGCTCTTTTGAGATGTGTGGTTCAGATCATGTCGGCTTCACCGGGAGCCGCAGAGAGCCTTTTTAAATGGACTGTGAATGACAGAGGGTGCTGCGGCTTGAATAATCTTTGACCTACTGAAACCAGAGGCGCAACTTCCTGTCGCCGCCCCTAGCAGAGCTTTCCATTACCCAAAATATGGTTGTATTTTAGAGGGGCCAGGCTAGCTGCAGGGACCAGATCCGGATTGAAGATATATCACAATTTGCTCAAAGCTTCATTTTCAGCCCTGAACAGTCTTAGTGAACTAAAACACAGAGAGTCCCAAAGTGTGCGGATGAGAAACAGCAATCAGTGGACAGGTAAACCCCCGAGATACAGAGACTAGGAGCCTCTAGTCACTTGATTGGTTTCTCCCTGAGACAGCAAGCACGGGCCATCAATCACTGGATGGAAATCCGCCTGAGAAATTGAAACTGAGAGACAGCAGTTAGTGGACAGTTAACCCCCTATAGCGGGGGCTGAGAGACCGGTCAAATGACAGATACCCCACTAAGTGACAGAGACTGGAGACACCAGTCTCTCAACAGATATCCCCTTTACGGACAGGGCCTGAGAGACACCAATCAATAGACAAATGTTCTCCGAATAGACACGGTCTGAGGGAAACCCGCCTGTACAGGAAAATGTCCGAAGCAACATAAAGAATTACTACACAATCTTCCGTCTGCACCTACAACACGAGAATCTTTGAATTTACAAACAATGTCTCGCTAAGCTGTCGTTATTCTGCAGCATGAAGATCGTGTACCGTCGACACAGAAACGAGGACCTTAACCACATCTGGGGAATAATAGAGAAAATGGCCAAGAACAGACAAAGATGATGGACCTTCATTGCTGGCATAAGTAACAGCTGCATAACAGGCAGTAACTAATTAACCTTAGAACACCATGTACATTCTCTGCTGCTTCCGTCGAGAAATGTACATGTACCATTATGTAACTCAATGGTGCCAATGTTTCTGCCATTGATCATAGACTTATTCCTTGCATTTGTCATCACAAATGCAATGCCTTAGGGATGGCCTGGATAAACCCTCATCTCCAAATCTCCGCCTAGGTGATCTATGTCTAGCTGAGCACATTTTGCAACCTCCTTCGTTCTTCACAAGTCCATAATGTATATGTCACCTGCAAACCTAATGATCTACCTTGTATTTTCGTTAAAATATTTATTTCTAGCAGAGGTAGCGCTGTTCCTTGCAGAACACCAGTGGCCATACTTCTCTAACATCACTGCAAGCTGTCTTCTATAGACAAGTCAAATTTACACCCAATATATCAATTCGTCATTGAGCCCAGGAGCCTTAATCCCATGAATCAATCTACCACCAGAGATCTCGTTTGCTTTATTACAGTAATGCAGACATCCTTGAGAATACAATTGCTTGGGTGGCAGAGTAATGCAGCTGGTAATGTTGTTACCTCAGAGGTCCAACAAACGGCTTTCGTTCATGATCTCGGGTGCTGTCTATGTATGCATTTTTCCACTTCTGTTTGTGACCTCCTCGGGATCCGGTGGGTTATCCCTTTCCACCAACATGCCGAATGTTTTTCAGGCTAGTTAGCTAATTGAACGCTGTAAATTGCCAATGTGGGTACTAGAATTTATGGTAAGTTGAGGGGACGGTGCGGAGAATGGAGTAAAATTACAGTACACACTGACTGACGTTTCCACTGGAATTCGTGATTCCAATGTCCTTTAATGTTCTACTTCGCAAATGGGCACTTTTCCTAACACACACTGACTATCAAACAGTAAGGGAAAGTAACTGTCCCAGTAAGAAGCGGGAATGTTCAAGGGCGGCTATTTAATTTTTCTTTATTTATATGCAGAAATCAATAGGTGTAATAACATAGCAAAGTCATTCATGGTAGGTTAGAATAGGTGGAGTCAGTGGTTACGGTTTGGTAGTCAAACACGGTAAGTTTGCAAAAGGTCATGGGAGTGCAAATAACATGGTATATGCGAACATCCAGTTGTCACCATATGATGAGTGACAGGCACACATAGGGCCAAGGAAGGCTAACTCCGGCAGCTTATATTTTAACAGCTCATGTTTACAGAGCATCATTTTGATGTTAGAAGTTGGGCCATCGACGTCATTGGGTAGAGACATCATGGAACCCAGAGATGTTACATGAACGGGTGTATGTTTCTGGAGTTTCCAGGAACGGAGAATACAATTTAACAGTTATCCACAGGGAGGGGTTGAATAAGCTGGATCTATTGTCTCTGGAGCGTTAAAGGCTAAATCTAACTTTGGAGAGGTATAGATACACCTACAGTCCGTTTTCCAGGGCACTGCAGTTAAAATCCAGTGGGCTATCAAGGCTGCAGAAAAGGAGGAAGTCATGGAAGGGTTGTCTAAGGAGTTCCTCTGGGTGCAAGTTAGTAATAGGAATGGTTCAATAACTCTATTGCGTGTATTTTATGGACCACCCAATAGAAACAAGGACATCGAGGAGCACATAGGGAGAATTATTCTGGAAAGGAGATAATAACAGGGTTGTTGTGGTAGGAGATTTTAATTTCGCAAATATTGATTGGAATATCCCTACAGCAAGGGGTGTAGATGGAGTGGAGTTTGTTAGGTGTGTTTCTGAAGGTTGCTTGATACAATATCTAGATAAACCTACAAGCAGAGAGGCTGTACTTGATCTGTGATTGGGAACTGAACCTGCTCAGGTGTCAGATCTCTAAGTGGGAGAGAATTTTGGAGATAGTGAAGACAATTCTATTACCTTTACCATAGTATTGGAGAGGGATAGGAACAGACAAGTTAGGAAAATGTTTAATTGGAGTAAGGGGAAATATGAGGCTATCAGGAAGGAACGTGGAAGCATATATTGGAAAAGATGTTCTCAGGGAAAGGTAGCAGAGAAATGTGGCAAATTTTCAGGGGATATTTGCGTGGGGTTCTTCGTAGGTATGTTCTAATGAGACAGGGAAAGGATAGCAGAGCACAGGAACCGTTGTGTACAAAAGTTGTTGTAAATCTTGTGAAGTAGAAAAGAAGAGCTTATGAAAGGTTTAAAAAAATCTAGGTAATGATAGAGATCTAGAAGATTATAAGGCTAACAAGTAGGAGTTTAAGAATGAAATTAGGAGAGCTAGAAGTGGCCATCAGGAGGCCTTGGCGGACAGGATTAAAGAAAAGCCCGAAGTATCTACAATTATGTGAAGAACAAGAGGATAAGATGTGAGAGAATAGGACCAATCAAGTGCGATAATGGAAAAGTGTGTATGGAACCGGAGGAGATAGTAGAGGTACTGAATGAACACCTTGCTTCAGTGTTCACCATGAAAAAGAAAATGGCGATTGTAGGCATGACTTGCAGCGGACTGAAAAGCTTGAGCATGTAGATATTAAGGAAAAAGATGTGCTGGAGATTTTGGAAAGTATTAAGTTGGATAAGTCACTGGGACTAGACGGGATGTACCCCAGAGTACTGTGAGAAGCGAGGGAGGAGATTGTTGAGCCGCTGGCGATGATCATTGCATCATTAATGAGGCTGGGAGAGGTTCTAGAGGATTGGAGGGTTGCGGATATTGTTCCCGTATTCAAGAAAGGCAGAAGGGATAGCCCACGACATTATGGACAGGTCAGTCTTACTTCAGTGGTTGGGAAGCTGGTGGAGAAGTTCCTGAGAGGCAGCATTTATGAAGATTTGGTGAGGCATAATATGATTAGGAATAGGCAGCATAACTTCGTGAAAGGCAGGTCGTACCTTACGAGCCTAATTGAATTTGTTGAGGATGTGACTAAACACATTGATGAAGGTTGAGCCGCAGGTGTGGTATATATGGATTTTAGCAAGGTATTTGATAAGGTACCCCTTACAAGGCGTATTGAGAAAGTGAGGCGGCATAGGATCCAAGGGGATATTGTGCTGTGGATACAGAACTGGCTTGCCCACAGAAGGCAAAGAGTGGCTGTAGACGGGTCAGATTCTGCATTGAGGCCGGTGACCAGTGGAGTGTCTCAATGATGTGTTCTGGGACCCCTGCTCTTTGAGACGTTTGAAAATATCCTGGATGAGTAAGTGGAGGGATGGGTTAGTAAATTTGCTGATGACACAAAGGTTGGGACAGTGGACAGTGTAGAGGGCTGTCAGATGTTACAACGAGACATCGATAGGATGCAAAACTAGTCTGAGAAGAGGCTAATCGTGTTGACCCAGATAAGTGTGAGGTGGTTCATTTTGGTAGGTCAAATATGATGGCAGAATTTAGCATTACTGGTACGACGCTTGGCAGTATGAAGCACCAGGGTGATTCTGGAGTCCCAGTCCATAGGGCACTCAAAGCTACTACGCAGGTTGACTCTGTGGTGAAGGAGGCATACGGTGCATTGGCTTTCATCAATCGTGGGATTGAGTTCAATAACCGAGAGGTAATGTTGCAGCTATATAAGACCCTGTTCAGACCTCACTTGGAGTACTATGTTCATTTGTGGTCTCCATCCTACGGGAAGGATATGGAAACCATAAAATGCGTACAAGGATGTTGCCTGGATTGGGGAGCATGCCTTATGAGAATAGGTTTAGGAACTCAGCCTTTTCTCCTTGGAGCGACGGAGAATGAGATGTGCCCTGATTGAAGTGTACACGATAATGAGAAGGATCGATCGTGTGGATAGTCAGAGGTTTTTCCTCAGGCTGAAATGACTAGCATGAGAGGGCATAGCTTTAAGCTGCTGGGAGTACGTAGAGAGGAGATGTCAGGCGTAAGTTTATTTTTACGCAATAAGTGGTGAGTGCGTGGAATGGGTTACCGGCGGCAGTGGTGGAGGCAGAAACGATACGGTCTTTTAAGAGACTCCTGAGTGGATACATGGAGCTTAGAATTATAGAAGTCTATGTGTACGCCTAGGTAGCTCTAATGCACAGTCATGTTCTGCACAGCTTTTTGGGCCTAAGGGCCTGCATTGTGCTGTAGATTTTCTATGTTTCTATGGCACTTTTATGACAATAAGGGAGCAATTAAGGAGTGTCTTAGTGATATCACCCCATAATCAGGGTTGTGGTTATCTTTGAAGGACTTATAGATAGGGTAGTGAAGCTGATACAATACGTTGTTTTAAAGGTATTTCTGCAGGTGATTGAATGCGCAAGGCAGAGAGTGATGGATTCAAATACAGACAAATGAGATTGTGGTATTCCGGGCGGCCGAAAAATACCGTTCCAGTTCTGCAGGATACTATGATTCTCTTACAGGATATCCTCACCTTTCAATCTGAGGTGTAATTTCACTGATCAGCACTTTCTCATCTTAGCAAGTTTATGGCGTTGATAATGACAGCAATCATGGCATGTCTTACTTCCCAGTACTTTGTAATGGGTAGACTATTTTGTGGAAGTTCATTTGTTCGTGCTTTAACACTCCAGCTGTACCGATTTTCTCAGTAATTAGGCAACCATTTTTTATAGCTGATTTCTGCGCTGAACCGGTTTACACCCTCCCCGTCCTTCTATTTATTTTGCAAACCTTTTTTTTGTCTTTTTCCAACTTCTGAGGGAAACTCCTTGAACTGACACGTTAAATTACGCTTCTCCCTTGCCATGGATTCGGTCAGATGTCGTGAGTATTTCCAGATATATATTTTTTCAAATCACAGCTTCTGCATTATTAATTATTTATGACTAAAGGTTGTTTCCAGCGGGTGATAAGGGCTCAAGTAGTAAATTCAATGGACAGCGCCTTGTGCGCTTAAAAGTCTATTTAAAAGTATTTTATTTATCTATTTATTAGGTGTAGCTCAGTACATCGAATATATAACATTTTAGGTAGAGACCGTTCAGCGCATTCCACGTCTGTGGCAATCACGATGCTATTTTTAAGCAGCATGTCTGCCTATAACACACCCAATCTCTGCATAATGAATGGCAAAAAAATGTCGCTTAAAAAGTACCATCGTGTCCGCTTCCACAACGTCTCCTGAAGATATAGGCATTTCCCACTCTCCACATTTTTTAATATCTTGTGTAGCCCCTCAGGTATCCCTCCGTTGAAATCTCTCTGGCCGAGGATTTCACGGTTCCACCTTGTCATAACACTAATTGCCTTCCCTATCATTGCCCTTCATTATATGTATTCTACCAGGTCGGCCGTTAGCCTCCATTACTCAAGATAAAGTTTGTCTACACCACCTCATAGATCACATATGTGACCCTCTTCTGCGCCATATCCAAAGCCTCACATCCGTCCTAAAACGTGACGACGAGAACTGCTCGGAAAACATAAAATGCGCTCGAGCAAAGATATTATATCGCTGCAACATTAGTTGCTAAATTTTAGACTGAATGACACGAACGATAACCGAATATATATTGTACGCTTCATTTAACACACTCCTCCCAGAAGATCAAAATCTTGTCGTAGGTTTGGAGGCTTGTTTGCTTCAATGAACCGGAGGGGCTTATGCTTTGTACTTGGTAGGATCACCAATGGCAAACAGGTCAAAGGGTAGAGGACACAGCGGTTCACCAGTACTGCAGCTCAAGGCAAACAACCCGAAATAGTTAAAAATAATTCCCCATATGAAGGGACACACTGCATAAGTACTTGCTGGGTTGGGAGAGGCTCTGGGATATTCTGGGCTTATGGAAGTCAATGAAAAACAAAATAGATGCAGAAACATTAAAACAAACTAAAACAGCGTAGTTACCAGAATTTAGGCCGACATACAAACGTTTGTAGTTTCGTGAAAGGCCACATGTGTGAAACATTAACTCGGTTTCTCACACCACAGATATCTCTTGAGCTGATGCTGTTGGCAGTGCAGGATGCACCATAATGTCAGTCGGTGATATTTACGGCTGAGGATCTTTTACATCCCGGTAAATACAAGGTGTGATTGATAAGTTTGATTGATTTATTTTTCAACATAGCTCCCTCCTACATTAACACATTTAGTCCAGCGGTCGTGGAGCATACGGAATCCGTCTTTGTAGATGTCAGCGTCTTGGACCTCCAGAAAGTAGTCCACAGCAGGGGTGATTGATAAGTTCGTGACCTAAGGAAGGAGGCGTCAGTTTTAGAAAACTTAGCACATTTATCTTTCAACACAGGCCCCTCCTACATTTGCACACTTAGTCCAGCGGTTGTGGAGCATACAGATCCGTTCTTTGAAGAAGTCGGCGTCTTGGACCTCCAGAATTTGTACCACAGCAGAGGTGATTGATAAGTTCAAAGGTAGAAGGAGATGAGTTATACAGCTCTTGTTACATGCACGTGCAACTCAGCTCTTTGATTATGCAGAAAGTTTGAACTTAATAACTTATCTCCTTCTACCTTAGGCCACAAACTTATCAATCACCACTTATCAATCAACACAATTTTGGCTGGATCAGTGTTCTTCTGCATCTTTATATATATAAAAAAATAAAAATAAAACACCCATCAAACTGACAGCAGAGTGCTAGGGTGAAAAGGGGAACTGGAGCTTGGTGGATAAGCAAGGCACTGTGGTGAAAAAGGCAGCTGGAGCTGAGTAGGCATCTGTGCAAAATGATCGATGGTGAATCAGGAGACCGGATGTGACTCGGTCTGATGTTAGACTATATTGCAGCAAGTGGATAGAAAACCTGGTATATAAACAACTGGTGGAAAATTACAATTATTCCTATTTTGGGATCTGGGATTTACCGGTAAAGTTAGAATGAATTGCACAACTGAGCTGTAATTCCGAGGGCAGTTGGAGACAAACATATTGATGGGCCAGGAGTCAAAAATCGGCTGGAAAGGTAAGGATGAGAACACTCCTTCCCTGAGGGACATCAGTAAAACAGGTTATCATTACTCATGACCTGATAACAAATACCAATTATTAAGATGGTGGAAATCTGACAGCAGATCCAAATCTGTTGCACATCATTATGAACTGAGTTTAAATTTATCAGTTTTGTTGTGTTGTTAACCATGGACTGTTCATCGATCCCTCTGCAGTACGCATCTGCTTTGATGCACTGCTCTGTTCCCCATCTCTCTGAATCCATTTTTGAGACTGTCGATTAGATCACTGTGTGCACGGTGTCCGGGACAATAGTTCTCTTTCAATAACATCACCAGAACAGACTGTCTGTATATATAAGCAGAGAACCACAATTCCTCTTGATAATTCATACAAAAAAAAAATACTGGAAATTTTCAATTTTAAAGAAGAAGTAAAACACTTAAAATAACCTAAAACAAACAAAAAAAAAGGACTGGGCAGTCCATTGAGGATAAAAAAAAATTTAAAAAAGAGGAGAAACATCCTTCTGGTCAAATCTGAAACTTCGCGGAGGGAGAAGAAAAAAAGCAGAAAAAAGCCTAAAAATAGAATAGAAATGAAATAAAATAGATCACATGAAAATATTAAATAAAAGGTCGCCAGGTTTGCTCCAATTTGAAAGATGTATCAAATGTCCGACTTCTAATTTTCTCCAAGCTTAAACAAGACATAATGGAGGAGAGCCAGAAAAAAAAACAGTCGGTGGATTAGGATCCTTCCAATGCAACAAAATAGCTCTGCTAGCCAATAAAGTTGAAAAGGCTATCACATGTTGAGCGGAAGCAGGAACATTTCCTGCTTCCTTTGGAGTAATCCCAAAGATTGTCGTAAGTGAATTAGTCCACACCTATGACTTTTGATAACGTTCTAAAAACATCTCTCCAAAAATTATTTAACTTTATACAAGACCAAAACATATGAGTTAGAGTAGCCACCTCAACGTTGCATCTAACGCAGGTGCGATTTATATTAGAAAAAATATGCGCTAGTTTATCTTTTGACATATGTGCCCTCTGCACTAACTTGAACTGAATCAAGCAGTGATGGGCGCAGATAGATGAATTGTTAACTAAATAATTCATTTTATTCCAATGATCATCTGAAAGTGAGTCCTGAAGTTCCATTTCCCAAGCACGTTTAACCTTATCATTAGGTATCATACGTGAATTCATTAACCGTAATATATAATAGCTATCAATCCTTTTTGAAATGGTTTAAGCTGAAAAAAATGGCATCTGTCATATTTGGTAAAATAACAAATGGACAATTGGGTAAGATCCCGTAAAAAATTCCTAATTTGTAAGTATCTAAAAAGTTGTGCATTAGGTATATCATATCTATCCGCTAACTGCGAAAAGGACATTAAACAATCCTCTAAAAACAAATCTAAAAAAGTTTTTATCCGCTTAGCTTTCCATTTAAAAAAAAGCCTTATCCAGAATTGATGGTATTAAAAAAAGTTAAAATGGATATTACTGGAGAGAACAAAGTTATTGAAGTCAAAAAATCTGCGAAACTGAAACCTTATTTTTAATGTATGTTTAACAATCGGACTAAGACATTGTCTACCTATCATAGAGAACAAAAAAGGAAGAGGAGCTCCCAGTAAAGAATCAAAAGAAAACCCCCTTACCGAGTTCTCCTCCAATTCTAACCATAAAGGACAGTCCTGATTATCTATACCGTAAATCCAAAAAGATGATATAACGAATATTAATTGCCCAATAATAAAGTCTAAAATTTGGTAACGCCAGTCCTCCATCTTTTTTAAATTTTTGCAATAAAGCTTTTTGCACTCTAGAACTTTTAGTATTCAAAATGTATGACAGGATCATAGAATCTATTCTGTCAAAGAACTTTTTCGGGGCAAAGGATGGAACCGCTTGAAACGTAAATAAAAATTTCGGTAAATTACCATTTTTATAGCATTTATTAGATCAATTAATGACATCGTCAGAAGCGACCATTTGCAAAACGTTTGTTGTGTATATTCAATTAAAGGAAGGAAATGAAACTTATATAAGACTTCAAAATTTTCAGTAATTTTAATACAAAGATAGGTAAAATATTTTTAGCAATATTTGTGTATTTGATCATAATAATCAGAGTAATTATTAATGGGGAATAATTCGCATTTATGAAAATTTAATTTATATCCAGAGAAAATACTAAATTCAGTAAATATGGATAGCATAGAGGGAATAGATTTCCTAGGGTCTGAAATGTAAACTAATAAATCATCATCTACATATAACGAAACCTTATGTAGTTTATACCCTCTCTTAATACCCTGAACGCAATTAGAATCCCAATGAGCTATAGCAATAGGTTCTAATGCCAAATTAAATAAAAAAGGGCTGAGAGGACAACCCTGACGTGTTCCTCTATATAATCTAAAATAAGGAGATTTTTGATTATTAGTTACAACCGCAGGTCATCGGGGCTTGATAAATCAGTTTGATCCAGGAAATAAATCCCTGACCAAAATTAAACCTCTTCAATACCTGGAACAAATAAGGCCACTCCACCCTGTCAAAAGCTTTCTCTGCATCCAGAGACACAATGCATTCAGATTCTTTAACTGAGGGAGAATAAGTAATATTTAACAATCTTCGAATATTAAAAAGTGAATACCTATTTTTAATAAATCCAGTTTGATCATTTGAGATAACAGTAGGCAAAATATTCTCAAGTCTATTGGCTAAAATCTTAGAGAGTTTGATTTTGACAGTGTATATCAATTTCTTTGTCTGTACGTTTATTGTATTATGTATTTGATATATCCTCTCCTCTGATTTGTATCTATTCATATAATTTGTTTTAAATCAATAAAAACGATTGAAAATGAAGAACAGACTGCTTGATCGTTCACACCTTGCAGTTTGTGGATTCAGCTGTGTTCAGGGTGGCTCCTCATTCCCGACTCTACAACAGGGCTGCACTTTGAAACTGTTTCATTATCTGTGAGAATTTGTGGACACCGTGAAAGATGCTTTGTAAAAGTTAGCACTTTATCTCACAACCACTTTTACTGAATCACCAGCAGCACTGGTTAATGTAGGAAAGTTCTCGTTAAACAAACCAGTTTGGTGCTGGAGGAAGACAAGAAAATTATAGAGGTAGTTTTATCTACGAACAATTCATTTGAACAGTAAAGTTAAACTCATGTGCCGTGTGTGTGATGGGGCAGTTTAGTGCAAGCTTCACTCTGTATCAAAGCTTTTCAGCCACTTCCCCAGCTGAGATAAGACAGTGCAGAAGGTTCTTTGTCTCTAATACGTGGTATGAAGACACGATATGGAAGCTGTAATCCCCATGTAACTCATCCTCTGTGTACTCTGGGGTGCTTCTTAGAATCACTTTGCGGAAGAATTTCCTAGATCTACATGATAAATACTAATTCAATTGAAGAATAGAGCAGGGTGTGAGGCCGTTCATTCCTAATTTTCTCTGCTTTAGCAGAGCAAATCCAATAAACCGATTTGGCTCTCTCTGCTCTTCCATATCTCTCTACGAAAGGTTGATCTGCTCCTGTTTCCTCTCTACACCCGCTACTGCACAATACGATCATTTAGGCAATGCGTTCCAGATCAGCAACGTTCCATTAAATTCTCGACTATTGCACATTATTGATTTGAACATTTTCCTCCCCATGCCACTTGCACCACACACCACGCCCCACCCAATAATGCAAGCTGGAACGTTTGAAGGAATAGTTCAGCTATTCTATCATACTCAGATACTGCGTCTGCATTCTTCAACTCAGTGAGTGCCTGAGTGTTGTCACTTTCAAGTTCCAGAACTTTACAAAAACACCGGCCAGCAGCCATTGAATTCCCTAGGAAAGATGAAATTTCGCCTCTCGCAGATGACCCTTTACAAAAGTATCACCCAACCTCACAGCTTTCTCTGCATCTTCAAGGGCCTCCCGGACTTTACCCATAATCATAAGAGTAGCTGATAAAATTGCCATAGTAACTGGCATTTTGAGGGCAGGTGTCTATTGCTTTTGTGTAATGATTGTATGCTTCATTGTAGTCTTTCTGCCCATAAAATTAATTTCCTATTTCTTTAAATGATTCGACACTTAGAGTAGTTTCACTTAACAGAATCGGTAAGATTGAGCCAAAACCGGTATGTAGAAAATAATCGGCACATACTTGTACGGTTCCTTCAATTTCCCAGCTTCTAAAACTTTAATCAATTATTAAATCGTGGGTTATCGTCGATACTCTTGCTGTTTCCCAGGATCCTGGATTTCTATCTGAAACTCCTAACTTGGCCCTTCCTGGCCCGTGAATAAAAGAGACATTTTCTCAATTTTACTGTGCGCGGACACCCATTCCCGTTATTCCGCACAATCAGATTTGAATCCATTTGGGCTTTTACTTCCCCAGAAATGGACATTTACCATAGCAGTATGAGTCAGCCTTCAGGGATTTGATTCTGGGTGTCAGTAATGCGGAATTCGTGGAGCCAGACTGCGGTGCAGACGCCCATTTGTCGGGAGCAGTTTCTGTTCAGCTCCCCATCTCTGTGGTACATATCACAATGCTTTTCTGCAGGTCACAATCTGACTTCGTCACATCCCCTACCAACCCTCCCCCCTGAAATCCAATGGTTCGCAGAGACGGCCAGCTGATTTTTTAATACCTCCCTCTGGGCCTTCGTGTCCCACACAGCAGATCTCAATATCGGCTATACCAGTCCTGAAGTGGAGAGGATATAATCTAACGGGACCTTTCTCTGTGCCTCAACTGACAGCTGCTTTTATGTGGTTCCGTTCCCTTCCAGATAATCTCTAGTGGAACTTGTACCCACTCCCATTCAGCACATCACTCCTCAGTCAAACCGCACCAGAACACCAATGTTTCTCATGACTTTAATGGTCCGCATATCCCCACGGTTTACCGTGGCTTGTAGACGAAGGACCGATAGTTGACAAGATCGATCGGTGACCCCATTCTGACTCATTGCGCTTGGCTCCGTGCTGCCGTCTGAAGATCTCCCGTGAGCTCCTGAGTCCATCCGTCCAGCATCTGTTCTCAGGAATTACCGCTGACAATCCGCCTTCCATTTTGTGGTCGACTGGACGTGTCCAGAAAGTCCGGGATACAACTCTGGCGATCACTGCTGAACTTGTCCACCGCGCCTGTAATGTAAGCGCTTTTGTTGGGTTTTTATCCCGGTCCACTGTTGATTTCTCTCACTACGCTCTCGCACAGTAATAGGCGTGCGTATCGTCCAGTCTCAGGTTGTTCATTTGCAGATAAACGGTGTTGCTACCATTGAAAACCTCGAATCGTCCATTGACTGCGGATGCATAGTACTTCCTGCTGCCCCCCCCCCCCACACAACCGCTAGACACTGCAGCGCATTTCCGGAGACTTGCTTCATCTAATGTATGACATAATATCTAAGACTGAAGTCAGTGGCTACACAGGTCTGTGTGTGGGACTGCCTAGGCTTTGCCACCGCTGACAGGGGCTGCAGGATATCAGAATTCACGCCTGTCAATTAAAAAAGAGCAGAAATTGATAAAATGTTCTAAAACGTAGATTCACAAAATTTGCGAAAAACATTCGGCCTCAGATCGGTGATAAATTGCCGGACATGACATCTGTAAGGCCAAGCAGGAGGAGACAGTGAAAAGAAATGCCCCTGATCGGGCTGAGCACTGAATCCGACTTGGACATTTTTGAGATCGGCGGCTTCAGCTGAGATCGCATTTATGGCGCGCCAACATATACAAATACAGACGTGGGCTGTGAGTGAGAGACGGAGCCGCGGCTTGAACAGGCTCGAGCCCACTGAAACCAGAGGCGCAGCTTCCTGTACCCGCTCCCAGCAGAGATTTCAATTTTTCGAAAGCTGTTCGTCTCTGTACAGGATAAGATGTATCATTTTTATATAATGCCAACAAGCAGTATCGGAGCCAACTTGCTTCGATGAGTGCCATGAACTGTGATTGTTTTTCTAGAGAATAAAATTACAGCAGAGCCGTGCAGCTTGTACAAATGTTAACTTACAGTTCCAACAACCGGATTTCGTTCATGATGTCGGATATAGTCTATTTGTACAGCTTTCAGTTCTCTTTGTGCCTCTTTGGATTCCGTCAAGTTATATGGCTTCCACCAATATACTAAAGTCTGTTTTTCAAGGGCGATTATTTTCATTTCTTAACAGGCCGGAATCAATACGTTCGATAGCGCGGCAAAGTCAAGAGGGGTCAAAGTGGGTGGAATCAACGGTTATGGTTTTGTGATCAAATTGGGAAAAATGCAAAAGGTCATGATACTGCGGTGATCATGGGGTATATACAGTATGTGGTTATCCAGTTGTTGCGATGCCAGGACCAATGTTGGTAAGCATGTAGGGTTACGAAATGATGACACAGGCAGCTGATATCTGAATATACTCATGCTTACAGAGGGTGATTTGGAAGTTAGAATTTGTGCCATCGAACACGAGGGTGTAGTCATAAGGCAAGCCAGAGATATTAACTGCATGGGTGAGTGATTCCGGAGTTGCCAGGAATGGACAATAGATTTCATCTGTTGCCTGAAATGGAGGGCTTTGGATGTTGCAATCGTATCAGCTTCCACAATATTTGTTGTAGTTCCAGGTACTTTCAGTCTTCGCATTTTATATTTTCTCGTGTATTATTTTTGGTATTCTCTCTTTCATCTCAGCCACTGATTATCGTCCCTATTAATTTCTTTGATATTATGTATTTCAGCTGGTCGGCTTTAGTGCTAAAGATCATGCCTTCCTTGTTTGTTTAAATTCCCCTCGTATATCATACAAGCCAATCCAGATAGCACAAAAACATGGACATAGAAACATGGAAAACCTGGAGCATAACACAGTCCCTTAGGGCGACAATGCTGTGCCGAATATGCACGCATTTTAGAACTTACCCATGGTTACCCATAGTACTCTAATTTTCTAAGCTCTACGTACCTATCCACGAGTTTCTTTAAAAAAAACTTTATCGTATCTGCCTCCACCACCGTTGCCGGCAGTCCATTCCACGCACTGACCACACTCTGAGTAAAAAAAAACTTACCCATGACATCTCGTCTGTACCTACTTCCAAGCACCTTAAAACCGTGCCCTCTCGTGCTATCCATTTCAGCCCTGGGAAAAAGCCTCTGATTATCCACACGATAAATGCCTCTCATCAGCTTACACACCTTAATCAGCTCACTTCTAATTCTATGCCGCTCCAAGGAGAAACGTCCGAGCTCATTCAAACTATTCCTATAATGCATGCTCTCCAATTCATGCAGCCTACTTGTAAACTTCCTCTGCACTCTCTCTAGAGTTTCCGCATTCTTCCTTTAGTTGGGCGACCAGAACAGAGCGCAGTACTGCAGTTGGAATCTGACCTGTGTCCTATACAGCTGTAACATTATCTCTCGGCTCTTAAACTCAATCCCACGGTTAATGAAGGCCAATGTATCGTATGCATTCTTAACCACAGAGTCAGACTGCGCAGCAGAATTGAGGGCCCTATCGACGCAGACCCCAAGATCTCTCTGATTCTCCATAATCTAAGAGTTTTAATACTATATTCTGCCATAATATTTGACCTACCAAAATGAACCACCTCGCACATGTGTGGGCTCTACTCCATCGGGCACTTCTCAGCCCAATTTTGCATCCTATCGATGTTCCGCTGTAACATTTGACAGCCCTTCAGGCTATCCATAGCTCCCCGAATCTTTGTGTCAGCAGCAAATTTATTAACCCATCTCTCCTCTTCCTCATTCAGGTCATTTGCAAAAATCATGGTGTAGGAGTCCCAGAACAGATCACGGAGACATATCACTTGTTACCGACCTCCATACAGAATATGATCGGTCTGCAACCACTCTTCGCGAACTGTGGGCAAGCCAATTCTGGTTCCACTAAGTATTTTCCCCTTGGATCCAATGCCACCTTACTTTCTCAATAAGCCTTGCATGGGGACCCTTATCAAATGACTTGCTGAGATCCATATACACCACATCTGCTAATTTACCTTCATCAAAGTCAATCAGGCTCGTAAGGTACATCTTGCCTTTGAAAAACAAAACAACATGATGACTAATCCTATGCCTCTCCAAATGTTCATAAATTCTGCCTATCAGGATGTTCTCCATCAACTTACCAACCACTGAAGTAATATTCACTTGGCTATAATTTCCTGGGTTATATTTACTCACGTTCATGAATAAGGTAACAACACCTGCAACCCTCCTATCCTCCGAAACCTCTTCAGAACTCACTGTTGATGCAAAGATTATTGACAGAGGCTCAGCAATTCTTCTCTCGCTTCCTACAGTAGCCTGGGTATATCTCATCCAATCCCGAAGAATTATCCAACAATGCTTTCCGAAAGCTCAGGCACATCCTCTTTCTTTATGTCAATATGCTTAAGCTTTTCAATCTACTGTAAGTCATCCCTAAAATCGCAAAAAACATTTTCTGTAGATAATACTGAAGCAAAGTATTCGTTACGTATAACATAGAAGTGACACACTTTCTACCAGATCAAAAACATCATCTCCCTCCTAAAATGACGAGAACTGCTCATAACACCCAAAATCAGCGCCAAGAGCGATCCACCGGTCTTCTAGGGACGGTGGCGGGGTTCAGCTCAACGCTAAAAGCCCTGACATGTGTAAAAAAAATGAAAGTGACCCCCATATCAAGTGACATATTGGAGACGTATTGGCTGAGTTGAGAATGGCCCTGTGATGTTTTGGTTTTGTAGCAGTCAATGAAAAACAAGTTGGCTTCATCAAAATAAATATGGTAAAATAAAACTGGATATAGTCTAGTTGTCACATATCAGACTGACAGGATTTGGTGAAAGGGCATTGATATAAACCAGTAACTCAGTTTCTCGAAACACAAATGTTTCCTGAGCTGCTCAGAGCTGGCAGTGCAGGACGCAGAATAACGCCAGCAGGCAGGTTTGCTGCCCAAGACAGCATACATTCTGGGAACGGTAGTTTTGTCACGAACAGTTCCTCGCACTTCACAAAAACACGGATGAATCTGACGGTCGAGAGCTGGGCTAAAAGAGGGGAACTGGAGGTGCGTGTGTCAGCTTTGAATAAACTTGCAACGAACTAACATTCGGGTATTTGTATAAAATAATGGAGGGTGAAACATCGGATCGGATGAGATTCTGTCTGATTGATGTCTGTACTGTCTTAATTTGATGGAGCCTCGGGTGGCTTGACGAAGAGATGGGCAATTTTAGTTATTCATCTTTTGGGCTCTGGGCTGTGCCGATGAAGTTAGAATGAATTGCCCACCGGAGCCACCTTTCCGAGGGCGTTTGGAGTCAATCACGTTGATGGGTCAGGAGTCATAAAGAGACTCTGAGGCTAAGGATGTGAGATCTCTTTCCTGAAGGACGTCACTAATTCTGACAGGAAATTATCACTGATGGCTAGATTTAAAAATAAATACAAATTGGAAATCTGACCGCAGATCGAAATGCGTTGCAGATTATTATTGCCCAAGTTTAAATTTGTTACTTCTGTTGTGGTTGTATTCGTGGATTTTTCTTTCCTCCCTCTGCGCTACTTATCTGATTTCATGTGCTGCCATATTCTCCATCACTCTGAATCCAACATTCTGTCTGACCATTGGATCACTCTATCCATTATTCCCTGGACAATATTTCTCATTCGAAACCATCACACGAGTACGTTATCTGATTGTTATCACGTCAACGTTCATGGCTTTTCTTGTGTGCAGAATGGCTCCATATTCCCTTCACTGTAACAGAGTCGTACTTTACAAATACGTCATTGCCCCTACAATGCTCGGGGCACAATGAAAGGTACTCTGTAAATGTCAGGACAGTATCTCACAACTCTTTTACCGAATCACCAGTAAAACTAGTTTATATGGAAAGCACTTAAAAAAAAACACAGTCACGATCGAGGAAGGCAAGATACTAGAGCTGTTGCTCCGTCTGCCAACTGAGAGTAAACAGTTCTTTTGAACAGTAAAGTTCAAATTATGTTCCGTGACTATGTGATGGGACAGGTTAGGGGAAGTATACGCTCTAATGCACCTTCCCTGCGAAGGATCGGACCGTGTGGAAGGAGCTCTCTATCTAATTCGTAGCTGCCAGGACGAGACATGGGAGTTGTAATCTGTTCTGTTTACTTTGGAATGCTTGATGGAATCTCTTTGAGGAAGAATTCCCCAGATTTACAAGCTAAATACTGATTCTATTGAAAGACAGAGCAGAGCTTGAGGCCATTCATCCGATAAAGTCTGTGCTTCCCTTTAGCTGAGCAAACTGAATAAACCCATTGGCTCTCTGCTCTTCCCTGTACCCTTAGGAATGGCAAATCTCCTCCGGTACCACCTCTATTCTCACTATTGGATATCACGATCATTCAGGCAATGTGTTCCAGATCAATAACGTTAATCAAAAAACGTTCCCTTAATTAGTGCCCTCACCACACCAGCTGTACTACTTCCAAACCCCATCCGCTAATGCAAGGATGCCTGGAATTTATGAAGGCATTGTGCCTTCAGTACTCTGCCGTAGTATTTCTACACCACTCATCCACTGGTTCGCCAACTCTAAAGTTTTTCCTCCCCGTACGCCATCACCTCACCCATCAGGACGAGCGGATGTAGCACAGAACGATCGGGAGACAGCTCACTACTGACCTTTCCATCTGCGCCTTACTGGTCGTCGCTTTCGCTGGGTTTTTGTCCCGGTCGGCTCCCGATTTCACTCACTGTGTCTCTCGCACAGTAATATGCGGCCGCGTCGTCCAGTCTCAGGTTGTTCATTTGCAGATAAACGGTGCTGCTGTCCTTGGCAACCTCGAATCGACCTTCGACTCCAGGCGCGTACTTCTTGCCACCGTTACCCCATACAGCGGCCAGCCATTCCAGCCCTTTCCCGGAGACCTGTTTCACCCAGTGCATATCACTGTTGCTGAGGCTGAACCCACTGACTGCACAGTTCAATTTGTGGGATTGTCCAAGCTTTACCACAGCTGACTCCGGTTGTTTCAGCAGAATATCGGACTGCACGCCTGTCAAAAAAAGAAGAGCAGAATTAATTAAAATGTTCCACAGGCATAGATTCACAAAGCCTCGAAGAAACCGCTATCCTTGGGTAGATGATAAATTGCGTGACAGACACCTGGAAGGCAAAGCAGGAGAAGACAGAAATAAGGAATGGTCCCTATTGCGCTGAGCACTGATTCCGACTTGAACATTTTTGACATCAGCAGCTATAGTTGAGACCGGATTTTTTACGAGAAGCCGAGAGCGCTGTTCAAATACAGGAGGAGACTGCCAGTGAGAGGAGGAGCCTCAGCTTGTAAAGACTCCCACACAATGAAACCAGAGACAGAATTTCCTGTCCCCGCCCCCAGCAGAGATTTCAATTTTCCAAAATACATTCGTCTCTGTACAGGAGACAGGCCAGCGGCAGTGACTAGATCCGCATTGAAGATCTGTCATACTCATCATTTTCGGTGATAAACAGTTTGTGCAAACTGAAACGCAGAGGACCCCGGCGAGAACGAATGAGAAACACAAGTCAGTGGACAGGTTTCCCCCTGAAAGACAGGGGCTCGGAGACAACAGCCAGTGGACAAACATCATCCTGTGAGACAGGAAGTTTGAGACACAAGTCAGTGGACAGAGATTCTCCTGAGAGACTGGAACTGGAAGATTCTAGTCAATGGACTGGTGCCCACCTAGAGACAGCGACTGGCAGGTCCCGAGAGACAAAGTCTGAGATACACTATTTAGTGGACAGATATCGCTCTGAGTAACAGGGACTGAGTACACTAGTCAACTGGGAGATGTCCTCCTTTGGGACACCATTCGAGAGACACCGGACAGTGCACGGAAATGTAATAAGCAGAAAAATAAGAATTGCTATAAAGTTTTCCATCTGCACCCATAGCATGAGAATCAATATTAAGCGTGCAAATAGAGGTAATAATTTCTGATAAGAAATGATTCTATCAGTGATTTGACAACATGAATTTCAGCCCCAATACATTGGCACGTGTCCCATCACTGGTGTTTGAAAACTCTCTGACCTGTTTTAGCCGTTGGGAGGAACAGAACCATTGATGCAGGGAGCTCAGGTGGCAAAACAAACAGCCTGGAATATTGTTGTTGCTGGTAACATTACACACCCGACCTCCCGCTCCCCCAGCCCCTGCAGGTTAGCAGGCAAGCAGTGCTAAATCGGTCGACATTGAAAGGAAACTCACGAGTGAGGGCATCCAAACTGAAGATAATCTTGAGATAATGAAGTACTTTTTGAAGTAGAACCAGTGTTGTCACTGAAGGAAGGTTAGTCGCAAGTTACATATAGCAGCCTCTCTGGCAAAATCAGTTGCATCTACAGAGATTAGACATTCTGTGATGCTGGTTGAGGGATCAATGTTAAGATAGACATTGCAGAAAGTTGCAAACCTTTTATGTCCACCTGACACAACATTCCCATCATGGCAGTAATAAAAAAAGTTGTACGTTATTTTTCCCTCTAAAAAGACCACAATGTTGTCGTAGAGCTTGGAGGCTTGCCCGCTTCAGTGACTCGAAGATCTCTATTGGCTGGTTTCAGAACACGTGCTTTGCTTCTTGGCAGGGTTACCGATGAGAAAGAGCTCAAAGGGCAGATCCCTCTGATCCTCAAGGATCTGGTGGTTTGTGCAGGGTTACGAACTGTTCAAAATTTTTATTTTTTGAAATAAGAATAATAAATCAGTACCCGTGTGCGACGGTATTCCTGATTCTCCAGCCAGGAATTGCATGACTGACAGGAGTGAAATCTGAGAGAAAGCTACAGTCGCGATTAATGAAACCCTGAACACTGTTATGATCAAGAGCAAAGTTGGTTTTCGGAATGTACAAACTATATCTAACCAAGCTGTCATCATTCCACCTATGAGGCTCCTTATCGGCAGTAATGAGGATCAAAAACAGACACACTGCGCAGTAATGCTGGCATGTTTCTGCTATTTATCGTGGCATTTCCTCTTACATTTTTCGGCAGAAGTGCAATGCCTCACGCTTGTACCGATTAAACCCTAATCTCGAATTTCTCGGCCGAATTTCTCGATGTCTTCCTGTGTCAATTTTACAGAACTCGGCGTTATTCACAGTTACAGAATATGCCCGTTGTCGGCAAACCTAATCAGCGACTTTACAAGTTTCTCTAAAGACTTATACATAGCAGAAACAGTTGAGATTTTAGCGCCGTTCCTGGCGAATCAGCACCTGCCGGACTTCTTCTAAATCACTACAGTCTGTCTTGCATAGCCAAGGCAATGTTACAACCAATCTATCAAGTGTCTATGGATCCAATGTGCCTTAATCTTTTGGGTCAGTTTGCCACCAGGGATCTTGACGATTTTATTGATGTACATGTCGACAGTATCCACTACTCCACCCACACCTTCGTCTTGCTTCAAAATCGTATTTTATTTTCTAAGACAGGGTCTCCCCCTGCATCAATCGTTCCTGTCTCACATTAACAGGGAACACGGCTTAATAACTACTTCAGATAGTGTGGTAGGATGTATCATTCTTATATAAGTCCAGCAAGCACTAGCGGAACCAGCTTGCTTCGATCAATGCTATGAAAAATAGCCTCTGTCATATTCGGTAAATTAACAAATGGATAATTTTGGAAGAAATCAGGTAAACATTCCTAATTTGTAAGTATATAAATAGTTGTGCATTAGGCATATCATATTTATCCACTAACTGCGAAAAGAACATTAAATAATCCTCTAAAAACAAATCTAAATCAGTTTTTATCCACTTAGTTTTCCATAAAAAAAAAGCCTTATCCAGAATTGATGTTTTAAAACAAAGTTACAATGGATATTACTGGAGAGAACAAAGTTATTTAAGTCAAAAAATCTGCGAAACTGAAACCATATTTTTAATGTATGTTTAACAATAAGACTAAGACTTTTCTACCTATCATAGAGAACAAAAAAGGAAAAGGAGCTCCCAGTAAAGAAGCAAAAGAAAACCCCCTTACCGAGTTCTCCTCCAATTCTAACCATGAAGGACAGTCCTGATTATCTATACCGTAAATCCAATAGGTGATATAACGAATATTAATTGCCCAAAAATAAAATCTAAAATTTGGTAACGCCAGTCCTCCCTTTTATTAATTTTTGCAATAAAGCTTTTTGCACTCCAGAACTTTTAGTATTCAAAATGTATGACAGCATCATAGAATCTATTCTGTCAAAGAACTTTTTCGGGACAAAGGATGGAACCGCCTGAAACATATATAAAAATTTCGGTAAAACTACCATTTTTAGAGCATTTATTCGACCAATTAATGACATCGTCATAGGCGACCATTTGGAAAAGCGTTAGTTGTGTATATTCAATTAGGGGAAGGAAATTAAACATATAAGTCTTTAAAATTTTTAGTAACTTTAATACCAAGATAGGCAAAATAATTTTTAGCAATATTAAAGGGTATTTGATCATAATAATCAGAGTAATTACTAATGGGAAATAATCCACTTTTATGAAAAATTAATTTATATCCAGACAAAATACCAAATTCAGTAAATATGGATAGCATAGCGGGAATAGATTTCCTAGGGTCTGAAATGTAAACTAATAAATCATCTACATATAATGAAACCTTATGTAGTTTATCTCCTCTCTTAATACCCTGAACACAATTATAATCCCTAAGAGCAATAGCAAGTGATTCTAATGCCAAATTAAATAAAAAAGGACTGAGAGGACAACCCTGACCTGTTCCTCTATATAATCTAAAATAGGGAGATTTTTGATTATTAGTTACAACCGCAGGTCTTCGAGGCTTGATAAATCAGTTTGAACCAGGAAATAAGTCCCTGACCAAAATTAAACCTCTTCAAAACCTGGAACAAATAAGGCCACTCCACCTTGTCAAAAGCTTTCTCTGCATCCAGAGACGCAATGCATTCAGATCCTTTAACTGAGGGAGAATAAGTAATATTTAACATTCGAATATTAAAAAGTGAATACCTATTTTTAATAAATCCAGTTTGATCATTTGAGATAACAGTAGGCAAGATATTCTCAAGTCTATTGGCTAAAATCTTAGACAGAATTCGATTTTGACAGTGTATATCCTTTTCTTTGTCTGTATGTTTATTGTATTATTTATTTGATATATCCTCTCCTGATTTGTATCTATTCATATAATTTGTTTTAATTCAATAAAATAGATTGAAAATGAAGAACAGACAGCCTGTTCGTTCACACCGTGCAGTTTGTGGATTCTGCTGTGTTCAGAGTGGCTCCACATTCCCGACTCTACAACAGCGCTGTACTTTGAAACTATTTCATTACCTGTGAGAATTCGGGGACACCATGAAAGGTGCTTTATAAAAGTCAGTACTTTATCTCAAAACCACTTTTACTAAATCACCAGCAGCACTGGTTAATGTAGGAAAGTACATGTTAATCAAACCATTTTGGGGCTGGAGAAAGACAAGAAATTATAGAGTTAGTTCTATCTATGAACAATTCATTTGAACAGTAAAGTTAAACTCATGTGCTGTGTATGTGATGGGGCAGGTTAGGGAAAGCTTCACTCCATATCTAAGCTTTGCTGCCCCTTCCCTAGCTGGGATGAGACAGTGCAGAAGATTCTTTGTATCTAATACGTGTTATGAAGACACGATATGGAAGCTGTAATCCCCATGTAACTCATCCTCCGTGTACTCTGGGGTGTTTCTTAGAATCACTTTGCGGGAGAATTTCCCAGATCTACATGATCAATACTAATTCAATTGAAGAATAGAGCAGGGATTGAGGGCGTTCATTCCTGATTTTCTCTGCTTTAGCAGAGCAAATCCTATAAACCGATTGGTCTCTCTCTGCTCTTCCCTGTCTCCCAAAGAAAGGCTGATCTGCTCCTGTTTCCTCTCTACACCCACTACTGCACAACACGATCATTTAGGCAATGCGTTCCAGATCAGAAACGTTCCACTAAATTCTCGACTATCGCACATTATTTATTTGAACGGTTCCCTCTCCATGCCACCTGGACCACTCCCCACGCCCCACCCAATAATGCAAGCTGGAACGTTTGAAGGAATAGTTCACCTACTCATTCATACTCCAATACTGCGTCTGCCTGCTTTAACTCAGTGAGTGCCTGAGTGTTGTCACTTTCAAGTTCCAGAACTTTACAAAAACACTGGCTAGCGGCCATTGCATTCCCTAAGGAAAGATGACATTTCGCCTCTCGCAGATGACCCTTCACAAAAGTATCAACCAACCTCACAGCTCGCTGTGCATCTTCAAGGGCCTCCCGGACTTTACCCATAATCATAAGAGTAGCTGATAGATTACCATAGTAACTGGCAGTTTTAGGGCAGGTGTCTATTGCTTTTGTGTAATAATTGTATGCTTCATTGTAGTCTTTCTTCCCATAAAATTCATTTCCCATTTTTAAAAAATGATTCGGCACTTAGAGTAGTTTCACTTAACAGAATCGGGAAGATTGAGCCAAAACCGGTATATAGAAAATAATCAGCACGTACATGTACGGTTCCTTCAATTTCCTAGCTTAACGTTCCTGCACCACTTCCCCACTGCCTTCCAAACGCTAAAGTTTTTTTTCTGACAATACCCGACCTCATAACAAATCAGAGAATAAAACTAAAAACTCAATCAAATTAATAAATCCTGGGTTATCGTCGATACTCTTGTTGTATCCCAGGATCCTGGATTTCCATCTGAAACTCCTAACTTGGCCCTTCCTGGCCCATGAATAAAATGGACATTTTCACATTTTTCCTGTGCGCGGACACCGCTTCCCATTATTCCACACAGTCAGATTTGAATCCATTTGGGCTTTTACTTGCCCAGAAATGGTCATTTGTCATAGCAGTATGAGTCAGCCGTCAGGGATTTGATTCTGGGTGTCAGTAATGCGGAATTCGTGGAGCCAGACTGCGGTGCAGACGCCCATTTGTCGGGAGCAGTTTCTGTTCAGCTCCCCATCTCTGTGGTACATATCACAATGCTTTTCTGCAGGTCACAATCTGACTTCGTCATATCACCTACCAACCCTCCCCCCTGAAATCCAATGGTTCGCAGAGACGGCCAACTGATTTTTTAATACCTCCCTCTGGGCCTTCGTGTCCCACACAGCAGATCTCAATATCGGCTATACCAGTCCTGAAGTGGAGAGGATATAACCAAACGGGACCTTTCTCTGTGCCTCAACTGACAGCTGCTTTTATGTGGTTCCGTTCCCTTCCAGATAATCTCCAGTGGAACTTGTACCCACTCCCATTCAGCACATCACTCCTCAGTCAAACCGCACCAGAACACCAATGCCTCATGACTTTAATGGTCCGCATATCCCCACGGTTTACCGTGACTTGTAGACGAAGGACCGATAGTTGACAAGATCGATCGGTGACCCCATTCTGACTCATTGCGCTTGGCTCCGTGCTGCCGTCTGAAGATCTCTCGTGAGCCCCTGAGTCCATCCGTCCAGCATCTGTTCTCAGGAATCACCGCTGACAATCCGCCTTCCATTTTGTGGTCGACTGGACGTGTCCAGAAAATCCGGGATACAACTCTGGCGATCACTGCTGAACTTGTCCACCGCCCCTGTAATGTAAGCGCTTTTGTTGGGTTTTTAATCCCGGTCCACTGTCGATCACTCTCACTACGCTCTCGCACAGTAATAGGCGTGCGTGTCGTCCAGTCTCAGGTTGTTCATTTGCAGATAAACGGTGTTGCTCCCATTGAAAACCTCGAATCGGCCATTGACTCCGGGTTCATAGTACTTCCTGCTGCCTCCCCATAAAACCGCTAGACACTGCAGCGCATTTCCGGAGACTTGCTTCATCCAATGTATGATATAATATCTAAGACTGAAGTCAATGGCTAGACAGGTCTGTGTGTGGGACTGCCTGGGCTTTGCCACCGCTGACAGGGGCTGCAGGATATCAGAATTCACGCCTGTGAATTCAAAAAAGAGCAAAAATTGATAAAATGTTCTAAAACGGAGATTCACAAAATTTGAGAAAAACATTCGGCCTCGGGTAGATGATAAATTGCGGGACATGACATCACCAAGGCAAAACCGGAGGAGACAGTGAAAAGGAGTGACCCTTATCGTGCTGAGCACTGAATCCGACTTGGACATTTTTGAGATCGGCGGCTTCAGCTGAGATCGTATTTATGGCGTGTCAACATATACAAATACAGACGTGGGCTGTGAGTGAGAGACGGAGCCGCGGCTTGAACAGGCTCGAGCCGACTGAAACCAAAGGGGCAGCTTCCTGTACCCGCTCCCAGCAGAGATTTCAATTTTCCGAAAGCTGTTCGTCTCTGTACAGGATAAGATGTATCATTTTTATATAATGCCAACAAGCAGTATCTTATATAACAGCAGTATTTTATATAATGCCAACTTGCTTCGATGAGTGCCATGAACTGTGATTGTTTTTCTAGAGAATAAAATTACAGCAGAGCCGTGCAGCTTGTACAAATGTTAACTTACAGTTCCAACAACCGGATTTCGTTCATGATGTCGGATACAGTCTATGTGTACAGCTTTCAGTTCTCTTTGTGCCTCTTTGGGTTCCGTCAAGTTATACGGCTTCCACCAATATACTAAAGTTTGCTTTTCAAGGGCGATTATTTTCCTTTCTTAATAGGCCGGAATCAATACGTTCGATAGCGCGGCAAAGTCAAGAGGGGTCAAAGTGGGTGGAATCAACAGTTATGGTTTTTTGATGAAATTGGGAAAAATGCAGAAGGTCATGATACTGCGGTGAGCATGGGGTATATACAGTATGTGGTCATCCAGTTGTCGCCATGCCAGGACCAATGTTGGTAAGCATGTAGGGTCACGAAATGATGACACAGGCAGCTGATATTTGAAAGTACTCATGTTTACAGAGGGTGATTTGGAAGGTAGAATTTGTGCCATCGAACTTGAGGATGTAGTCATAAGGCAAGCCAGAGGTATTAACTGCATGGATGAGTGATTCTGGAGTTGCCAGGAATGGACAATAGATTTCACCTGTTGCCTGAATGAAGGGCTTCGTATGTTGCAATCGTATCAGCTTCCACAATATTTGCTGTAGTTCCAGGTACTTTCAGTCTTCGCATTTTATATTTTCTCGTGTATTATATTTGGAATTCTTTCTTTCATCTAAGACACTGATTATCGTCCCTATTAATTTATTTGATATTATGTATTTCAGCAGGTCGGCTTTACTGCTAAAAATCACGCCTTCCTTGTTTGTTGAAAGTCCCCTCGTATATCATACAACCCAATCCAGATAGCACATAAACATAGACATAGAAACATAGAAAACCTGCAGCACAATACAGGCCCTTCGGCCCACAATGCTGTGCCGAATATGCACGCACTTTAGAAATTACCCATGGTTACCCATAGCACTCTAATTTTCTAAGCTCTACGTACCAATCCACGAGTTTCTTAAAAAAACCTTACCGTATCTGCCTCCACCACCGTTGCCGGCAGCCCGTTCTACGCACTAATCACACTCTGCGTAAAAAAAACTTACCCATGACATCTCGTCTGTACCTACTTCCAAGCACCTTAAAACCGTGCCCTCTCGTGCTAGCCATTTCAGCCCTGGGAAAAAGCCTCTGACTATCCACACGATAAATGCCTCTCATCAGCATACACACCTTAATGAGCTCACTTCTAATTCTATGCCGCTCCAAGGAGAAAAGTCCGAGTTCACTCAAACTGTTCCTATAATGCATGCTCCCCAATTCAGGCAGCATCCTTGTAAATTTCCTCTGCACTCTCTCTAGAGTTTCCACATTCTTCCTTTAGTGAAGCGACCAGAACTGAGCGCAGTACTGCAAGTGGAGTCTGACCTGTGTCCTATATAGCTGTAAAATTATCTCTCGGCTCTTAAACTCAATCCCACGGTTAATGAAGGCCAATGTATCATATGCATTCTTAACCACAGAATCAACATGTGCAGCAGAATTGAGGGTCCTATCGACTCAGAGCCCAAGTTCCCTCTGATTCTCCATAACCCAAGCTTTATATTCTGCCATCATATTTGACGTACCAAAATGAACCACCTCACACATACGTGGGCCGAACTCCATCGGGCACTTCTCAGCCCAATTTTGCATCCTAACGCTGTCCCGCTGTAACTTTTGACAGCCCTTCAAGCCATCCATAAGTCCCCGAACCTTTGTGTCATCAGCAAATTTATTAACCCATCTCCCCTCTTCCTCATTCAGGTCATTTGGAAAAATCATGGTGGAGGAGTCCCAGAACAGATCACCGAGGCACACCAGTAGTTACCGACCTCCATACAGAATATGATCCGTCTACAACCACTCTTTGCGAACAGTGGGCAAGCCAATTCTTGATCCACTAAGAATTCTCCCTTGGATCCCATGCCAGATTACTTTCTCAATAAGTCTTACTTGGGGTACCTTATCAAATGGCTTGCTGAAATCCATATACACTACATCTGCTAATCTACCTTTATCAATGTGTTTAGTCTCAACCTCAAAAAAATTCAATCGGGCTCGGAATGTACTTCTTGCCTTTGACAAACAAAACACGATGACTATTCATAATCATATTATGCCTCTCCAAATGTTCATAAATCCTGCCTATCAGGATCTTCTCCATCAACTTACCAACCACTGAAGTAAGATTCAATGGTCTATAATTTCCTGGGCTATATTTACTTCCTTTCATGAATAAGGGAAAATCATCAGTAACCCTCCAATCCTCCGAAACCTTTTCAGTACTCACTGTTGATGCAAAGATTATTGATAGAGGCTCAGCAATTCTTCACTCGCTTTGCATAGTAGCCTGGGTACATCTCATCCAATCCCGGAGAATTATCCAACAATGCTTTCCGAAAGCTCCAGCACATCCTCTTTCTTTATGTCAATATGCTTAAGCTTTTCTATCTACTGTAAGTCATCCCTAAAATCGCAAAAAACCTTTCCGTAGAGAATACTGAAGCAAAGTATTCGTTACGTATAACATAGAAGTGACACACTTTCTACCAGATCAAAAACATCATCTCCCTCCTAAAATGACGAGAACTGCTCATAACACCCAAAATCAGCGCCAAGAGCGATCCACCGGTCTTCTAGGTACGGTGGCGGGGTTCAGCTCAACGCGAACAGCCCTGACATGTGTAAAAAAAAATGAAAGTGACCCTCATATCAAGTGACGTACTGGAGACGTATTGGCTGAGTTGGGAATGGCCCTGTGATGTTTTGATTTTGTAGAAGTCAATGAAAAACAAGTTGGCTTCATCAAAATAAATACAATAAAATAAAACTGGATATAGTCTAGTTGTCACATATCAGACTGACAGAATTTGGTGAAAGGGCATTGATATAAACCAGTAACTCTGTTTCTCGAAACACAAATGTTTCCTGAGCTGCTCAGAGCTGGCAGTGCAGGACGCAGAATAACGCCAGCAGGCAGGTTTGCTGCCGAAGACAACATACATCCTGGGAACGACAGTTTTGTCACGAACAGTTCCTCGTACTTCACAAAAACACGGATGAAACTGACGGTGGAGAGATGGGCTAAAGGGGGGAGCTGGAGGTGCGTGTGTCAGCTTTGAAGAATCTTGCAACGAAATAACATTCGGGTATTTGTATAAAATAATGGAGGGTGAAACACCAGATCGGATAAGATTCTGTCTGATTGAAGTCTGTACTGTATTAATTTGATGGAGCATCGGGTGGCTTGACGAACAGATGGGCAATTTTAGTTATTCATCTTTTGGGCTCTGGGCTGTGCCGATGAAGTTAGAATGAATTACCCACCTGAGTCACCTTTCCGAGGGCGTTTGGAGGCAATCACGTCGATGGGTCAGGAGTCATAAAGAGACTCTAAGGCTAAGGATGTGAGATCTCTTTCCTGAGGGACGTCACTAATTCCGACAGGAAATTATCACTAATGGCTAGATTTAAAAATAAATACAAATTGGAAATCTGACCGCAGATCGAAATGCGTTGCAGATCATTATGGCTGAAGTTTAAATTTGTTACTTCTGTTGTGGTTGTATCCGTGGATTTTTCTTCCCTCCCTCTGCGCTATTCATCTGATCTCATGTTTTGCCATATTCTCCATCACTCTGAATCCAGCATTCTGTCTGCCCATTGGATCACTCTATCCATAGTGCCCTGGACAATATTTCTCCTTCGAAACCATCACACGAGTACGTTATCTGATTGTTATCACGTCAACGTTCATGGATTTGGTTGTGTGCAGAATGGCTCCATATTCCCTTCACTGTAACAGAGTCGTATTTTACAACTACGTCATTGCCCCTGAAGTGCTCGGGCCTGGAATTTATGAAGGCATTGTGCCTTCAATTCTCTGCCGTAGTATTTCTGCACCACTCATCCACTGCCTTTCCAACTCCAAAGTTCTTGCTCCTCGCACGCCATCTCCTCACCCATCAAGAAACAAATCTAAAACCTTAAAGCCATCAATTAATACAGAGATGTCGCCTGTACCTTAGTTGCATCCTGGGTCAGACCTTACGCAGAAAATTACATGATTGGACTGATACCCATCTCTACCCTGGGGATATGGGAAGCAGGAAAACAATGCTGAGCATGGGCCAACATGTAGAAGAAGGTTTAAAAGGGGATGACTGTAATATGAATGTAAGGAAGGACAAGCCATTGACTGGGGACAAATGCAGACAGAGCATGAAGTCAGGACCAACAAGCTCCGTGAGAGCTTCTTTCACCAACCCATCAGACTGCTTAATTCATGCTGACGCAACTGTACTTCTTTGTTGTATCGTCTACCGTGTTGTACATAACTTTTATTATAAATTACTTTAATTGCAGATTGTACATTTGAACGGAGATGTAACATAAAGGTTTTTACTCATCATTTCTATGGAGGATGTAAGTGATAAAGTCAATTCAATTTAATTCAGTTCAATTCAAGTTTCTGTCAGCGAGGTCACTCCGAGTAGGCAAGATAGTCACAGTGCTCCGTCTCCCCATTCACCCAATGCAGTAAGCTCACTTGCCCGTCACATCCACTGATCTCAGAAAAAAGTCAACTGGATCCCAGTCCGGTAGCAGCCATTTTCTAGTTTTCTGTCCGAAATTGCGAGCTTGGCTGTTCCTGGCCTCTGAATAAAAGAGGCATTCTCACAGTTTTCCTGTGTGCAGACATGAGAATCAGAGTCGAAGCCACTTCGGATTTTACTTGTACAGAAATAAACATCTGCCATGGCAGCTTCAGTCATCCTTCAGGGATTTGACTCTTTGTAGGCAGCAATGCAGAACTCGTGGAGACAGACCGCGATGCAGACGGCCAGTTCTCGAGATCAGTTTCAGTTCAGCTCCTTATCACGTGGTGGATATCACAGAGTTTTACTGCTTTACTGCAGGTCACAATCCGACTTCATCGTATCTAGCCCGAAATCCAGTGTATCGCCAGGCGGCCAGAGGATCTATTAAACCCTCCTTCTGAGTCCGGGCGTCCCACATAGCGGGTCTCTATTTCGGCATCCCATTCCTGAATTGGATATGATATAACCAACCAGAACCATTCTTTGGGCTTCACCTGACAGCTCCTTCTCGGCAGTTCCGTTCGCATTGAGACTCAATTCCAGTGGAACCTTTACCCATTTCCCGTTTATGTAATCGGGATTCGATTTATATGCATGGATCTCAGGGTAAAGGCCGGCAGAAGCGAACGCAGAGCATAGTTAAATGTATTTTGTTACAGTAGATATTGAGAGCCGCCATCTCTCACACATTAGTACACCATGAAATAGCCGATATGACGCACCGACGTACAATAATCTCCGCCCCCCTCACAATCTCTCAGCACCTCATTCTTCTGTGAAAACGCAGCAGGACACCAATGTTTCTCTGGTCATTAATGTTCCGCATGCCCCGATAATTTATTGTAACGTGTTGACGAAGGCGGATCGGTGAGCCCATTCCCGCTCACGGCGCATGGCTCCGAGACGCCGTCTGAGATTCTGGGCCCATCCATCCAGCATCTCTTTTCGGGAATCCCGGCTGAGTATCCGCCTTCCGTTTCGTGGACGAGCGGATGTAACACAGAACGATCAGGAGACAGTTCACGACTGACATTTCCGTCTGCGCCTTACTGGTGGGCGCTTTCGCTGTGTTTTTGTCCCGGTCGGCTCCCGATTTCTCTCACGGTGTCTCTCGCACAGTAATAGGTGGCCGTGTCGTCCAGTCTCAGGCTCTTCATTTGCAGATAAACGGTGCTGCTGTCCTTGGCAACCTCGAATCGGCCTTCGACTCCAGGCGCGTACGTCTTGGCACCCTTACCCCAGACAGCGGCCAGCCATTCCAGCCCTTTCCCGGAGACCTTTTTCACCCAGAGCATGCCATAGCTTTTGAGGTTGAACCCGCTGACCGCACAGGTCAATTTGTAGGATTGTCGAAGCTTTACCACAGCTGACACGGGTTGTTTCAGCAGAATATCGGACTGCACGCCTGTCAAAAAAGGAAGAGCAGAATTAATTAAAATGTTCTACAGGCATAGATTCACAAAGCCTCGGAGAAACCGATATCCTTGGGTAGATGATAAATTGCGTGACATACACCTTGAAGGCAAAGCAGGAGAAGACATAAATAAGGAATGGTCCCCATCGCGATGAGCACGGATTCCGACTTGTACATTTTTGAGATCAGCGGCTTTAGGTGAGACCGGTTTTATCGCGAGAGGCCGAGAGCGCTGTTCAAATACAGGAGGAGACTGCCAGTGAGAGGAGGAGCCTCAGCTTGTAAAGACTCCCAGAGAATGAAAACAGAGACAGAATTTCCTGTCCCCGCCCCCAGCAGAGATTTCAATTTTCCAAAATACATTCGTCTCTCTATAGGAGACAGGCCTGCGGCAGTGACCAGATCTGGATTGAAGATCTGTCACAATAATCACTTTCGGTGATAAACAGTTTGTGCAAACTGAAACGCAGAGGACCCCGGAGAGAACGAATGAGAAACACAAGTCAGTAGACAGATTTCTCTCCAAAAACAGGGGCTGACAGACAACAGCCAGTGTATAGACACCACCCCTGTTAAACAGGAAGTTTGAGACACAAGTCAGTGGACAGAGATTCTCCTGAGAAACGGGAACTGAAAGATTCTAGTCAATGGACTGGTGCACAACTAGAGACAGCGACTGACAGGCCTCGAAAGGCAAAGTCTGAGAGACACTATTTAGTGGACAGATATCGCTCTGAGTGACAGGGATTGAGCACACTAGTCAACTGTCCGATATCCTCCTTTGGGACACCATTCGAGAGACACCGGACAGTGCACGGAAATGTAATAAGCAGAAAAATAAGAATTGCTATAAAGTTTTCTATCTGCACCCATAGCACGAGAATCAATATTAAACGAGTAAATGGAGGTAATATTTTCTGATAAGAAATGATAGTATCAGTGACTTGACAACATTAATTTCAGCCCTAATGCATTGGTAAGTCTCCCATCACCGGTGTTTGAAAACTCCTTGACCTGTTTTAGCCGTTGGGAGGAACAGAACCATTGATGCAGGGAGCTTAGGTGGCGAAACCAAACAGCAGGGAATATAGTTGTTGCTGGTAACATTACACACCCGACCTCCCCCTTCCCCACCCCCAGCAGGTTAGCAGGCAAGCAGTGGTAAACAGGTCGACATTGAAAGGAAACTCACGGGGGAGGGCATCCAAACTGAAGATCATCAGGGTGGGTTATTTGTTCACCGAACCTGGTCATGGCAGCACTGCCTGTCCCAAATCTTGCATCCGCACTCATATATAAACCGTGCTGATACAATTACTTATCAAATAATTGCTCACCCATACCGAGCTAATTTTCAGTCATTCAGCAGGTTCATGACTTCCAGAGAAATCAGTGCACTTTCTTGAGACAATGAAGTACTTTTTGAAGTGGAACTAGTGTTGTCACTGAAGGAAGGTTGGTCGCAAGTTACATATAGCATCCTCTCTGGCAAAATCAGTTGCGTCTACAAAGATTAGACACTCTGTGATGCTGGTTGAGTGATCAATGTTGGGATAGACAGTGCAGAAAGTTCCAAACCTTTTATGTCCACCTGACACAACATTCCTATCATGGCAGTAATGAAAAAAGCTGAACGTTATTTTTCCCTCTAAAAAGACCACAATCTTGACGTAGGGCTTGGAGGATTGCCTGCTTCAGTGACTCGAAGATCGATGTTGGCTGGCTTCAGAACACGTGCTTTTCTTCTGGACAGGGTTACCGATGACAAAGAGCTCAAATGGCAGATCGCTCTGATCCTCAAAGATCTAGAGGCTTGTACAGGGTTACGAACTCTTCACAATTTATTTTTTGAAATAAGAATAAGAAATCAGTACCCGTGTGCGGCGGTATTCCTGATTCTCCAGCCAGGAATTGCATGACTGACAGGAAGGAAATCTGAGAGAAAGCTACAGTCCCGATAAATGAAACCCTGAACACTGTCATGATCAAGAGCAAAGTTGGTTTTCGGAATGTATAAACTATATCTAGCCAAGCTGTCATCATTCCACCGAGGAGATTCCGTAGCGGCAGAAATGAGGATCCTGAACCACACCAGGGATACAATCGAGAAGTTGGCCAAAAACAGACACACTGCACTGCAAGACTGGCTCTGTTTCTGCTATTTATCGTGGCATTTCCTCTTGCATGTTTCGGCAGAAGTGCAATGCCTCACGCTTGTACCGATTAAAAACTAATCTCAAATTTCTTTGCCGAATTTATCGATGTGATCCTGTGTCAATTTTATAGACCTCTGCGATATTCACAGTTCCAGAATTTGCCCGTTGTCGGCAAACCTAATTAGCGACTTTACAAGTTTCTCTAAAGAATTATGCATAGCAGAAACAGTTGAGATTTCAGCGCCGTTCCTGGCAAATCAGAACCTGCTGGACTTCTTCTAAATCACTACAGTCTGTCTTGCATAGCCAAGGGAATTTTAAAACCAATCTATCAAGCATCTATGTATCCAATGGACCTTAATCTTTTGGGTCAGTTTACCACCAGGGATCTTGACGATTTTATTGTTGTACATGTAGACAGCATCCACTACTCCACCCACACCTTCGTCACTCTTCAAAATCGTATTTTCTTTTCTAAGATATGGTCTACCCTTGCATCAAACGTTCCTGTCTAACATTAACAGGGAACACGGCTTAATGACTACTTCAAATAGTGGCCTCCTCTATTGTCAAAATGAAACCAAACTCAGTTTGGAGGAACAACACCTTATATACCGGCTGGGTAGCCTCAAATCTGATGGCATGAACATTGACTTTTCTAACTTCCGTTAATGCCCCTCCTCCCCTTCTTACCCCATCCCTGATATATTTAGTTGTTTGCCTGTACTCCATCTCCCTCTGGTGCTTCCCCACTCCCACTTTCTTTCTCCCGAGGCCTACCGTCCTATGATTCTTTCCCTTCTCCAGCTCTGTATCACTTTCGCCAATCACCTTTCCAGCTCTTAGCTTCATCCCACCCCCTCCGGTCTTCTCCTATCATTTCGCATTTTCCCCTCCCCCCACTACTTTCAACTCTCTTAATATCTTTCTTTTCAGTTAGTCCTGACGAAGGGTCTCGGCCCGAAACGTCGACAGTGCTTCTCCTTATAGATGCTGCCTGGCCTGCGGTTTTCCACCAGCATTTTGTGTGTGTTGTTTGAATTTCCATCATCTGCAGATTTCCTCGTGATTGCACTTTAAATATTGTGGTAGGATGTATCATTCTTATATAAGTCCAGCAAGCACCAGCGTAAGCAGCTTGCTTCGATCAGTACTATGAACATTCGCGCTCATGATATTTTTACCTTACAGCTCCAAAAATCGGTATTCGTTAATGATTTCGGGTACAGTATAGGTGGCCATTTTTCAGTTGACTTTGAGCCTTGCTGGGTTCCGCCGTGTGATCCGGTTTCCAACAATATGCCAAACATTTTTTTTTAATGCTAGACGTTTATTTAATCAATGTAATTTAGAAATGTGGGTGTTAGAATTTATGATAATTTACAGGGGCTTTCTGGAAAATGCAGTCAGTTCGCAGAACAAGTGACTTATATTTCTCCGGGCATCGAATGTTTTCTCATGTTGCACTAAGTCAGTTAGCGCTTTTCTTAACATAACATCAATTATCGACGCATAAGGAAAATTAAGTGTCCCCGAAAGAAAACAGGCTTATTCAAGAGGGATTGTTTTCCTTTCTTTAGAGGCCGGAATCAATATGTTCACTAGGTCAGCAAAGTGAAGCGGGGGATGCGACAGGTCAAAATGTGTGGCATCAACCATCATGGTCCTGTGGTCAGACTAGTCAAAATTGCAAAAGATCATAGTTTATATGGGATCATCCAGTTGACGTCATATTCGGACCGGTGCTGAATAGCACGCGTAGGGTCGCAAATGGATGTCTCCCGAAGCTGATATTTGAATGTGTTCCTGTTTACAGTGAGTCATTTAGAAGTTAGGATATGGGCCATCGACTATGAGTGTGAAGCCATAAGTGACGCCAAGATACTAACTGCATGGGTGAGTGGTTCAGGATTTTCTAGGAATGGAAAATAGATTTTACCTGTTGCCTGAGATGGAGGGCTTTAATTATATGGAAAGCTTGAATAAGCTGGATTGATTTTCGCCGGAAGGTGAAATCTAACCTTGTAGAAGTTTATAAAATTGTGAGTGGTACAGATGTAGCCAGGCTCCGTTTCGCACGGTACATGGTTACGACCAGAGGATGCAAGTTTTTTGGTGAGAAAATAAAGAATATCCTAGTGATATTACCCCATAAACGGGGTTATGATTATTTCCGAAGACTTTCTAGATAAGGTGGCGCAGCTGATACAATACGTTGTTTTGAAGACAGTTGTGAAGGTGAGTGAATAGCAAAGGCAGAGAAGTTATGGGGTGAAATACCTACAAATGAAATGATTGAATATATACATCTCGACCGGCCAAAAATTCCCGTTCCTGCGCTGTAAGATACTCTGATTATCTTCCATGGCATCCTTTCACGCTGAATTATTTCAATCTGAGGTATTATGTTACATTCCCCTCTGCCAGTACTTTTAAGGTGGTGAAAATGGTGGGAAACCGAGCCTACCAGGCAGATCTTCCTTCTCTGTATTTGGACTTCAGTAGATTATTTTATTTAAGTTAATTCGTTCGTATATTTACTCTCAAACTATGATTAGAGAATCACTTTATAAGGCCTATTTCTATGGTCGACCGTTTTAACCCCTCACCGCCCAATCGTTTGCTCTGCAGTACTTCCACTTTTACGTTCCAACTTCTGACGGAGGCTCCTTGAAGTGAAACTTTAACTCACGTTTCCTACTTGCCGTGGATGCGATCTGACCTTGTGAGCATGTCCAGATTTACATCTGAAATCCGAACGCCTGTTTTTTTGAATGTAATATGACAAAAATGTGTTTCCAGGGAGAGCTATTAGCTCAAGCATTAAATTCCACAGACAGCCCATCTTGAGATTAATAATCTAATACTGTATCACATTAGTGTAGTTCAGTCCATAAAATGTAGAGCTGTATAGGCAATGCCCGTTTAGCTCACACCTGTCTGTGCCAATCATGATGTTAGTTTTAAGTAGCATATCCGCCTATTCCCTGCATGAAGCATTGTCTATTAAATTGTCTCTTAGATGTTGCAAACGTATCCAAATCCATATGTTCTGCTGAAGTTCCAGGTACTTTCAGTCCTCGCATTTTATATTTATTTTCTCGTACATCATCATTGGTATCCTCATTTTCATCTTAAGTCAATGTGGCCAACGATTTCACAATTCAACCCTGGCTTAAAAACACTGATTATTTTGCCTATCATGCTCTGAAATTATATATTCCACCAGGTCGTCGACAGGCATTAACGTTCAAGATAATGCAATCCTATTTTGTCTAAACTCACTTATACGTCATACAAGCCAATCCAGATAACATAGAAGTGATCCACCTCTCTGCCATTTCCGAAACCTCACATCATTCCTGAAATGTGATGACGAGAACCGGCCGCAATCCAAAAAATGCGGTAGAGCAAAAATAAATATAGCTACAATATTACTACATGAACGATAACGATATATATATATCGTTATCGTTCATGTAGTAGTTTAATTCAGCACACACCTACCAGAGGCACAAAGCTCTGTAGGGTTTGTAGGCTTGCATGCTCCAATGACCCTGAGGACCTTGTGCTCTGGCGCTTCGTTGGTTCACTTATGCCATACAGATCAATCTGTAAAGGCTGCGCTAAGAGCGATAGACCGGTCCTCCAGGTAGGTAGGCTGGGGTTCAGATCAGGACTAACAGCCATGACAAGTGAGAAACGGTCGAAGTGTGCTTCATATGACATTGCACTCTGAAGAAGCATTTAGCAATCTAATCGCCTTTCGAAACCTCTGTCGCAGTTCCAGATGTTTTCAGTCTATGCTTTTTTAAAAGTTCCTTGTGTATCCTGTTTAGCTTCCTCTCTTTCATCTTAAATCAACGTGCCCGACGATTTCACGGTTCCATCTTGGCATTAAAGGCGTTATCTAGTTCATCGACTCGGCCGACAGGCTGTAGGGCTCAAGATTTAGAGAGAGTGGAATGGGTCAAGTTGTTTTATGGGAAGGATGTAATAGAGAAATGGAGGTCATTTAAGGGTGAAATTATGAGGGTACAGAATCTTTATGTTCCTGTTCGGTTGAAAGGAAAGGTTAAAGATTTGAAAGCGCCATGGTTTTCAAGGGATATTAGAAACTTGGTTCGAAAAAAGAGGGATGTCTACAATAGATATTGGCAGCATGGAGTAAAGGAATTGCTCGAGGAATATAAAGAATGTAAAAGGAAACTTAAGAAAGAGATTAGAAAAGCTAAAAGAAGTTACGAGTTTGGTTTGGCAAATAAGGTGGAAGTAAATCCGAAAGGCTTCTACAGTTATATTAAAAGCAAGAGGATAGTGAGGGATAAAATTGGTCCCTTAGAGAATCAGGGTGGTCAGCTATGTGTGGAGCCGAGGGAGATGGGAGAGATTTTGAACGATTTCTTCTCTTCGGTATTCACTAAGGAGAAGGATATTTAATGGTGTAAGGTGTGGGAAACAAGTAAGGAAGTTATGGAACCTATGACAATTAAAGAGGTGGAAGTACTGGCGCTTTTAAGAAATTTAAAAGTGGATAAATCTCCGGGTCCTGACCGGATATTCCCCAGGACCTTGAGGGAAGTTTGTGTAGAGATAGCAGGAGCTCTGACGGAGATCTTTCAGATGTCATTAGAAACAGGGATTGTGCCGGAGGATTGGCGTATTGCTCATGTGGTTCCATTGTTTAAAAAGGGTTCTAGAAGTAAGCCTGGCAATTATAGACCTGTCAGTTTGACATCAGTGGTGGGTAAATTAATGGAAAGTATTCTTAGAGATAGCATTTATAATTATCTGGATAGACAGGATCTGATTAGGAGTAGCCAGCATGGATTTGTGCGTGGAAGGTCATGTTTGACAAACCTTATTGAATTTTTTGAAGTAGTTACGAGGAATGTTGACGAGGGTAAGGCAGTGGATGTAGTCTATATGGACTTCAGCAAGGCCTTTGACAAAGTTCCACATGGAAGGTTAGTTAAGAAGGTTCAGTCGTTAGGTATTAATGCTGGAGTAATAAAATGGATTCAACAGTGGCTAGATGGGAGATGCCAGAGAGTAGTGGTGGATAATTGTTTATCGGGATGGAGGCCGGTGACTAGCGGGGTGCCTCAGGGATCTGTTTTGGGCCCAATGTTGTTTGTAATATACATAAATGATCTGGATGATGGGGTGGTAAATTGGATTAGTAAGTATGCTGATGATACTAAGGTAGGAGGTGTTGTGGATAATGAGGTGGGTTTTCAAAGCTTGCAGGGAGATTTATGCCGGTTAGAAGAATGGGCTGAACGTTGGCAGATGGAGTTTAATGCTGAGAAGTGTGAGGTTCTACATTTTGGCAGGAATAATCCAAATAGAACATACAGGGTAAATGGTAGGGCATTGAGGAATGCAGTGGAACAGAGAGATCTAGGAATAACAGTGCATAGTTCCCTGAAGGTGGAGTCTCATGTAGATAGGGTGGTGAAGAAGGCTTTTGGAACGCTGGCCTTTATAAATCAGAGCATTGAGTACAGAAGTTGGGATGTAATGTTAAAATTGTACAAGGCATTGGTAAGGCCAAATTTGGAATATTGTGTACAGTTCTGGTCACCGAATTATAGGAAAGATATCAATAAATTAGAGAGAGTGCAGAGACGATTTACTAGGATGTTACCTGGGTTTCAGCACTTAAGTTACAGAGAAAGGTTGAAAAAGTTAGGTCTCTATTCATTGGAGCGTAGAAGGTTGAGGGGGGATTTGATCGAGGTATTTAAAATGTTGAGAGGGATAGATAGAGTTGACGTGAATAGGCTGTTTCCATTGAGAGTAGGGGAGATTCAAACGAGAGGACATGATTTGAGAGTTAGGGGGCAAAAGTTTAAGGGAAACACGAGGGGGTATTTCTTTACTCAGAGAGTGATAGCTGTGTGGAATGAGCTTCCTGTAGAAGTAGTAGAGGCCAGTTCAGTTGTGTCATTTAAGGTAAAATTGGATAGGTATATGGATAGGAAAGGAGTGGAGGGTTATGGGCTGAGTGCGGGTAGGTGGGACTAGGTGAGATTAAGAGTTCGGCACGGACTAGGAGGGCCGGAATGGCCTGTTTCCGTGCTGTGATTGTTATATGGTTATATGTTATATATGGTTATAATGCAATCCTAGTTTGCCTAAACTCACCTCAAATAGCATACAAGGCAGCCAAGGAAACATAAAATTGACCCACTTCTGTGCCATACCCAGAACCTTGCATCCTTCCTGAAATGTGACGACGAGAACTGCTGGTAATATTAATTATGTGGTCGACCCAACATTGTATATAGCAGCAATATTACTTGCAAATATTTGTACTCAATGACACAAGAAATATCTGGATATATGGTGTAAGTTTCATTTAGCACACTCCTCCTAGAAGTTTGGAAGCTTGCATTCCTCAGTGACACTGAGGGCCTTGTGCTCTGCTGCCTGGTAGGATAACTCATGCCATACAGATCAAAGTGCAGAGGCTGCGCTGAGCGATACAGCGGTCCTCTCGGTCCGGGGGAGGGGAATTTGCTCAGTGCTTACAACCCTGACAAGTGAAATAAAATAGATGCAAATGAACCCCATAGTAACTGACTCAATGCAGAAGCCATTGTTGATTTGAGGAAGGTCCAGAGATATTTTGGGGTTGCAGAAATCAATGAATAACAAGTTAGTTTCATCGGAATAAATCCAGTACAATAAAAAAAGGAAACAGCGTAGTTGCCACGAATCAGACTGACAGGATTTAGTGTAAGTTCATTAATGTGAAACGGTAGCTCTGTTTCTCAAACCACATGTTCCCTGAGCTGCTCAGTGTTGGCAGTGCAGGAGACAGAATAACGCCAGTTGAGCAGTTTTGCAGCCGACGATCTCACGCATCCCGGGACCAACAGGTGGTAAGTACGTTTTGTATGTGTCTGTGTTCCTTGCGTACTTTACAAAGACACCGATCAAACTGACAGCAGGGAGCTGGGCTGAAGGAGAGATCTGGAGATGCTTGTGTCGGCTCAAGGGAAAATTGCAACAAGATAACATTTGGGTACTTGTACAACATAATCGAGGGTGAATCGGATCGGTGAAATTCGGTCTGATTGTTGTCTGTACAGTATTAATTTGATAGAGCAGGTAACTTGAACAATAGCCGGGCAAATGTAGTGACTCATCAGCATTCTCTGGGCTTTGCAGGTAAAGTCAGACTGAATTACACTTCTGGGTCGCCATTCAGAGAGCCTTTGGATGAAAACACATTGATAGGCCAGGAGTCATAAAGAGGCTCTTAGGGTAAAGATGAGAGATATCTTTCCTCAAGGATATCAGTAATTCTGAATGGAAATCCTTGCTAATGACGAGATTTCATAAAAGAAAGAAAAACAAATTGTTAAGATTCTGGAAATCTGACTACCAATCCAAATCAGTTGTAGATTATTTTGACCTGAATTTAAATTTGACAGATTTGTTGTTGTAGTATTCGTGGTCTGTTTTTCCATCCCCCTGCACTAGTCATCTGATTTGATTTGCTGCCGTATTCCCATAATCCGGAATCCGACCTTCTGCTTCCCTATTGGATCACTCAATAGATCGTGTGTCGGAGACAATCTTTCTCCTTCGAAAACATCACCAGAATAGGCTGTTTGTTTGTTATCGCATTAAATTTTATTGATTTTGTTGTGTGCAGAATGGTTCCACGTTCCCTGCTGTGCAACAGGGCCGTATTTTGCAACCACGTCATGGCCCGTGAGGTGCTCGGGTACGGTGTAAGATGCTCAATAAATATCAAGACTGTATCTCACAACAACTCTTACTGAATTACTAGTCAAACTGGTTTCACGCCCTGGGAAAAGTTTCATTGCTGATGTGATAGTTTTCCTGTAGCAGCAGTGTGATTGGGTTATGACGAGAGATAAGTGTGACTTTGCAATGTGCGGCGTCCAGTGAGGGAAATGGTTTTCGTTTTTGTGTGCCCGAGAGCGAACGATTCGTGGGCTTTTGTTGCGGAGAAGATGGAGGAATAAGATGCCAGAACGGGGACGTCTTAGACTGCAGGACCAGGTGGACTTGGAATGTGATTGGGAGGCGACAACGCCCGAGTGAAAGCCTCGGAAAACGACCAGACAGGAATACAGCGCATCTTCAACATGAGCCTGGAGCAGAGAAGAGTACCCAGACAGTGGAAAACATCCTGTATTGTCCCGGTACCGAAGAAACCACAACCAAAGGAGTTGAATGACTTCAGACCTGTTGCCTTGACGTCGCACGTGATGAAGACCATGGAGCGGCTGATAATACAGAATCTGAGGCCACAAACCAGGCACGCTCAGGATCCTCTTCAGTTTGCGTATAAGGAGAAGGTGGGAGTGGAGGATGCTATCATGTATTTGCTGCACAAATCACTCTCTCACCTAGATGAGGCCAGTTGTGCTTTGAGGATTACATTCCTTGACTTCTCTAGTGCCTTTAACACCATCCAGCCCAAGATCTTAAGGCACAAACTAACGGAGATGGGAGTAGACTCTCACATGGTGGATTGGATAGTGGACTACTTGACAGATAGGCCTCAGTATGTGCGGTTGGGAGACTGTAGGTGGTCAGCAGCACAGGAGCGCCGCAGGGAACCGTACTCTCTCCGGTCCTGTTCACCCTGTACACATCAGACTTCCAATATAACTCGGAGTCCTGCCATGTGCAGAAGTTCGCTGATGACACGGCCATAGTGGGGTGTGTCAGGAATGGACAGGAGGAGGAGTATAGGAAACTGATACAGGACTTTGTGATATGGTGCAACTCAAACTACCTGCGTCTCAATATCACCAAGACCAAGGAGATGGTGGTGGACTTTAGGAGATCAAGGCCTCATATGGAGCCAGTGATCATTAATGGAGAATGTCTGGAGCAGGTTAAGACCTACAAGTATCTGGGAGTATAGTTAGACGAGAAGCTAGACTGGACTGCCAACACAGATGCCTTGTGCAGGAAGGCACAGAGTCGACTGTACTTCCTAAGAAGGTTGGCGTCATTCAATGTCTGTAGTGAGATGCTGAAGATGTTCTATAGGTCAGTTGTGGAGAGCGCCCTCTTCTTTGTGGTGGCGTGTTGGGGAGGAAACATTAAGAAGAGGGACGCCTCACGTCTTAATAAGCTGGTAAGGAAGGCGGGCTCTGTCGTGGGCAAAGTACTGGAGAGTTTAACATCGGTAGCTGAGCGAAGGGCGCTGAGTAGGCTACGGTCAATTATGGATAACTCTGAACATCCTCTACATAGCACCATCCAGAGACAGAGAAGCAGTTTCAGCGACAGGTTACTATCGATGCAATGCTCCTCAGACAGGATGAAGAGGTCAATACTCCCCAATGCCATTAGGCTTTACAATTCTACCGCCAGGACTTAAGAACTTTTTAAAAGCTATTATTAATGCTTTTTGAGATAGTGATTTAGATGCATATCATATTCTTTACTGAGTTAAGTATTGTATGTAATTAGTTTTGCTACAACAAGTGTATGGGACATTGGAAAAAAGTTGAATTTCCCCATGGGGATGAATAAAGTATCTATCTATCTATCTATCTATCTATCTATCTATCTACAGTGAGCTCGACGTAAGCATTAGACTGTTTCAGTAAAATGGGCCTTTTTATTTCTTTTCTTTACTAACCCTATTGTCAAATTAGGAGTTATAAAGCTCAATCGTTTAATTGCATATTGTGTAATGCTTGTTATTTCGAGGTACTGATTTGCAACAGGGTATCTTATCACGCAGCATTCACACAAACAAGATTTCTCAAGTTGGCCGGACCGGGGGCTGTGGTCCCCCAGACTAACGCAACTGTCCGAACCTGCGGGTTACACTGGTTGATGTGGAACGCACCTGTTAAACGAACGCACTCAGGATGTAGGACGGCATGGAATCCGAGAGGCTGCTCTCTCTGTGAACTGAGAGCAAACAGATTTTTTGAACCGCAAAGTTCAATTGATGTCCCGTGAGTGTATGATGGGACAGGTTGGTGAAAGTTTCACTCTTTGTTAACGCTCTAATGCTCCTGACCTTGGTGGATGGGTAATGCAGAGGAATCTTTGTAACAAATCCGTCGCTTCCAGGATACTACATAGGAGCTATAATTTGTACTTAAATCATCCCTTGTGTACTCTGGGGTTCTCGATGGAATCCCTTTGAGGATAAATACCAGATTTACAGGATAAATACTGATTCCATTCAATGACAGAGCCTAGAGTGAGGGCATTCATCTGATAGTTGCTGTGTTACGTTTTGCTGATGAAACCCAATAAAGCAATTGATCCCTCTGCTTTGCTCCGTCTCATTACGAAAATCAGATGTCAGCCAGTTCCCTCTCTACACTCATTAGTAGACATCAAGGTGATTCAGGACTACAGATCACAACCGAACATCAATAAACGTTCCCTTAAATGGACCCCCATTACACATTAATTACTTGAAAGCCACACCATCTACACTATTCCCAAACCCCATCCGCGAATGCAAAGATGCCTGAAATTTATGAAGGCCTTGTGCCTTCATTTCCCTGTCTTAATATTTTTATACCACTTACTCACTACTTTCCTAACTCCAAAGTTTATCCTCTTCCTATACGAACTGCACACTCATCAGGGAGTAAAGCTAAAATCTTAAATCCATCAATTAATACTCAGATATCGCCAGTACCATGGATGCATCCTGGGACAGACCACACTCTCAATATTACATGATGGAGCTGATACCCACCTGTAGTTTGGGGATATGGGAGGCAGCGTAATAGAGCTGAGGATGGGCCAACATGTACAAGGAAGTAGAAGAAGATGTTGGATGTAACATGAATGTAATGAAGGCCAAGCCATTGACTAGGGACAAATGGAAACAGTGCATAAAAGCCAGAACGAACAGGCTACGGGACAACTTCTTCCACTAGGCCATCAAACTGCTTAATTCATACTGACGCAAATCTATTTATCCAAAATATATGGTCTTACTCTCCAAGGGTATTTCACATTTAAAGCTGTCTTGTGGGGCATTCTGTATCCCCCTCCAATAGTTTTTGATAACAGGGCAGTCCCAAAAAATAGGATAATGATTTGCATTTTGATTTTCACAATTTCTCCAGCAAACAGGGAGGTTACTATCATAATGGGATTTCTAAGAGGGTGTAATAAAATATCTTATCAAGTTTTTCCATCCAAACTCTCTCCATTTCTGTGAATTGGCACACTTCCTTTGATATCTCCATATTGTTGTCCATTCTTCCTCAGATATAATAATCCCTCCTTCCCTCACTCATTTTGTTTCAATGTATGAAGTCGAATGTGTTTTAAGATTTGACAACCCCATATACATGCTTGAAATGATTCTGCTTCCATTATCTGAATTATATGCTTTTCCAAAGAGCTCTATCAAGCATGTATTTGCCTTGGTTACATTTTTATGCGTCTTATTAACATATTGTCGCATCTGTAAATACCGATAAAAATCTTGTTTTTCTAATAAGTGTTTCTATTTAAGCATTTCAAAATTGAACAGTGTTCCTTCTTTCATTATGTTGCAAAGAACTGTTATTCCTTTAGATGTCCAGTCCTTAAACCTAGCATCTAATTTATTTGGTGTAAAATCAGAGTCATATGCACGCAATTTAAGAATTGCAATATCTCCCTCTGGATTATATTCTTTTATAGTGGTTTTCCATATTTTAAGAGCCAATTTCACCCATGGGTTATCAATAGTACTTATGTACCTTTGTAGTTTGTTATCAGCCAAAATTGCTTGTATGGAGATGGGAAGTACCCGCTCCACAATGTTTTTCCATTGAGCGTCATACGATGGGTTGCACCAACATATCACAGCTCTGAACTGTGCTGCAAAATAATAATCTCTTAGAGAAGGCAAGCCTCATCCCCCCTTTTCCTTTGCTAATTGCAAAGTTTTGAGACGAACTATAGGCCTTTTCCCCTGCCAAATATACCTTGATAGCATCTTGTTCCATTCATTGAATTGATTTTGATTAATCTCTGTTGATAGGGTCTGAAAGAGATATAACAGTCTGGGCAGTATATTCATTTTAATAGACTCAATACTTGAGTGAGACTGAAAAAAGGAATCAGGCTCCATTTTACCACATCTTCCTTATTTTTTTTTATATAGAGGCTGATAATTACATTCTGAAAATTTTGCCAAAGCTTTTGGCATAATGATGCCCAAATATTTGAAAGACTCTGTGTGCCATGCCCAGGGGTATCGACTTGCAATTTCTCTTGGTGGGTTATAGTAATATGAAAGTAATTGGGTTTCATCTATGTTGATCTTGTATCCTGATAATTGACCATATTGTTTAAAGGATTGCATCAATTTAGGTAAAGAGTGTGCTGGTTGCCCTAGATAGATCAAAATGTCATCCGCATAAAAAGCCAATTTATGCTCTGTCCCTTTAATAGTAATTCCCCTGATATCTTCATTTTGTCTGATGTATTGAGCTAATGGTTCCAGATATAGCGCGAAGAGTAGTGGTGACCATGCACAACACTGTCTCGTGCCTCTTTCTAGGGTAAGACTATTTGATAAATATCCATTGATTTTAACCCTAGCAGTAGGATTGTCATATAGTGACTGTATAGTTTTAATAATTGTGTCTTGGAAACCAAATCTGTGTAAAACTCTGTAAAGAAAATTCTAATTAACCGAATCAAATGCTTTTTCAGCGTCCACGCTTATCACTATTGCTTCGATTTTATTTTTTTGTATATGATCCATAATGTGAAATGTCCTTCGTATATTGTCTTGAGTCTGGTGTTGTCGTATAAAACCTATCTGATCATTACGTATCAGTATGGGTAGAAACTCCTCTAATCGTTTGGCCATGATGGAGGTAAATAACGTATAATCTATATTAAGAACGGATATTGGTCTAAATGACCCGCATTCCATTTTATCCTTGCCTTCTTTCGGTATAGCTGAGATTATCGCTTCCTTCCAACCGGGTGGCATTTGTGCCTTTTTGAGCCCAGTTCACTGTGTGGAGTAAAACAGGAATTAACTCATTTTTAAATTCTTTGTACCACTCTGCTGTATACTCATCTGATCCTGGTGACGTTCTTAATTTAAGCCGACTAATTGCAGCTGTTAATTCAACTTCAGTTTTGTCAGCAGTCATCCTTCTATTTTGTTCTTCGCTTAGAGTGGGTAACTCTAGAGAATTCACGAAGGTGTCAATTTGGGTTATGCTTCCCCCTGGAACTTTGGAATATAGCGTTTTGTAAAACACTTCAAAAGCTTCTTGAATTTCACTTAGCTTATTTTATATCTTTTTCGTTCTTTGGTCCCTAATTCTATGAATAATATTTTCTGCTATCTTTTTTTTATCAGTTTCCAATCCAGTATTTTCATAGAATTCGATTCACTTTCATAATGTCTCTGTTTCAGAAACATTGTTTTTCCTGATTTCTTGCGTAGCCAAATTATTTATTTAATTCCTAATTCTTTTAATTTCCCCTAATGTATCCTGTGCCAAATTCAATTTGTGTTTTTTCTCTAGTTCCTTCAGCCTATTTTGTAATTCCTCTAATGTTTTATTCCTTATTGTTTTCTTTTCTGAAGATATCGCTATAATTTTCCCTCTTAAGACCGCCTTCAGAATATCCCATAGAATGGGAGGTGAAACCTCTTCATTATCATTAAATTCTAAGTACAGACCAATTTCTTTTTTAATTTGTTCCTTAAAGTACGGATCATTGAGTAGACTTGAATATAGTTTCCAAGTAGTATTCTTTAGTTTTAGGTCAAAATCAACAGAAAAATATATAGATGCATAGTCACTTACAACCATTGTCCCAATTCCACAGGTGTTTATTTTGTCTTTGTCTTTTCCAAATGTTATGAAATAGTCTATTCTTGTATATACATAATGTGAAGCAGAATAATGAGTGTAATCCCTTCTGTCAGGGAAAAGGTCCCTCCATATATCAATTAAACCAACATCCTCAAAAAGTGTATTAACTTTCTTATGTAAAGATTTTGTTTCATAGGTTTTTCTATTGGAAGAATCTAAATTTGGTTGTAATTGTAAATTTAAGTCTACCCCACATATCAGGAGACCTTCTATTTCCGTTACCGTAATATCAGTAATTTTCTGAAAGAAACCAATATCACTTCCCAGGGGTGCGTATATATTCAATAGAGTAACTGAATTGCCGTCTATATTCCCATTTACCGGAATATATCTGCCTTCCTTATCTCTCATTTCGAATATTTTCTCAAAATTTAGCTTACTTGAGATAAGAATAGCATCTCCTCTCCTATGCCCTGATTTATGTGAGAAGAAAAACAGATCAGTGAAGCCCATTCTCTTTAGTTTTTTATGCTTATTATCACTTAAATGAGTTTCCTGTAAATATACTACATGGGCTTGTTCTTTTTTCATTTTGGAAAAAATTCTGGTACGTTAGTTTGGATTTAATAGCCCATTTACATTAAAAGAAATGAAATTTACCTTATTCTTATATTTCAGGGGTGTCAAACTCATTTTAGGTCACGGGCCGGATTGAGCAAAATGCAGCTTCATGCGGGCCGGATCAGTCGGACGCGTGCGAACGCAACTTTCGTTGCCTCCGTTTTTTCAGCCTGCTGTCATGTGTCTCAGTCTCTGCTATAACTACAAAGTGTTTCACTTTACAAATTCCGTTTCTTATGAAGAAGACTGCCGAGCAAGACTGCCGAATAAACACTAAAAACCCTGAAAACCTGGTACCTGAATAAACTCAGCATTAGCCATATCATAGGCCATAGGCGCTTCGATTACTGGGGCCAGCTTTAATAGTAATTAGATATTATCTCACGGGCCAAAGATAATTCCACCGCGGGCCGGATTTGGCCCGCGGGCCTTGAGTTTGACATATATGTTATATTTACTATCCTGTTGTAAACAATATTAATTATAAATTACTATAAATGCACATTGCACATTTCAACGGAGATGTAACATAAACATTTACTACTCATTTATGTGAAGGATGTAAGTAGTAAATCAATTCATTTCAATTCAATATACCGTCAGTTTGGTCCTTCCCAGTAAGCAAAATATTGACACTACTCCGTCTCCCCGTTCACCCAATGCAATAACTTCACTGGTCCGTGAAATCTACTAATCTCAGAAAGGTGTCAGCATGATCTCAGCCGGAAACAGCTACTTCCTGGATTTCTGTCTGAAATTCCGGGCATGGATTTTTTTCTGGCCTGTGAATAAAAGAGGCATTTTCACAGTTTTCAATAGACAATAGACAATAGGTGCAGAAGTAGACCATGCGACCCTTCGAGCCTGCACCGCCATTCTGAGATCATGGCTGATCATCTACTATCAATACCCGGTTCCTGCCTTGTCCCCATATCCCCTGATACCCCTATCCATAAGATCCCTATCTAGCTCCTTCTTGAATGCATTCAGAGAATTGGCCTCCACTGCCTTCCGAGGCAGTGCATTCCAGACCGCCACAACTCTCTGGGAGAAGAAGCCTTTCCCTTAACTCCGTCCTAAATGACCTGCCCCTTGTTCTCAAACCATGCCCTCTGGTACTGGACTCTCCCAGCATCTGGAACATATTTCCTGCCTCTATCTTGTCCAATCCCTTAATAATCTTATATGTTGCAATCAGATCCCCTCTCAATCTCCTTAATTCCAGCGTGTACAAGCCCAGTCTCTCTAACCTCTCTGCGTAAGACAGTCCAGACATCCCAGGAATTAACCTCGTGTATCTACGCTGCACTTCCTCTACAGCCAGGATGTCCTTCCTTAACCCTGGAGATCAAAACTGTACACAATACTCCAGGTGTGGTCTCACCAAGGCCCTGTACAAATGCAAAAGGATTTCCTTGCTCTTGTACTCAATTCCCTTTGTAATAAAGGCCAACATTCCATTAGCCTTCTTCACTGTCTGCTGCACTTGGTCATTCACCTTCAGTGACTGATGAACAAGGACTTCTAGATCTCTTTGTATTTCTCCCTTACCTAACTCTACACCGTTCACATAATAATCTGCCTTCCTGTTCTTACTCCCAAAGTGGATAACCTCACACTTATTCACATTAAACGTCATCTGCCAAGTATCTGCCCACTCACTCAGCCTATCCAAGTCACCCTGAATTCTCCTAACATCCTCATCACATGTCACACTGCCACCCAGCTTAGTATCATCAGCAAACTTGCTGATGTTATTCTCAATGCCTTCATCTAAATCGTTGATGTAAATCGTAAACAGCTGTGCTCCCAATACCGAGCCCTGTGGCACCCCACTAGTCACCACCTGCCATTTCGAGAAACACCCATTCACTGTTACCCTTTGCTTTCAATCTGCCAACCAGTTTTCTATCCATGTCAATATCTTCCACCCAATGCCACGAGCTCTGATTTTACCCACCAATCTCCTATGTGGGACCTTATCAAATGCCTTCTGAAATTCGAGGTACACTACATCCACTGGATCTCCCTTGTCCAACTTGCTGGTTACATCCTCGAAAAACTCCAATAGATTAGTCATGCATGATTTGCACTTGGTAAATCCATGCTGGCTCGGCCCAATCCTATCACTGCTGTCAAGATATGCCACTATTTCATCTTTAATAATGGACTCTAGCATCTTCCCCACTACTGATGTTAGGCTGACAGGACGATCGTTCTCTGTTTTCTCCCTCCCTCCTTTCTTAAAAAGTGGGATAATATTAGCCATTCTCCAATCCTCAGGAACTGATCCTGAATCTAAGGAACATTGGAAAATGATTACCAATGCATCCGCAATTTCGGTTCCCTCCATTCCACAGAATTAGAGTTGAAGCCATTTGGGCTTTAATTTGCCCCATACTGAACATTTGCCATAACAGTCTGAGTCAGCCCTCAGGGATTTGAATCTGGGAGGCAGCAATGCGGAATTTGTGGAGACTCCTATTTGTCGGGACCAGTTTTTTTCCAGCTCCCTATCACCCTGGTGAACATCACGGGGCTTCACTGCACGTCATAATCCGACTTCGTCATATCCAATCCGAAATGTAGAGGATCGCCGAGCCTCGCAGGGAATTTAATAAATCCACCCTTAGGGTCCGGGCGTCCCACATAGCAGGTGTCAACCCTCAGCCATCCCAGTCCTGAGGTGGAGAAGATATAACCAATCGGGACCTTTCTCTGGGCTTCACTCACAGCTACTCCTCGTAGTTCCATTCGCATTGAGCCTCATTGCCAGTGGAGCGATCAGAGGGGCAAAGCATGCATACGCCGAGCTAATCCACAGCCACTTCCAGGACATCGGCGACACGCGGCGCATGTGGAAGGGCATCCAGGACATTACCAATTACAAGACAACATTAGCTGAATGTGCAGGTGATGCCTCCCTCCCAGATGCGCTGAAGAACTTCTCCGCCCGGTTTGAGGCGGAAAATGACGTGGCGGTGAGGATGTCCACCCCTCCTACGAATGACCAGGTGCTGTGTCTCACCGTGTCCGACGTGAGAAGAATCCTATTCAGGGTCAACCCACGGAAGGCTGTTGGACCAGACACCATCCCTGGTAGAGTGCTCAGAGGATGTGGAGACCAGCTAGCAGATGTTCTCTCTGCCATCTTCAACATCTTCCTGTGCAGCGCAACCGTTCCAACGTGCTTCAAGGCCGCCACCATTGTCGCCGTGCCGAAGAATTCTTCAGTGTCCTGCCTAAATGACAACCGTCCCGTTGCACTTACATCCATCATCATGAAGTGTTTCGAGAGACTTGTCATGAGGCATATCAAGACCCTGCTGCCAAACTTACTGGACCCCCTGAAGTTTGTGTACAGTACCAAGCGCTCAACAGATGACCCCATTGCCACAACCCTCCACCTGGCCCTAACCCACCTGGACAAAAAAAGATACATACGTTCGGATGCTGTTCATAGACTTCAGTTCAACATTCAACACAATCATCCCTCAGAAACTGATTGGAAAGCTGAGCCTACTGGGCCTCAACACCTCCCTCTGCAACTGGATCCTAGACTTCCTGACTGGGAGACCTCAGTCAGTCTGGATCGGGTGCAGCATCTCCAACACCATGACACTGAGCACGGGGGCTCCCCAGGGATGTGTGCTCAGTCCACTGCTGTTCACTCTGCTGACCCACGACTGTGATGCAACACATAGCTCGAACCATATCATCAAGTTCGCCGATGACATGACCGTGCAGGGTCTCATCAGCAAAAACTACGAGTCAGCTTACAGAGAGGAGCTGCAGCGGCTAACGGACTGATGCAGAGCCAACAACCTGTCTCTTAATGTGAACAAAACAAAAGAGATGGTTGTTGACCTCAGGAGGGCACGGTGCGACCACTGCCTGCTGAACATCGACGGCTCCTCGGTAGAGATCGTAAAGAGCATTGTAAAATTTCTTGGTGTTCACCTGACTGAGAATCTCACCTGGTCCCTCAACACCAGATCCATAGCAAAGAACGCCCAGCAGCTTCTGTACTTTCTGCGAAAGCTGAGGAAAGTCCATCTCTCACCCCCCATCCTCATCACATTCTACAGGGTTGTATTGAGTGCATCCTGAGCAGCTGCATCACTGACTGGTTCGGAAATTACACCATCTCGGATCACGAGACCCGGCAGCGGATAGGGAAGTCAGCTGAGAAGATCATCGGGGTCTCTCTTCCCGCCATCACGGACACTTGCACTACACGCTGCATCCGCAAAGGAAACAGCATTATGAAGGACCCCATGCACCGCTCATAAAATCTCTTCTCCCTCCTGCCGTCTGGGAAAAGGCTCCGAAGCATTCGGGCTCTTACGACCAGGCTATGTAACAGTTTCTTCCCCCAAGCTATCAGACTCCTCAATACCCGAGGCCTGGACTAACACCTTGCCTTATTGTCCTGTTTATTATTTATTGTAATACCTGCACTGTTTTTGTGCACTTTATGCAGTCCTGTGTAGGTCTGTAGTCTAGTGTAGCTTTCCAGTTTTTGTACTGTGTCATGTAACACCATGGTCCTGAAAAACGTTGTCTCATTTTTATGTACTGTACGGGCAGTTATGGTCGAAATGACAAGAAAAAGTGACTTGACTTGACCTGACTTGACTTTACTTGTACCCATTCCCAGATTATGCACTCATTATCTGATTTATATCCGTGGATTCCAGAGTAAAGGCCGGCAGAAGCGAACCAAGAGCGTAATTAAATGTGTTTTGTTGCGATAGATATGGAGGACCTCCACCTATCACATTGGCACACGAGGATATAGCCCATGTGTCACACCGACGTGAAATAACCTCCGCACGTTTCACTGTCTCCCAGCACAGTCACTCCTCAGTCAAAACGCGCTAGAACACCAAGTGTGTCTGATCATTAGTGTTCCTCTAAGCCCGACCATTTACTGTCACGTGTAGACGAAGGACCGACACCTGACCAGGTCGTTCGGTGACCCCATTCCCAGTCACGGCGCTTGGCTCCGAGCTGCCCTCTGAAGTGATCCGCCGAGCCCCTCGGTTCATCCATCCAGCATCTCTTCTCGGGAATCCCCGCTGACAACCCACCTTCCGTTTCGTGGACGAGCGGATGAGGCCCCGAACGACCGGGATACAGCTGTGGCGATCACTGCTGCCCTTTCCCTCAGCGCCCGAAGGGTTGACGCTCTCGCTGGGTTTTTGTCCCGGTCCAGTCTTGGTGTCTTTCACTGTGTCTGTCGCACAGTAATAGGTGGCCGAGTCGTCAAGTCTCAGGTTGTTCATTTGCAGATAAAAGTTGCTGCTGTCCTTGGAAGCGGCGAACCGGCTCTGGACTCCAGGCGCGTAACGCTTGTTACTTTCACTATAATACCACAACAACCACTGCAGCCCTTTCCCGGGAACCTGTTTCACCCAGTGCATGTAGGCACTGCTGAGGCTGAACCCACTGACTGCACAGGTCAGTGTGTGAGACTGTCTGGGCTTTGCCACCGCTGACACGGGCTGTGTCATCAGGACATCGGATTGCACGCCTGTCAATAAAAAAAAAATGAAGAGAAATTGATAAAACGAACTACGAGCATAGAATCACAAAGCCTTGGAGAACCACCCGATTATGGGTAGATGATAAATTGCAGTACAGACACCTGCTAAGCAAAGCAGGAGGAGACAGGGATAAGGAATGTCCCCTATCATGCTGAACAGTGAATCCGACTTGGACATTTTTGAGATCGGCGACAGCCGCTGAGACCGGAATTATCGCGAGCCGCTGAGAGCGCTCTCTGTGAGTGAGAGAAGGAGCCGCGGCTTGAACAGGCTCCGACCTTCGAAAATCAGAGGCGCAGTTTCCTGTCCCCGCCCCCAACAGAGATTTCAATTTTCGGAAAGATGTTCGTCTCTGCAGAGGGGACAGGTTAGCGGCAGTGAGCAGTTCTGGATTGAAGATCTGTTACACTCATCATTTTCGGAGATAAACAGTTTGTTTAAACTGAAAGTAGGTTAACTTGGAAGTAGGTACAGAGAAAATGTCAGGGGTAGGTTTTTTACGCCCAAAGTGGTGAGTGTGTGGATTGGGCTGCCGGCGGCGGCGGTGGAGGCAGAAAACAATAGGGTCTTTTAAGAGAGTCCTGTTTAGTTACATGGAGCTTAGAAAAATAGAGGGCTATAGGTAGGTTTTTGGGTAAGGACATGTTCAGCACAGCTTTCTGGGCCGAAGGACCTGTATTATGCTGTAGGTTTTCTATGTTTCTATGTTTCCATGAAAGGCAGAGAACCCCGGCGAGAACGAATGAGAGAAATCAGTCAGTGGACAGGTTTACCCCTGAAATACAGGAGTTCAGAAACACCAGCCAATGGGCAAACGTCACCCTGTGAGACAGGACGTGTGAGACACCAGTTAGTGGACAGAGATTCCCTTGTGCTGCAGGAACTAAGATTCTAGTCAACAGACCGTTGATCCCTAGATACAATGACAGACAAACTAGTCAGTGGACAGTTATCCCCCGACTGTTAGGGACTGATCAGTTAATTGACAGATATCGCTTTGAGTGACAGGGACTAAGTACACTGGTCAATGGGCAGATGTCCTCCTTACAGACACGGTTTGAGAGACACCGGACTGTGCAGCGAAATGTTATAAGCAAAAGAAAAGAGTTCCTATACAATTTTCTATCTGCACCCTTATCACGAATGTCAATACTAAACACGGAACCATGTGAGCAAACGGAGGTAATATTTTCTGACAAGAAATTATTTTTATCAGTGACCTCACAACATAAATTTCAGTGCCAATTACTTGGCATGTTTCCCCTCACCAGTGTTAGAAAACTTTTTGACCTACTTCAGCCGGTGAGAGTCTATCAACTATTGATGCAGGGAGCTCAGGGGCTGAAATCAAATAGCAGGAGAAGTAATTGTTGCTGGGAACAGTACACACCCTGGGAGGTTAGCAGGCAAGTGCTGCTGAATCGGTCGATTTTGAAAGGAAACTCATGGGGGAGGACATCCAAGGTGCATATCATCAGATTAGGTTATTTTGTTTACCCTCTCTTGTAATGGAAGTATCTTGAAACCTCACTCAAATATAAACTGCGCTGATAGAATTATTAATCAAACCAAAGCTCACTCTTACCCAGGCATTTTCAGTCACTCGGCAGGTTTCATGACTTCTGGACAAATCAGAGCAGTTTCTGCCGACAATGAAGTACATTTTGTTGTCACTGAAGGAAAGGCTGGTCCCAAATTACATATAGCAACTTCTCTGGCCAAATCTGTTGCGCGTAAACAGGTTACGAATTCTGTGATGCTGGATGAAGATCAATGTTGGGACAGACAGTGCAGAAGGATCCAAACCTTTTAGGTCCACCTGACACAACATCCCCAACAAGGCAGTAATAAGAAAGGTGAACGTTATTTTTTCCTCCAGAAAGACAACCAACCTGTCGTTGGGGTTGGAGTCTTGCCCGCTTCAGTGACTTGGCGTTCTATGTTGGCTGGCTTCGGAACATTGTGCTTTGCTTCTTGTAGGGTTACCCATGACAAAGAGCTCAAAGGTTAGAGCCCTCTGATGCTCAAGGATCTGGCGGTCTGCACAGGGTTACGAACCCCGAATGTTCAAAAATTTTTCGGAAGTAAGAATAAGAAGTCAATATCTGTCTGAGACGGTATTCCTGATTATCCAGGCAGGAACTGCATAACTCTGAAGTGCGAAATCTGAGAGGAAGATACAGTCACGATCAAGTAAACCATGAACATGATCAAGGCCAAACTTGGTTTTCGGAATGTACGAACTATATCTAACCGAGCTGCCATCATTCCACCTATGAGGTTCCGTAGCAGCCGAAATAAGAATCCTGACCCAGACCTGGGACACAATCGAATTCCCTTTTGCAATTTTCGGCAGAAGTGCTATGCCTCACGCTTGGATGGATTTAAATCTAATCACCAATTTCTCGGCCGAAATACTCGATGTTCTGCTGTGTTAATTTGACAGACGTCTGCGCTATTCACAGATACATAACATGGCCGTTGTCGGCAAACCTAATCAGCCACTTTACATTTTTCTCTAAAGATTAATGCATAGCAGAAACAGTTGAGATCCCAATGCCGTTCCTGGCAAATCAGCCGTACTTCTTCTATATCACTACATTCTGCCTTGCATAGCCAAGGCAATTTTACATCCAATCTATAAAGTCTCTGTAGATCCCATGCGCCTCAGTCTTCTGGGTCAGTTTAACACCAGGGATCTTGTCGGTTTTATTAATGTACATGTAGACAGCATCCACTACTCCAACCACACCACACATCTTCGGCACACTTCAAAATCGCATTTTCTTTTCTCGGACATGGTCTTCCCTGTATAAAACATTCCTGACCAAACTTAATAGGGCACAATCTTACTGACTACATCATTCAGTGTGGTAAGCTGTATCATTCTTATATAATGCCAGCAAGCACTAGTGGAACCAGCTTGCTTCGATCAGTGCTATCAACGTTCGCATTCGTGATATTTTTATCTTAGAGCTCCAACAACCGGTTTTCGTTCAAGTCCTCGGGTCCAGAATATGTGGCCATTTTTCAGTTCACCTTGAACCCTCTTGGGTTCCGCCGTTTGTTCCGGTTTCCACCAATATGCCAAACTTCTTTTTTCATACTAGACGTTTAATTAGTCACTGTAAATTACCAACGTGGGTGTTAGAATTTATGATAATTTTCAGGGACTTTGTGGAAAACGGAGTGAGTTCGCAGAACATGGTGACTTATATTCCCCCGGGCATCGAAAGTTTTCTCTTGTTGCACTTCGTCAGTTACCACTTTTCCTAACATACAACCAATTCTCGACGCATAAGGAAAATTATGTGTCTAATAAGAAAGCAGGCTTGTCCAAGATATATTATATTCCTTTCTTTATAGTCTGCGATCAATACGTTCAATAGCGCAGTAAAGTCAAGCTGGGGATACGACAGGTCAAGTATCAAAGGTTATGGTCTTGTAGTCAGACTAGTCAAAATTGCAAAAGATCATGGTGTATATGAGATATTCCAGTTGTCTTCATATTCGGACCAATGTTGACCAGCACGCGTTGGGTCAGTAAATGATGATACCGACAGCTAATGTTTGAATGTGTTCATGTTCACGGAGGGTCATTTAGAAGTCAGAATATGGGCTATCGACCATGAGTCTGTAGTCATAAGTGAAGCCAAAATATTAATTGCATCGTTGAGTGGTTCAGGATTTTCCAGGAATGGAGAATAGATTTCACTTGTTGCCTGAGATGGTGGGCTTTAACTACATGGAGAGGTTGAATAAGCTGGATGTATTTTCACTGGATGGCTAAATCTAACTTTGGAGAAGTTTATAAAATTGTGAACAGTACAGATGCAGCCAGAGTCCGTTTCCCAGGGCACACGAGGTTACAACCAGAGGACACAAGTTTATGGTGAGAATTTATCATAAAGTTTATCATAACCGTGCAAGTTTACCTGAGCGTTATTACCCCATACCCGGGGCTATGGTTACTTCGAAAGACTTTCTGAATAAGGTGGTGCAGCTGATACAATACGTCGTTTTAAAGAAAATTGTGAAGGTGAGTGAGTAGGAAAAGCAAAATAGTGATAGGGTGAAATACCTTCAAATTAAATGTTTGTATACAGACATCTCGGGCGGCTGAAAAAAACCCGTTCCTGTGCTATAAAACACTGATTTCTTTCTATCCTTTTACCCGGTGACCGATGATGGAGTAACAGCTCTCTACCGGTGCTTCCAACTTACTTACTTTTGTCTCCAACCTTTTGAAATGCTACTGTTAGTCGGGTAATTATATTACTATGACTACCAAAGCAGCTTTGAGAGCTATTACGAGCTCAATTCAAAAGCTTATTGAGGAGTTTCAACAGTTCAGAAAAGAAGCGTCGGGTGATTCGCAACAAATTAGCACTCAAATTTAACAACTAGGCACGAAATTAGAAGATACTCAAGCAATTCTAACCGAGCATGATAAGAAGATAAAGGAACATGATGAGGTTATTACTATACTTGACGAAAGAGTCGATAATTTGCAAAAGCTGTATAAAAAAAAAATCCAAGTTCAACGAAATACTGAAATAGAATATTATTGATTTGAAAATCGTAGTTGGAGAAACAACTTACGAATCTTGGGACTAAAAGAGCAAAGGGACGGAGATATTCCTAAAGAATTCTTTGCAAACCTTTTGATGGAACTATTCCCTGATATTATGAAGTCTCTGCCTTAGATTGATCATGCTCACAGATCGCCTATCTAAGGATTGACTTGGAATTTCAAATAAAGGATCGTCTGATTCGTGCTGCCTTTAGAAAAGGTATGATTGACTACCAAGACCAAAAGATTCGTATTGTTGAAGATTTTTCATCTGAAGCTATGGCAGAACGTGTTAAGTTTAAAAAAAATGTTATGGCGGAGTTGTACATCCAAAATTTTAAGACTTCTCCTTGTTCTCCGGCTCGACTGAGAATCACAATGGAAGATGGATCATTTAAATGGTCTTATACGAAGGAGCAGGTGGAAGAATTTTAGGCTGAAAAAACCCCCCAGAAATGACTGCATATCTGAAAACATCAAAAGAGGAGGTTGAAAGATATCTCAGAAGCACCCACACTGATGAGCTAAAAGATGAACCGATACTTGTCCCAGCTGACATCCCACCAATATCACCCGCACAACATCTATTTAATATCAGCCCTCCCAAACTGAGTGAGGTAAAAAAAGGCAAGATCGGCATTAGCGCCAGGCCCTAACGGTGTTCCGTATTGTGTTTACAAGAACACCCCGGATGTTCTGACATTCCTCTGGAGAAACATCAGGGTTGCGTGGAAAAAGCAAGATATCCCCAAAGCCTGGAGAAGAGTGGGGGGAGTTCTGATCCCAAAAGAAAAGAATTCGTCCACCATTGAACAGTTTCGCCAAATAATCCTTCTGAACATTGAAGGTAAGTTCTTTTTCAGCCTGTTGGCGCAAGGACTTGCAAAATATCTGAAACAAAACCGTTTAATTAATACATCAATCCTAAAGACTGGCATAACAGGCTTCTCAGAATGCCTTGAACATACCAGCATCATATGGCATCAAATCCAGACAGCTGAGAAAGAAGGAAAGGATCTGCATGTCTTGTTCCTCGTCCTGGCCAACGCCTATGGATCAGTTCCTCATTCCCTGCTCTGGACTGCTTTTGAACTCTTTCAGGTGCCTGCAACAATAACAAATCCGGTAAAACACTACTTCCAGGATCTGCAAGTTTTTCTCATAAAATCAGTCTTCACCACGGCTTGGCAACCACTGGAAGTAGACATCATGGCAGGGTGCACCATCTCCCCACTGGCCTTCACTATGGCAAAGGAGCTCATTATCAGTCTCAAAAAGGGTTGCGGGAGGAAAACGGCTACAGTTTGGTCAAGGGTTACCACCGATACAAACCTATATGGACGATATAACGTTACTGACGCCAACCATTCCCTGCACCAAGAGACTTCTGCAAAAGCTTCATTATAACATCACATGGGCGAGGATGAAGATCAAGCCCAGCAAGTACAGAAGCATCTCCATTGTCAAAGGTCAAGTCACGGATCAAAGATTTCATATTGATGGAACACCTGTCTCAACTGTTTCAGAAATGCCAGTGAAGAGCTTGGGTCGACGGCATGATGCTAAGCTCAAGGACACTCAGCAGTTTAAACAACTCAAAAAGGATACCATCACGTACATAGCTCGCATCAACAAGACCTTGCTGCCAGGAAAACTCAAGCTGTGGTGCTTCCAGTTCGGCATACTCACAAGACTCATGTGGCCTTTAACAGTATATGAAATCCCCATCAACAATGTGGGAAAGCTCGAAAGAGTGATCAGCACACATGTGAAACAGTGGCTTAGACTTCCATGATGCTTAAGTCCTGTTGGACTGTATGGGAACGGCAAATTGGAATTATCAATTGCAAGTCTTGCAGAAGAATTCAAATGTACCAAAGTAAGGCTGGTCATTACCCTCACTGAATCTGAAGATACTGTTATTCGAACAGCGGCCCCCCGTGTGGCAACGGGAAGGAAGTGGACCCCATATGAAGCCGTTCAGAGTGCTAGGTGTGCTCTTCACTTCAGGGACGTGGTGGCCAAGTCCAACATGGGAGAGCCGGACTCGGGCTCGTCCCAAAGTCTCCTCAATGGCACAAGGCAACATCAGTGCAGAAGAGACGGCTTGTGATGGAGGAGGTAAGGACACCGGAGGAGGCACAGCGACATGCCAGAGCCGATTCAATTGCCATGCAGGGCCAATGGACTAATTGGGAAAACATGGAAAAGAGGAAACTCAGTTGGCATGATATCTGGGAGATGGAGGGATCTCGGCGAAATTTTATCATCAGAACCACTTATGACCTCCTACCAATACCTCAGAACCTGAACCAGTGGTGGGGAGAAGACCCCACTTGCTCTCTTTGTCAAGCACCTGGATCACTGAGGCACATTTTAACAGGATGCACCATGAGCCTCAGCCAGGGGCAGTATACTTGGCGGCATAACCAAGTTCTCAGACAGCTGGCATCAATCCTGGAACAGAGTCAAACCACCGTAAATGCTCTCTCACAAACATCGGTAAGAAATATCCACATTACGCGATTTGTACCAGCAGGCCAAGCTCCAGAGCACCAAGTAACATCAAAGGATATAAGCATTATGCAGGTTTTTCGGGATTGGAAAATGGACGTGGACTTGGAGAAAAAGCTCGTGTTTCCCCCAGACATTACTGCTACAACATTCCGGCCAGACATAGTCCTGTGGTCCAACAGCAAAGCTGGCATATGACGTGAAATTGAGAGTACCAATTGAAGATGGTGTTGAAACAGCTTGAGAGAGGAAAAAGACCAAATACTCTGAACTGGGAACTGAAGCTGCTCAGAACGGCTGGAAGAACAAGATTTTCCCTGTAAAAGTGGGATGCAGGGGATTCGTTGCTACATCTACGACCAGTCTATTGAAGAAGATGGGGGTGAGGGTGTTTCCCTCCAACAAGCAATCCAGTCCTTGCCAAATGCAGCAGAAGAAAGCAGCAATTAGATTTGGATTAAAAGGAAAGACAAGGACTGGGCTGTAAGATGAAGATAGGAGGGTACGGAACTGAAGGGGGGGGGGGAGGTGTATCTGGGACGTCAGGTAGCACCGTGGAGCCCTCTGGAGACTGCATGGGCTTAACAACAAAACGTCAAAGAAGGAGGGTGCCCACCTGATGACCCCGATGACGTAGCTACCCTCCTCGTCACCACTCCAAGCCTACTGCCAACAGCGAGAGTGCCGACTTTATCATAGGGATTGAAACATCATGTCCTATTAACTCTACTGTTACTTAGCTAATATATCTCAAGGTTTATTATTGGATTTAATATACATTTCTCTGATTGCTACTTAAACCATTCCTATAAATTTTGAGAACCTTGTTACGGTTGTGCGCTCATTACGTTTGAGTAAAGCATCAGGTCCAGATGGATTTTCAGGAGAGTTTTACAAGATCTTTTCCTTACTGTTTATACCTCATTTATGTTCAGTTTTCTCGGATTAATTGAAGTCGGGCAGAGTCACTCAATCTTTTTATGAGACTTCCATTTCGCTTAATCTTAAAAAGAATGAGGATCCAATTGAATGCTCTTCTTATAGAACAATTTATTTTCTTAAATTTGATACTAAGATCCTATCTAAAGTTTTGGCCCATAGGATTAAAAATATTTTACCATCTGTCATTTCTGATAACCAAACTGGACTTATCAAAAATCGATATTCTCACTTTAATATTCGTCGGTTATTAAATGTTATTTATTCTCCTTCTAACATGATATCGGAATGTGCGGTATCCCTAGATGCTGAGAACGCGTTCGACGGATTTGAACGGAATTATTTATTTAAAACTTTAGAAAAATTCAATTGTGGACCCTTTTTCATTCAATGGATTAAATTACTTTATTTAGATCCTTTCACTCGGGTTATCACTAATTCTCATAATTCCAAACCATTTAAGCTTCAGCGTGGCACTGGACAAGGTTGCCCGTTCAGCCCTTTGCTTTTTCATCTGACCTCAGAATGCTTAGCCATTGCCTTTCGAGAATCTAATGATATCTCCGGTATTTGTAGGAGAGACACTATTAACAGAGCTTCGCTGATTGTTGATGATCTGCAGCTATTTATTTATAATGTTGAGACTTCGTTACCCCATGCGCTTTCTTTACTCTCCTGTTTCAGCCAGTTCTCAGGTTATAAATTAAACCTACATTAACGTGAACTTTTCCCTTTGAATAATTTGATGCCAGCAAATTCTAACCTTCCATTTAAAATTGTAAGAAACTAATTTACCTAGTTAGGTGTAACAATCATTAAAAACTATAAGTGTCTATTTAAAGAAAATTTTATTACCCTATTGAATCACTTAAAAAGTATACTATCAAATTGGTCGCATCTTTCGTTATCGCTGATTGGCCGAATTAATTATATCAAAATGAATATATTACTGAAATTTATATATATTTTTCAGGCATTGCCTGCTATTATTCCTAAATCTTTTATTTTGATTCTATTTTCTCTATTTTATCTTCTTATATATGGAAGAATAGGCTTTCTAGATTAAATAAAATTCATCTTCCTAAAGATAAAAATAATGGAGGATTAACTGTACCAAGCATTAGATTTTATTATTGGGCAGTTAATATAAGGGATTTACAGTTTGGTAATATTACATTAATCGTGAAGATTGCCTAATGTGAGTATGTTGTAGAAGCTAACTATGTTTTTAAATTTTCTATTATTTCTCTTCTTGGATCCTCAATTGCTTTTGTCTCTGAGTAAGTTAACTGATAATCTGATAGTTAAACACATTATGAGAATTTGGATAAATTCCGAAAATACTTTGACCGATTGAGATATTCTCTTTCGAGTTCCAATTTTTCTAATTGTTTTTTAAAACCCTCTATGATTGACGTGGTTTTAAAAGAATGGGATATATTAGGTATTAAATGCTTTCAGGACTTGTTTGTAGAGGGAAGTCTCTTTTCGTTTGACAACTATCAACTAAATATGGTTTCCCCAAAAGCTCATTTTTATCGATACCTACAATAAGGGATTTTTTTTCCCGGTCTCAAATAAGTAAATTTCCTAAAAGTCCTGATAAGATTCTACTAGATGTAATTTTTAATTTGAAAGCTTTTCATAATGGATATATATCTAATATTTATAATATGCTGTTGGGAATGAGAAGTGTTCCTTTAGATAACATTAAAAATCTTTCGGAACAAGTTTTACAGACTTCAATTTCTGAGGAAACTTGCAAGCAAATTGTTAAATTGGTTAACACTTCATCGTTATCTGCTCGCCATTCTTTCCTACAATTTAAAGTGGTCCATAGGACCCATATGACTAAGGATAAGTTGTCTCGTTTTCAGTTAGATCCTGTATATGCCAATCATGATGTTACTTTTAAGTATCATGTCCGCCTATTCCCTGCATAAAGCATTGACTGTGAAATTGTCTCTTAGATGTTGCAATCGTGTCCCCTTCCATATGTTCTGCTGAAGTTCCAGGTACATTCAGTCTTCGCATTTTTTTAAAAAAAATTCTCGTGTACCATTTCACGGTTCCACCTTTGGATAAAGAAAGTGATTATCTTCCGTATCATGCTCTGAAATTATATATTTCATCAGGTCGTCGACATGATTTAATGCTGAAGATAATGCAATCCTATTTTGTCTGAACTCACCTATACATCATGCAAGCCAATCCATCTAACATACAAGTGACGCACTCTGTGCCATTTCCAAAAGCACACATCCTTGCTAAAATATGTCGACTAGAACTGCTCTCAATACTAAAAATCTGGTTGAGCAAACATTTTATATAGCTAAAATATTTTTATATAGCTAACACTTATACTCCTTCACACGAACGATAACGTGATATATATTGCAGCTTCAGTCAGCACACTCCTTCCAGAGACGCAAAGCCTTGAAGGGTTGGGTGGCTTGCGTGCCTGACTGACCCTGAGGACCTTGTGCTCTGTCGCTTCATAGGGTCATTTGTGCCATACAGACCAATCTGTAAAGGCTGCGCTAAAAGCGATAGACCGGTCCTCTAGGTACGTGGGCTGGGGTTCAACTCAGGCCAACAGCCATGACAAATGAAAAACGGACGAAGTGTTCCTCATATGAAGTGACACACTGAAGAAGAAGTTGGCAATCTAATCCCCCTCTAAAATTTCTGCTGAACTTCCAGATGCTTTCAGTTTTCGCATTTTTTAAAATTTCTGGTGTATCCTCTTTAGTAACCCTGAATGTACAAAAAATGTTCTGGAAATAGTAATACAAATATTTCTGTGTGCGACGGTATTCCTGAGTCTCATCCAGGATTTGGATGACTGACAGGAATTAAAAATGAGAGGAAGCTACAGTCACGATGAAGGAAACCCTGAGTATGATCACGATCAAGACCGAAACTGGTTTTCAAAATTTACGAACTATCTCTGGCTAAACTCAACATTCCACCTACGAGCCGCCGTGGGGGCAGAAATGTACGAACCACAGCTGGGGCACAATAGAGACGATTTCCAAAAAGTTACACCCTGCGCCGCAACGGTGACAGTATTTCTGCCATTCATCATAGACTTCCCTCTTGCATTTGTCGGCAGAAGTGCAATGCCTCAAGCTTCTACCGATTAAAATTTCATCTTCAATTTCTCGGCCCAAATAATCGATGTCCTGTTGTGTCAATTTGACAGACTTCTTCGCTGTTCACAGCTCCGCAATTTGTCTGTTGTCGGCATACCTAATGAGTCTTACATTTTTCTGCAAAGATTTATTTATAGCAAAAACAGTTGAAATCCCAGCGCCGCTCTTGGCAGACTGGCAAGAGCCATACTTCTCCTACATCTCTACACTCTGTCTTCCATAGCCGAGGCAATTTAACATCCAATCTATTATAAGACATTGTTTCCTCTGCGTAAAAATGTTCTGACCAATATAGCACTCGCCTTACTGACTCACATGAATAGGGGAATACGATGTATCATTTTCATATAATGCCAACAAGCGGTATCGCAGCCAACTTGCTTCGATCAGTGCCATGAACTTTCGCCGAACCTATGATTGCTTTTCTGGAGAATAGAGAATTCTAGAGAATAAAACCGTTTGTGCGACAGAGCCATGCGGTTTGTAATATTGTTAACTTAGAGCTCCAACAACCGGCTTTCGTTCATGACTTCGGTACCGTTTATGTGTTGAGTTCTCAGTCCTGTTTGTGTCTTTCTTCGATTCCACCGAGTTACAGTAATATGCCAAAGTTTTTTTTTTCAAGGCCGATTATTTTCCTTTCTTAAGGGGCCTGAATCAATATGTTCATTAGCGCAGCAGAGTCAAGCGGGTCAAAATGGGTGGAATCAACGGTTATGGTTTGTGATGAAAGTGGGCAAAATTGCAAACGCTGATGGGGCTGCGGTTAATACGGGGTATATATGCGGTTATCTGGTTGTCGACATGCCAGGACCAATGTTGGCAAGCATGTGTAGGGTCACGTAATGATGACAAGGACATCTGATATTTCATTGTGCTCATGCTTACAGAGGGTGATTTGGAAGTTGTAATTGGGGCCGTCGACCATGAGGGTGTAGTCATCAGGGAAGCCAGAGATATTAACTACATGGGTGAGTGATTCTGGAGTTGCCAGGAGGGTACAATAGATTTCCACTGTTTCCTGAAATGGAGGGATTTAGATGTTGCAATTGTATCAGCTTCTGCAACGTCTGCTGTAGTTTCAGGTACTTCCATTCTTCACATTTTTTATTTTCTCGTTTATTATCTTTGGTATTCTCTCTTTCATCTAAGACACTGATTATCGTCCCTATCATTGTCTCTGATATTATGTACTTCACCAGGTCGGGTCTAGTGCTAGAGATCATACCTTCCTTGATTGTCCATGTTCCCCTCGTATATCTACAAGCTAATCTATATAACACAGAATGATAGACATAGAAACATGGAAAATCTGCAGCACAATACAGGCCCTTCGGTCCACAATGCTGTGCCGAACAGCATGCAGCTTAGAAATTACCTACGGTTATACATAGCACTCTAATTTTCTAAGCTCCACGTACCTATCCACGAGTTTCATGAAATCACCTATCGTATCAGACTCCACCACCGTTTTCGGGTGAAGAAGGCTAATGGAATGTTGGCCTTTATTACAAAGGGAATTGAGTACAAGAGCAAGGAAATCCTCTTGCATTTGTACAGAGCCCTGGTGAGACCACACCTGGAGTATTGTGTACAGTTTTGGTCTCCAGGGTTAAGTAAGGACACCCTGGCTGTAGAGGAAGTGCAGCGTAGATTCACGAGGTTAATTCCTGGGATGTCTGGACTGTCTTACGCAGAGAGGTTAGAGAGACTGGGCTTGTACACGCTGGAATTAAGGAGATTGAGAGGGGATCTGATTGAAACATATACGATTATTAAGGGATTGGACAAGATAACGGCAGAAAATATGTTCCAGATGCTTGGAGAGTCCAGTACCAGAGGGCATGGTTTGAGAACAAGGGGTAGGTCATTTAGGACAGAGTGAAGGAAAAACTTCTTCTCCCAGAGAGTTGTGGGGGTCTGGAATGCACTGCCTCGGAAGGTAGTGGAGGCCAATTCTCTGGATGCTTTCAAGAAGGAACTAGATAGGTATTTTATGGATAGGGGAATCAAGGGATATGAGGACAAGGCCGGAACTGGGTATTGATAGTAATTGATCAGCCATGATCTCAAAATGGCGGTGCAGGCTCGAAGGGCCGAATGGTCTACTTCTGCACCTATTGTCTATTGTCTATTGCCGACAGCCCATTCCACGCACTCACTACAATCTGCGTAAAAAACTTAACCCGCCTTCTTCTCTGTACCTACTTTGAAGCACCTTAAAGCTGTGCCCTCTCGTGCTAGCCATTTGAGCCCTGGGTAAAAGCCTCTGACTATCCACACGATAAATGCCTGTCGTCATCTTATACACCTGAATCAGGTCACCTCTAATCCTATGCCGCTCCAAGGAGAAAAGGCAGCATTCACTCAACCTATTCCCATAATGCATGCTCCCCAATTCAGGAAACATTCCTGTTAATCTCATCTGCACTCTCTTTAGAGTTTCCACATCTTTTCTGTAGTGTTGCGACCAGAACTGTGCCTGACCTATGTCCTATACCGCTGTAACTTTATCTCTCGGCTCTTAAACTCAATCCCACGGTAAATGAAGACCAATGTACCGTTTGCCCTATTAACCACAGAGTGAACCTGTGCAGCAGATTTGGGTGTCCTATCGACTCGGATTCTCCATTACGCCAAGAGTTTTAATACTACATTCTGCAATCATATTTGACCTACCAAAATGAACGACCTCACACATTTCTGGGTTGAACTCTATCAGCCCAATTTTGCGTCCTATCGATGTCTCGCTGAAGCCTCTGACAGCCCTCCAAACTATACACAACACGCCGAACCTTTGTGTCAGCAGCAAATTTACCAGCCTTCTCTACACTTCCTTATTCAGGTCATTGATAAAAATCACGAAGTGTAGGGGTCCCAGAACAGATTTCTGAGGCACACCACTGGTCATCGTCCTCCATACAGAATATGACATGTCTACAAACACTCTATGCCAACCGTGGGCAAGCCAATTCTGGATCCAGTAAGAATGGTCCCTAGGGATTCCATGCATGCTTACATTCTCAAAAAGCCTTGGATGGGGTAACTTATCAAATGCCTGCTGAAATCCATGTACACTAAATCTACCAATCTACCTTCATCAATGTGTTTAGTCACACCCTCAAAAAATTCAATCAGGCTCGTAAGGTACAACGTGCTTTTGCCAAAGCCATGCACGCTATTCCTAATCATACTATTCCGCTCCAAATATTCATAAATCCCTGCCCATCAGGATCTTCTCCATCAACTTACAACGGCTGAAGTAAGACTCACTGGTCTATAAGTTCCTGGGCTATCTATACCCCCTTTCTTGAATAAGGGAACAACATCTGTAACCATCCAATCCTCAGTCTTCAGTCCCGAATGATGTTGCAAAGATTATTGCCAGAGGCGCAGGAATCTCGTCCCTCGCCTCCCACAGTAGCTTGGGTACGTCTCAGCCAGGCCTGCAGATATATCTAACTTGATGCTTTCCACAAGTTCCAGCATATCCTCTTTCTTTATGTCTGGATACTCAAGCTTTTCAATCCGCCGTAAGTCATCCCTAAAATCATCAAGAGACTTTTCCTTAGTGAATACTGAAGCAAAGTATTCCCTAAGTATAACATCGAAAAGACGCACTTCTCTACCATATCCAAAACCTCAGCACCTGCCTAAAATGACGAGAACTGCTCTCAATACCCAAAATGCTGCGCCAAATGTAAGGGAAGAAATTGGAGCTTTTGCTCCGTCAGTGAACCGAGAATAAACAGTCCTTTGAACAGTAAAGTTCAAATTATGTCCCGTGAGTATGTGATGGGACAGTCTAGTGGAAGTATACGCTCTAATGTACTTGCCTTGGGAGGGATTGGACCGTGTAGAAGGAGCTTTCTATCTAATCCGTAGCTGTCAGGACGAGACATGGGAGCTATAATCTGCTCTGTGTACTCTGGGATGCTTGATGGAATCTCTTTGAGAAAGAATTCTCCAGACGTAGGATCTAAATACTGATTCCATTGAATGACAGATAATCAGATATTGATCAGATAATGTCTGTGCTTCCCTTTAGCTGAGCAAACTAAATAAACCTATTGGCTCTCTGCTCTTCCCTGTATCCTTAGTAATGGCCAATCTCCTCCTGGACCACCTCTACACTCACTATTGGATATCACGATCATTCAGGCAATGTGTTCCAGATCAATAACGTTCATCAAAAACATTTCCTTAATTAGTCCCCTCCCCACACTATCTACACTACTCCCAAACCCCAGCCGCCAATGCAAGGATGCTTGGAATTTATGAAGGCATTGTGCCTTTAATTCCCTGCCATAGTATTTCTACAACACTCACCCACAGCCTTTCCAACTCCAAAGTTCTTCCTCCCCGTACACCACCTCTTCACCCATGAAATAAATCTAAAACCTTAAAGCCATCAATTAATACATAGCTGTCGCCTGTACCTTAGCTGCATCCTGGGTCCGACGTTACGCTGAAAATTACATGATTAGACTGATAGCCACCTCTGCCCTTGGGATACGGGAAGCAGGAAAATAATATGAATGTAAGGAAGGAAAAGCCATTGACTAGGGACAAATGCAGATAGAACATAAAGTCAGGTCCAACAAGCTTCTTTCACCAACCCATCAGACTGCTTAATTCATGCTGACGCAACTGTACTTCTATGTTATATCGACTATCATGCTGTACATAACATTTATTATAAATTACTGTAATTGCACATTGCACATTTGAACGGAGATGCAACGTAAAGATTTTTACATTTATATGAAAGATGTAAATGATAATGTCAATTCAGTTGAATTCGGTTCAATTCAAGTTGCTGTCAGCGAGGTTCCGCCTATTAGGCAAGATATCCACACTGCTCCGTCTCCCGATTCACCCAGTGCAGTAACCTCACTTGCCCATCACATCCACTGATCTCAGCAAAGAAATGTCAACATGATCCCAGTCCGGTAGCAGCCATTTCCTGGATTTCTGTCCGAAATTGCGAGCTTGGCTGTCCCTGGCCTCTAAGTAAAAAAGGCATTCTCACAGTTTTCCTGTGTGCAGACATGAGAATCAGAGTCGAAGCCACTTGGGATTTTACTTGTCCAGAAATAAACATTTGCAATAGCATCTTCTCAGGTTATAAATTAAACCTACATAAAAGTGAACTTTTCCCTTTGAATAATTTGAAACCAACAAATTCTAACCTTCCTTCTAAAATTGTAAGAAACCAATTCACCTACTTAGCTGTAGCAATCACTAAAAACTATAAGTGTCTATTTTAACGAAAATGTGATACTTGCAGGCAGCGATGCGGAATTCGTGGAGATAGACTGCAATTCAGACGCTCAGTTCTCGAGATCAGTTTCAGTTAATCTCCGTCTCACCGTGGTGGATATCAGGGTGTTTCACTGTAGGTCACAATCCGACTTCATCGTATCTAGCCCGAAGTCCAGTGGACTAGCCAGAAGTCCGCCGAGCCGGCCAGAGGATCTATTGAACCCTGACTCTGGGTATGGGCATGCCACACAGCGGGCCTCAGTTTCGGCCATCCCAGTCCGGAAGTGGATATGATATAACCGACCGGAACCTTTCTCTGGGCTTCAACTGACAGCTCCTTCTCGGTAGCTCCGTTCGCGTTGAGACTGATTTCGAGTGGAACATGTATCCATTTTCCGATTATGCACTCCGGATCCGATATTTATATTCATGGATCTCAGCGTAAAGGCCGGCAGAAGCGAACGAAGAGCCTAGTTAAACGTGTTTTGTGGCAGTAGATATTGAGAGCAGCCACCACTCACACTGTGGCACACCATCAAAATAACCGATATGACACACCAACGTACGATCACCTCCGACCCTCTCACTATCTCTCAGCATATCACTCTTCAGTGAAAACGCATCAGAACACCAATGTTTCCCTGGTCATTAATGTTCCGCATACCCCGAGAATTTATAGTAACATGTAGACGAAGGCGGATCGGTGAGCCCATTCCCACTCACGGCACTTGGCTCCGAGCTGCCGTCTGAGACTCTTGGCCCATGTATCCAGCATCTTTTTCCGAGAACCCGCCTTCCATTGCGTTGACGAGCGGATGTAGCACAGAACGACCGGGAGACAGTTCACTATATATTCACTACTTGACAGATAGACCTCAGTATGTGCGGTTGGGAGACTGTAGGTCTGACACGGTGGTCAGCAGCACAGGGGCGCCGCAGGGAACCGTACTCTCTCCGGTCCTGTTCACCCTGTACACATCAGACTTCCAATATAACTCGGAGTCCTGCCATGTGCAGAAGTTCGCTGATGACACGGCCATAGTGGGGTGTGTCAGGAATGGACAGGAGGAGGAGTATAGGAAACTGATACAGGACTTTGTGATATGGTGCAACTCAAACTACCTGCGTCTCAATATCACCAAAACCAAGGAGATGGTGGTGGACTTTAGGAGATCTAGGCCTCATATGGAGCCAGTGATCATTAATGGAGAATGTGTGGAGCAGGTTAAGACCTACAAGTATCTGGGAGTACAGTTAGACGAGAAGCTAGACTGGACTGCCAACACAGATGCCTTGTGCAGGAAGGCACAGAGTCGACTGTACTTCCTAAGAAGGTTGGCGTCATTCAATGTCTGTAGTGAGATACTGAAGATGTTCTATAGGTCAGTTGTGGAGAGCGCCCTCTTCTTTGTGGTGGCGTGTTGGGGAGGAAGCATTAAGAAGAGGGACGCCTCACGTCTTAATAAGCTGGTAAGGAAGGCGGGCTCTGTCGTGGGCAAAGTACTCGAGAGTTTAACATCGGTAGCTGAGCGAAGGGCGCTGAGTAGGCTACGGTCAATTATGGATAACTCTGAACATCCTCTACATAGCACCATCCAGAGACAGAGAAGCAGTTTCAGCGACAGGTTACTATCGATGCAATGCTCCTCAGACAGGATGAAGAGGTCAATACTCCCCAATGCCATTAGGCTTTACAATTCTACTGCCAGGACTTAAGAACTTTTTAAAAAGCTATTAATGCTTTTTGAGATAGTGATTTAGATGCATATCATATTTTTTACTGAGTTAAGTATTGTATGTAATTAGTTTTGCTACAACAAGTGTATGGGACATTGGAAAAAAAGTTGAATTTCCCCATGGGGATGAATAAAGTATCTATCTATCTATCTATCTATCTATCTATCTATCTATCTATAGACCTTTCCGTCTGCGCCCTACCGGTCGGTTCATTCGCTTCGTTTTTGTCACGGTCTGCTCCCGATCTCTCTCACTGTGTATTTCGCACAGTAATAGGTGGCCGTGTCGTCCAGTCTCCGTTTGTTTATTTGCAGATAAACGGTGCTGCTGTCTTTGGAAAGCTCAAATCGGCCTTGGACTTCAGGAGTGTAGTGCTTGTCACCGTTACCCCATATAACGGCCAACCATTCCAACCCTTTCCCGGAGGCCTGTTTCAGCCAGTGAATACCATTTCTTCTGAGGTTGAACCCACTGACGGCACAGGTCAATTTGTGGGATTGTCCAAGCTTTACCACAGCTGACTCCGGTTGTTTCAACAGGATATCGGACTGCACGCCTGTCAACAAAAGAAGAGCAGAATTAATGAAAATGTTCCACGAGCATAGATTCACAAAGCCTCGGAGGAACAGCCGGCCTCGGGTAGATGATAAATTGCAGGACAGTCACCTGGAAGGCAAAGCAGGAGAAGACAGAAATAAGGAATGGTCCCTATCGCGCTGAGGCACTGAATCCGACTTGGACATTTTTTAGAGCAGCAGCTTTAGCTGAGACCGGATTTACTGCGAACCGCCGAGAGCGCTGTTCAAATACAGACGGAGACTGCCAGCGAGAGGAGGAGCCTCGGCTTGTACAGACTCCCACACAATGAAACCAAAGATAGAGATTCCTGTCCCCGCCCCCAGCAGAGATTTTAATTTTCCAAAATGTATTCTCTTTGCACAGAAGACTGGTCAGCGACTGTGACGAGATCCGGATTGAAGATCTGTCATACTCGTCAGAGAGACAGAGGCTGAGAGATAACTGCCCAGTGGACAATCATCACCCCGAGAGAGAGGATGTATGAGACACTAGTCAGTGGACAGAGACCAGAGCAGTTTCTGTAGACAATGAACTGGAACCAGTGTTGTTACTTATGGACAGTTGGTCCCAAATTACATACAGCAACCACTCTGGCAAAATCAGTTGCAGATGAAGAGATTAGACATTCTGTGATGCTGGTTGAGGGATCAATGTTGGGATAGACAGTGCAGCACGTTCCAAACCTTTTTTTTGTCTACCTGACATAACATCCACAACATGGCAATAATGAAAAAGGTGAACGTTATTTTTCCCTCCAGAAAGACCACAATCTTGTCGTAGGGATTGGAGGTTTGCCTGCTTCAGTGACTCGGAGATCTATGTTGGCTGGCGTCGAAACATTGTGTTTTGCTTCTTGTCAGGGTTACCCATGACAAAGAGCTCAAAGGGTCTCAAGGATCTGGTGCTCCGCACAGTGTGACGAACTCTGACTGTTCAAAAATTGTTCTGGAAATAAGAATAAGAGGTCAATATCTGCGTGCGACGGTATTCCTAATTCTCCAGCCAGGATTTGCATGACTGACAGGATTGAAATCTGAGTGAAAGCTACAATCACAATTAAAGAAACACTAAACATTGTCATGATCAAGACCAAAGTTGGTTTTCGGAATGTACGAACTACGTCTAGGCAAGCTGTCTTCATTCCACCTCTGAGTCTCCACAGCGGAAGAAAAGAGGATCCTGAATCATCCCTGGGGCACAATAGAGAAGGTGGCCAAAAACCGACACAATGCACCGCAACGGTGGCACTGCTTCCGCTATTTATCGCGGCATTTCCTCTTGCATTTTTTTTCGGCAGAAGTGCAATGCCTCACGCTTGAACCGATTAAAATCTAATCTCCAATTTCTCGGCCGAAATAATCGATTTCCTGCTGTGTCAATTGGACAGACCTCTGTGTTAATCACAGATCCGCAACATGTCCGTTGTTGGCACACCTAATCAACCTCTTTACATTTTTCTCTAAAGACTTATGCATAGCGGAAACAGTTGAGATCCCAGCGCCGGTACTGGCAGATCAGCATCCGCCGGACTTCTTCTACATCACTACAGTCTGCTTTTCATAGCCAAAGCAAGTTTACATTCAATCTATCAAGTGTTTATGGATCCCATGTGCCTTAATCTTCTGGGTGAGTTTACCACCAGGGATCTGGTCGATTTTATTATTGTACATGTAGACACCATCCACTACTCCACCCACACCATATATCTTCGTCAGTTTTCAAAATCGTATTTTCTTTTTGAAGACATGGTCTCCCCCGTAAAAAACATTCCTGACTAACATTAATAGAGCACACGGCTTAATGACTACATCAGATAGTGTGGTGTAAGTCCAGCAAGCAGTAGTGGAACTAACTTGCTTCGATCAATGCTTTGAACATTCTCGCTCGTGGTATTTTCAACTTACAGCTCCAACAACCGGTTTTCGTTCATGACCTCGGGTGCAGTATATGTGGCCATTTTTCAGTTCACTTTGAGCCCTCTTGGGTTCCGCCGTGTGATCCGCTTTCCACAGATATGCCAACATTTTTTTTTCATGCTAGACTTTTAAGAAAATCGCTGTAAATTACCAACGTGGGTGTTAGAATTTATGATAATTTGCAGGGACTTAGTGGAAAATGAATGAGTTCGCAGAACATGGTGAATTATATTTCCCCGGGCATCCAAGGTTTTCTCATGTTGCATTTAATCAATTAGCATTTTTGTTAACATACCACCGGATAAGGAAAATCAAGTGTCCATGAAGGAAATAGGCTTGTTCAAGAGGAATTAGTTTCCTTTCTTTATAGGCCGGAATCAATACGTTCAATAGCGCAGCAAAGTGAAACGGGGGATACGACAGGTCAAGATGGGTGGCATCAACAGTTATAGACTTGTGGTCAGAGTGGTCAAAATTGCAGAAGGTTATGGTGTATATGCGATTATCCAGTTGCCGTCATATTCGGGCTAATGTTGACAAGAACGCATAGGTTTACGAAAGGATGACACCGGCAGCTGATATTTGAATGTGTTCATGTTTACAGAGGGTCATTTAGAAGTTAGAATATGGGCCATCGACCATGAGTGAGTAGTCATAAGTGAAGCCAAGATGTTAACTGCATGGGTGAGTGGTTGAGGATTTTCCAGGAATGGAGAATAGATTTCACCTGTTGCCTGAGATGGAGGGCTTTAACTACATGGAGAGGTTGAATAAGCTGGATTTATTTTCTGCGGAGGGGCTAAATCTAACTTTGAAGAAATTCATAAAATTGTGAGCAGTACAGATCCGGCTAGTGTCCGTTTCCCGGGGTACACGAGGTTACATCTAGAGGGCACAAGTTTATGGTGAGAGGGGCCAGTAAGTAAAGAATATCTTAGCGATATTACCCCATATACGGGGCTATTGTTTTTCCAAAGACTTTTTAGATAAGGTTGTGCAGCTGATATAATACGTTGTTTTAAAGACAATTGTGAAGGCGAGTGAATAGGAAAGGAAGAACAGTGATATGGTGAAATACCTAGAAATGACATTATTGTTATATAGACATCTCGAGCGGCCAAAAAATGCCGTTCCTGTATTGTAAAACACTCTGATTCTTTTCCACGGCATGCTTATACCTGGTGGCTGCTGATGGAGTAACAGCTCTCTGCTGGTGCTGCTATCTTATTTACTTTTGTCTCCAACCTTTTGAAATACTACTGTTAGATGGGTTATTATATTATTATGACTGCCAAAGCAGCGTTGCAAGCTATTACGGGCTCAATTCAAAAGCTTACTGAGGAGTTTCAACAGTTCAGAAAATAAACGTCGGCTGATTCGCAATAAATCAGCGCTGAAATGAAACAATTAGGTACGAAATTTGAAGATATTCAAGCAATTCTAACGGAGCATGATAAGAGAATGAAGGAACATGATAAGGTATACTAAGGTAGGAGGTGTTGTGGATAATGAGGTGGGTTTTCAAAGCTTGCATGGAGATTTATGCCGGTTAGAAGAATGGGCTGAACGTTGGCAGATGGAGTTTAATGCTGAGAAGTGTGAGGTTCTACATTTTGGCAGGAATAATCCAAATAGAACATACAGGGTAAATGGTAGGGCATTGCGGAATGCAGTGGAACAGAGAGATCCAGGAATAACAGTGCATAGTTCCCTGAAGGTGGAGCCTCATGTAGATAGGGTGGTGAAGAAGGCTTTTGGAACGCTGGCCTTTATAAATCAGAGCATTGAGTACAGAAGTTGGGATGTAATGTTAAAATTGTACAAGGCATTGGTAAGGCCAAATTTGGAAAATTGTGTACAGTTCTGGTCACCGAATTATAGGAAAGATATCAATAAATTAGAGAGAGTGCAGAGACGATTTACTAGGATGTTACCTGGGTTTCAGCACTTAAGTTACAGAAAAAGGTTGAACAAGTTAGGTCTCTATTCATTGGAGCGTAGAAGGTTGAGGGGGGATTTGATCGAGGTATTTAAAATTTTGAGAGGGATAGATAGAGTTGACGTGAATAGGCTGTTTCCATTGAGAGTAGGGGAGATTCAAACGAGAGGACATGATTTGAGAGTTAGGGGGCAAACGTTTAAGGGAAACACGAGGGGGTATTTCTTTACTCAGAGAGTGATAGCTGTGTGGAATGAGCTTCCTGTAGAAGTAGTAGAGGCCAGTTCAGTTGTGTCATTTAAGGTAAAATTGGATAGGTATATGGACAGGAAAGGAGTGGAGGGTTATGGGCTGAGTGCGGGTAGGTGGGACTAGGTGAGATTAAGAGTTCGGCACGGACTAGGAGGGCCGGAATGGCCTGTTTCCGTGCTGTGATTGTTATATGGTTATATATTGTACTGGACGAGCTAATAGATGATTTGCAAAAGCTATATGAAACACAATCCAAATCCAACGAAATACTGAGACAGAATGTTATTGATTTGGAAAACAGAGGTAGGAGAAACAAATTACGAATTTTAGGACTTAAAGAGCAAACGGAAAGAGATAATCCTGAACAACTCATTGCAAACCTTTTGATGCAATTATTCCCTGATAGTATAAAGTCTCTGCCTTTGATTGATATTGCTCAGAGATCGCCTATCTACGGATCGACTTCAAAATCAGAACCAAGATCAGTTATTATATGTTTCAGCGAAATTCAAATAAAGAATCGTCTAATTCGTGCTGCCCATAGAAAAGGTATGATTGACTATCAAGTTCAAAAGTTTCGCATTGTTGAAGATTTTTCAACAGAAGTTATGGCAGAACGTGTTAAGTTTAAAAAAAGTTATGGCGGAGCCATACAGCCAAAATTCTAAGACTTCTATTTGTTCTCCGGCTCGACAGCGAATCACAATGGAAAATGGATCATTTAAATGTTTGTATTCGACAGAGCAGGCGCAAGAATGTTACATAAGTTGAATAGATTAAAAACCTTGCAAAAGCAGAAATACTGTAAATTAAAAAATGACAGTTTATAATTTTTCAGTATGAATAATTGCTCTTTCTGTTTAATAAACCAGTCTAAGATTGTTTTTCACTGCATATTATTTAGTCCTGGTTGGAACAGTAAACAACCTTGAATTCTTTGGATCGGTTCCAACAGTCTCTCTAAGGGGATGTTTTCGGTGGGGGTAGATAGCGTTTGCTCTTTTACCGAATTTCTCTCTTTGGAGGGAGTGAGGGGGGTGGGGAGCTCATTTTTTCTTGAAGCTGATTTGGGAATCTAGTCTATTCTGTTGCTGAGCTAATATATCTAAAGGTTTATTCTTAGGGTTTAATATGCATTTCTCTGACTGTTACTTAAACCTTACTTACAAATTTTGAGGAACTTGTTGAGGCTGTGCGCTCATTACGTTTGAGTAAAGCTGTGGGTCCAGATGAATTTTCTGGAGAGTTTTAAAAGATCTTTTCCTCACTGATTATACCTCATTTATGTTCAGTTTTTCGGATTCATTTAATTCGGGCAGACTCCCTCAATCTTTTTATGAGACTTCCATTTCGCTTATTCTTAAAAAGAACGAGGATCTAACTGAATGCTCTTCTTATAGAACAATTAGTTTTTTACTTAATGTTGATACTAAGATCCTATCTAACGTTTTGGCCCATAGGATTGAAAATATTTTACCATCTGTCGTTTTAGATAACTAAACTGGAATTATCAAAAATCGATATTGCCACTTTAATATTTGTCGGTTATTAAATGTTATTTATTCTCCTTCTAACAAGATATTGGAATGTATGGTATCCCTAGATGCTGAGAAAGCTTTCGACACAGTTGAACGGAATTATATATTTAAAACTTTAGAAAAATTCAATTTTGGACCGTTTTCATTCAATGGATTAAATTTTTTTATTTAGATTCTTTCAGTAGGGTTTTCAGTAAATCTCATAATTCCAAATCATTTGAGCTTCAACGTGGCACGAGAAAAGACCGTTCGTTGACCCCTATACCTTTTTATCTGGCCTAGAATCCTTAGCCACTGCCTTTAAAAATCTAATGATATCATCGGTATTTTATGGAGAGACACTATTCACAAAGTCTCGCTGCATGCTGATGAGCTGCTGCTATTTATTTCTAAAGTTGAGACTTCGTTACCCCATGCGCTTTCTTTACTCTCCTGTTTTAGCCAGTTCTCAGGTTATAATTTAAACCTAAGTAAGAATTAACTTTTCCCTTTGAATAATTTGATGCCAACATATTCTAACCTTGCATTTAAAATTGTAAGAACCAATTTCCCTACTAAGTTGTAACAATCACTAAATACTATGTGTCTATTTAATGAAAATGTGGGACTTGAAGGCAGCGATGCGGAATTCGTGGAGACAGACGGCGATGCAGATGCCCAGGTCACGAGATCAGTTACAGCTCAGTTCCCCGTCACCGTGGTGTATATCATGGAGCTTCTTTGCAGGTCACAATCCGACAATCGTATTTAGCCCTAAATCCAGTGGATCGTGGAGCCGGCCAGCGGAGATATTAAACCCTGGCTCTGGGTACGGATCTCCCACACAGCGGGTCTCAATTTCGGCTATCCAATTCCTGAATTGGATATGATATAACCAACCGGGTCCTTTCCTGGGCTTTAACTTACAGCTCCTCCTCGGTATTTCGGATCCTCTGAGACCCTCGGCCCTTCCATCGAACATCTCATTTCGGAAATCCCAGCTATGCATCCGCGTTCCATTGCGTGGGCGAACAGATGTGGCCCAGAACGACCGGGAGACAGTTCACTACTGACCTTCCCATCTCGCCCTGCTGGACGGCGCTTTCGCTGGGTTTTTGTCCAGGTCTACCCCCGATCTGTCTCACTGTGTATCCCGCACAGTAATAGGTGGCCGTGTCGTCCAGTCTCAGGTTGCTCATTTGCAGATAAACGATGCTGCTTTCCTTCGATACCTCGAATCGGCTTTCGACTCCAGGCGCGTATATCTTGGTACCGCCAGCCGATGCAACGGCCAGCCATTCCAGCCCTTTCCCGGAGACCTGTTTCATCCAGCGCATATCATAGCTGCTGAGGCTGAACCCACTGACTGCACAGGTCAATTTGTGGGATGTCCTTGCTTTACCACAGCTGACACGGGTTGTTTCAGCAGGATATCGGACTGTACGCCTGTCAACAAAAGAAGAACAGAATTAGTGAAAATGTTACACGAGCATAGATTCAGAAAACCTTGGAGAATCAGCTGGGCTCGGGTAGATGAGAAATTGTGGGACAGACACCTGGAAGGCAAAGCAGGATGAAACAGAAATAAGGAATGCCCCCTATCGCGCTGAACACTGAAACCGATTTGGAAATTTTTAGGATCAGCGGCTTTAGTTGAGTCCAGATTTATCGCGAGAGGCCGAGAGCGCTGTTCAAATACAGACGGAGACTGCCAGTGAGTATTTGTGTAAACTGAAACACCAAGGACCCCGGCGAGAACGAATGAGAAACAGAAGTCAGTGGAAAGGATTGCCCCTGCAACACTAACTGAGAGACAACAGCGAGTGGACAAACATCACACTGTAAGATAGGAAGTTTGTGACACTAGTGAGTGGACAGAGATTCTCCTGAGAGACAGAAACTAAAAGGTTCTAGTCAATGTCTAGTTGCCACCTAGAGACAGCGACTGACAGGCCCCGAGAGACAAAGTCTGAGAGAAACTGTTTAGTGGACTGAGATCGCTCTGACTGACAGGGACTGAGCACACTAGTCAAATGGCAGATGCCCTCCTTTGGGACATCATTTGAGAGACACCGGATTGTGCATATAAATGTAATAACCAAAAAAAAAGCTATACAGTTTGCTATCTGCACCCATAGCACGAGAATCAATATTAAACGTGGAAATGGAGGTAATGTTTTCTAATAAGAAATGATTATGTCAGAGACTTGACAACATGACTTTCAGCCTCAAAGCTGTATCACGTCACCGGTGTTGGAAAACTCTTTGACCTGTTTTAGCCGTTGAGAGCAACAGGATCATTGATGCAGGGAGCTCAGGTGGGGAAACCAAACAGCAGGAGAAATAGTTGCTGCTGGTAACATTACACACCCGCCCTCCCCTTCCCCCTCCGCCAGTCGGTTAGCAAGCAAGCACTGCTGAATCGGTCGACATTGACAAGAAACGCAAGGGGGAGGGCATCCAAATTGAAGATAATCAGCGTGGGTTCTTTGTTTACCGACCCTGGTGTTGGTAGCACTGCGTGTCCCAAAACTTGCATCCTCACTCAAATATCAGCCGCGTGGATAGAATTAATAATCAAGCAAAGGCACACCCCTACCGAGGTAATTTTCAGTCATTCAGCAGGTTTCATGACTTCTGGAGAAATCAGAGCCGTTTCCGCAGACAATGAAGTACTTGTTGAAGTGGAACCAGAGTTGTCACTGAAGGAAGGTTGGTCCCAAATTACAGATAACAACCTCTCTGGCAAAATCAGTTGCGTATAAACAGATTAGACATCCTGAGATGCTGGTTGAGGGATCAATGTTGGGACAGAGAGTGCAGAACGTTCCAAACATTTCCACCTGACACAACATCTCCATCATGGCAGTAATGAAAAAGATGAACTTTATTTTGTCCTCCAAAACGACCACAATCTTTTCGTTGGGCTTGGAGGCTTGCCCGCTTCAGCGACTCGAAGCTCTATGTTGGCTGGCGTCAGAACATTGTGCTTTGCTTCTTGGCAGTGTTACCCATGAGAAAGAGCTCAAAGGGTAGAGCTCTCTGATCCTCCACGATCTTGTGCTCTGTACAGGGCTGCCAACCCTGACTGTTCAAAAAAATGGTTCTGGAAATACGAATAAGAAGTCAACACCTGTGTGCGACGGTATTCCTGATTCTCCAGGCAGGATTTGCATGACTGACAGGAGTGAAAACTGAGAGAAAGCTGTGGTCACGATAATGAAAACCTGACCCATGTCATGATCAAGACCGACGTTAGTTTTCGGAATGTACGGGCTGTATCTAGCCAAGCTATCATCATTCCACGTATGAGGCTCCGTAGCGGCAGAAATGAGGCTCCCGAACCACGCCCGGGGAACAATAGAAAATGTGGCAAAAACAGACATACTGCACCGCAACGATTCTCCCATTTATCGTGGCATTCCCCTTTGCATTTTTCGGCAGAAGTGCAATGTCTCAAGCTTGTACCGATTAAAATCGAATCTCCAAATTCTCGACTGAAATAATCGATGTTTTGCTGTGTCAATTTGACAGACCTCTGTGTTAATTACAGGTCCACCATATGCCGGTTGTCGGCAAACCTAATCAGCCACTTTACATTTTTCCCTGAAGATAAACGCATAGCAGAAAGACTTGAGATTTCAGTGCTGTTCCTGGCAAATCAACACGCGCCATACTTCTTCTATATCACTACAGTCTGCCTTGCATAGCCAAGGCAATTTTACAACCAATCTATCAAGTGTCTATGGATCCCATGTGCCTTAATCTTTTGGGTCAGTTTACCACCAGGGATCTTGTCGATTTTATTATTGTGCTTGTAGACAGCATCCAGTACTCCACTTACACCACACATCTTCGTCACGTTTCAAAATCATAATTTTCTTTTCTAAGACATGGACTCCCCTTGCATAAAACATTCCTGTCTAACATTAATAGGGAACTTCAAATAGTGTGGTAGGATGTATCATTCTTATATAAGTCCAGCAAGCACTAGCGGAACCAGCTTGCTTCGATCAGTGCTATGAACATTCGCACTCCAACAATCGGTTTTCGATCATGACCATGGATACAGTATAAGTGGCCATTTTTCAGTTCACTTTGAGCCCACCTGGGTTTCGCCGTGTGATCCGCTTTCCACCAATATGCCAAAATTCTTCATGTTAGACGTTTAATTAGTCACTGTAAATTAACAATATGGGTGTCAGAATTTATGATAATTTACAGGGACTTTTTTGAAAATGAGTGAGTTCGCAGAACATGGTGATTTATATTTCCCAGGGCATCCAAAGTGTTCTAGTGTTGCACTTCGTCAATGAGCACTTTTCCTCACATGCCAACAATTATTGAAAAATAAGGAAAATTAAGAGTCCCCGAAGGAAACAGGCTTGTTCAAGACGGATTATTTTCCTTTCTTCATAGTTCAGAATCACTATGTTCAATAGCGCAGCAAAGTGAAGCGGGTGATGAGACATGTCAAGATGGGTGGCATCAACGGTTATGGTCTTGTGGTCAGTCTGGACAAATTTGCAACAGATCATTGTGTATATGTGATTATCCAGTTGTTATATTCGGAGCAGTGTTGATAAGCACGCGTAGGTTCACGAAAGGATGACACCGACAATTAATATTTGAATATGTTCATGTTCACGGAGTGTTATTTAGAAGTTAGAATACGGGCCATCACCTATGAGTGTGTAGTCATAAGTGACGCCAAAATATTATCTGCGTGGGTGAGTGGTTCAGGATTTTCCAGGAATGGAGAATAGATTTCACCTGTTGCCTGAGATGGTGGGCTTTAACTACATGGAAAGGTTGAATAAGATGGATTTATTTTCTCTGGAAGGCTAAATCTAACTTTGGAGAAATTTATAAATTTGTGAGCAGTACAGATGCAGCCAGAGTCCGTTTCCCAGGGCACACGAGCTTACAACCAGAGCACACAAGTATATGGTGAGTAAGTATAGAATATCTAAGTGATATTACCCCATACACGGGGCTATGGTTATTTCCGAAGACTTTCTAGATAAGGTGGCTCAGCTGATACAATACGTTGTGTTGAAGACAGTTGTGAAGGTGAGTGAATAGGAAGGGCATAGAAGTGATGGGGTGAAATACCTACATATGAAATACCTACCATATGATTGTGCACCGATATCTCGACCAGCCGAAAAACCCCATTCCTGTGCTGTAAGATTTTCTGTTACTCTTCCACGGCATCCTTTCACGCTGAAATGTTTCAACCTGAAGTATTATGTTACTTACCCCTCTGTCAGCAACTTTTAAGGTGGTGATAATGGTGGCAAACCTATCCTACCGGGCATATCTACCTTCTCTGTATTTGGACTTTGGTTGATTATTTTATTTAAGTTAATTTGTTCGTGTATTTACTCTCTAACTATGATTAGAGAATCACTTTATAAGCCTATTTCTATGGTAGACCGTTTTTATCCCTTCCCCGCCCATCCATTTGCTCCGCAATGCTTCCACTTTCTCGTTCCAGCTCCTGACGGAGGCTCGTTGAAGTGAAATATTAACTCACGTTTTTTACTTGCCGTGGATGCGATCTGACTCGTGAGCATGTCGACATTTGTTTTTGAAATCCGAATGTCTGTTTTTTTACAAAAAATTATTCTAACAAAAATGTGTTTCCTGGGAGACGTAATGGCTCAAGCATCAAATTCCGCAGAAAGCCCCCTTGAGATTAATAATCTAAGACTGATACACATTAGTGTAGTTCAATACATCGAATATAGTGCTGTATAGGTAATGCACGTTTAGATCACTCCTTCCTGTGCCAATCATGACGTTAATTTTAAGCAGCATATCCGCCTATTCCCTGCATGATGCATTGTCTATGAAATTATCTCTTAGATGTTGAATTCGAATCCGCTTCCATATGTTCTGCTGAAGTTCCGGGTACATTCCGCCCTCGTTTTTTAAAAAAAAATTCTCTTATATCATCTTTGGTATCCTCTCTTTCATCTTAAATCAATGTGGCCAACGATTTCACCGTACAACCTTGGCATAAAGACACTGATTATTTTCCCTATCGTGTTCTGAAATTATATATTTTACCAGGTGGTCGACAGCCTTTAATGCTCAAGGTAATGCAATCATATTTTATTTAAACTCACTTATATGGCATACAAGCCAATCCAGATAACATCCAAGCGACCCACTCTCTGCCATTTCCAAAACCTCACATCCTTCCTAAAATATGTCGACGAGATCTGCTCGCAATACTAAAAAATGATCGTGCAAAAAAATTATATAGCTGCAGTATTACTTGCTAACATTTATACTTATTGACACGAATGTTAACGGGATATATATTGTAGCTTAATTCAGCACATTCCTTACAGAGGCGCAAAGCCTTATAGGGTTTGGAGGCTTGCGTGTCTCAATGACCGTGAGGGCCTTGTGCTCTGGCACTTCGACGGATCACTTATGCCATTCAGATCAATCTGTAGAGGCTGCGCTAAGAACGATAGACCGGTCCTCTAGGTACGTGGGCTGGGTTTCAGCTCAGGGCCAACAGCCATGACAAGTGAAAAAAAGGACGAAGTGTTCCACATTTGAAAAGGCACACTGAAGAAACACTTAACAATATAATCAGCCTCCAAAACTTCTGTTGAAGTTCCAGATGGTTTCAGTCTTCGCATTTTTAAAAATTCCTTCTGTTTCCTCTTCAGTATCCTCCCTTTCATCTTAAATCAATGTGGCCGCCGATTTCACGGTTCCATCTTGGAATTAAAGATATTATGTATTACACCAACTCGTCCGACAGGCTTTAGGGCTCAATATAATGCAATCCTAGTTTGTCTGAACTCCCCTCATATATCATACAAGTCAATGCTGAAAACATGAATTGACCCAGTTCTGTGCCATACCCATATCCTTCCTAAATTAAAGCCGAATTTGCAGCCGAAGATCTCGCACATCCCAGGACCAACGGGAGGTAAGTACGTTTTGTTTGAATCTGTGTTCCTTGTGTACTTTACAAAAACATCGATCAAATCAAACTGTCAATAGGGAGCTGGGCTGAAGGGGGTAGCTTGAGATGTTGTGTCGTCTCAAGAGAAAATTGCAACGAAATAACATCTGGGTACTTGTACAACATAATCGAGAGTGAATCGAGAGTGAAGTTCGGTCTGATTGGTGTCTTCACTATAATAATTTGATAGAGTAGTTAACCTGAACAAAAGGCGGGCAATGTTAATGATTCATCAGCATTCTCTGGGCTTTGCTGGTACTGTCAGAATGAAATACACATCTGAGTCGCCATTCAGAGAGCACTTGGATGCAAACATAATAATAGGCGAGGAGTCATAAAGAGGCTCGTAGGGTGAGGAGGTGCGATATCTTTCCTCAAGGATATCAGTAATTCTGAATGGAAATCTTAACTATTGACGAGATTTCAAAAAAAACAATAAACAAATACAAATTGTTTAGATGCTGGAAATCTGACCACTGATCCAAATCTGTTGCAGATCATTTTGACCTGAGTTTAAATTTGACAGACTTGTTGTGGTGGTATTCGTGGACTGTTCTTCCATCCCCCTGCGCTAGTCATCTGATTTGATTTGCAGCCCTATTCCCCATCATCCGGAATCCAACTTCCTGCTTGCCCATTAGATCACTCTATAGATCGTATCCGAGACAATGTTTCTCCTTCAAAAACATCACAAGAATAGGCTGTCTGTTTGTTATCACCTTTCGCTGGTGTGCATGAAACAGGGCCGTATTTTGCAACTACCTCATTGTTCGTGAAGTGCTCGGGTATGATGTAACATGCTCTGTAAATGGCAAGAATGTACCTCACAAGTACTCTTACCGAATCACCTGTAAAACTGGTTTTATGCACTGGGAAAGTTTCACTGCTGTTGTAATGGTTTTTCTTTTGCTGCAGTGTGTTTGGGGTATGAATAGAGATAAACGGGGCTTTGCAATGTGCGGCGTACATTGAGGGGAATGGTTTTCGTTCTTATGTGCCCGGGAGTGAGGGATTCGTGGGCTTTTGTTCGGGAGAAGATGGAGGGAGAAGATGCCAGAACGCGGAAGTCATAAACTGCTGAAGGAGTTGACTTTGAATGTAGTTGGGAGACGCCGACGCCCGGGTGAAATCGATCGAGAACGAACAGAGGGGAAAATAGTGAACTCCATCATGTGCATTAGAATAATTCATTAAAATGGGCCTACTTTCTTCTTCTTTTCTTTACCAACCCTATAGACAGATTAAGAATTATAAAGCTCAATCGTTTAATTACATATTGTGTTATGTTTGTTATTTCGGGGTACTGATTTGTAACAGCAGAACGCATCACGCAACATTCACACAAAGATTTCTCAAGTTGGCTGGGTCGGAGGCTGTGGTGCCCCAGACTAACGCGACAGGCCGAATATGAGATTTGCGCTGGTTGACGTGGAACGCAGTTGCTAAAATTAAACACTCAGGATACAGGATGGCAAGGAATTAGAGAGGCTGCTCTGTCTGTGAACTGAGGAGAAACAGTTTTTTTGAACTGCAAAGTTGATTTGCTGTGCCGTGAGTGTATGATGGGACAGGTTAGTGGAAGTTTCACTCTTTGTTAACGCTCTAATGACTCTGCCATTGCTGCGATAGGTAATGCAGAGGAATCTTTGGAACTAATCCCTCGCTGCCAGGATACAACATAGGAGCTGTAATTTGCATTTAAATCCTACTCTGTTGACTTTGGGGTGCTCGACGGAATCCCTATGAGGCAGAATTACCTAGATACGTAGAGTACGTAATAATTCCATTCAGTGACAGAGCAGAGTGTGAGGCCATTCATCCGATATTGGCTGTGCTGCGCTTTAGCGGATGAAGCCAAATAAAACAATTAATCCTTCTGCTCTGCTCTGTCTCAAGACGAAAATATAATCTCCGCTAGTTACCCCTCTACATCCACTAGTAGACATGACGGTGATTCAGGTTTTCAGATCACAACCGTACATCAATCAACGTTCCCTTAAATGGTCTCCTATTACACATTAATGACTTAAAAGCCACAATGCCTACACTATTCCCAATGCCCATCTGCAAATGCAAAGATGTCTGGAAAATATGAAGGTCTTGTGCCTTCATTTCCCAGTCTTAATATTTACCCTCCCCGTACACCATCTGCACACCCATCAGGGAGTAAAACGAAAGTCTTAAATCCATCAATCAATCTTCAGATATCACCTGTACCATGGATGCATCCTGGGACAGGTCACACGCTGAACATTACATGATGGAGCTGACACACACCTGTACCTTGCGGATATGGGACGCAGTAAAATAGAGCTAAGGATTGGCCAGCATGTACAAAGAAGTAGAAGATGTTGGCTGTAACATGAACGTAAGGAAGGCCAAACCTTTGACTGGGGACAAATGGAAATAGTGCATAAAAACCAGGACAAACAGGCTACGGGTCAACTTCTTCCACCAAGGCGTCATACTTCTTAATTCATGCTGACGCAAATGTATTTCTATGTTATATTGACTACCCTGTTGTGCATAATATTTATTAAAATTTACTATAATTGCACATTGCACATTTCGACGGAGATGAAACGTAAACGGTTACCCCTCATGTATATGAAGTATGTAAGTAGTAAATCAATTCATTTCATTCAAGATACTGTCAGCGTGGTCCCTCCTAGTAAACTAATTATTCACACTACTCCGTATCCTCATTCACTGAATGCAGTAACTTCACTTGTTCGCCACTTCCACTAATCTCAGAAAGGTGTCAACATGATCCCAGACCAGAAGCAGATACTTCCTGGATTTCTATCTGAAATTCCGATCCTGGCTCTTCCTGGCCTGTGAATAAAAAAAGGCATTTTTTACAGTTTTCCTCTCTTCATAAAGCCAGGACCAACAAGCTCCGTGACAGCTTCTTTCACTATCCTATCAGACTGATTAATTCATGCTGACGCAACTGTATTTCTATTTTATATTGACTATCATGTTGTACATAACATTGACTATAAATTATTGTAATTTAACAGGAGACGTAACGTAAAGGTTTTTACTCATCATGTTTCTGAAGGTTGTAAATAATAAACTCAATTCAATTTAATTCAGATCAATTCAAGTTGCTGTCAGTGAGGGCTCTCACAGTAGGCAAGATGTTCACGATTCTCGGTCTGCCCATTCACCGAATACAGTAACTTCACTGTCGGCCATCCCTGTCCTGATGTGGAAACCATATAACCAACTGGGACGTTCCTGTTGGCTTCAACTGACAGCTTCTCTTCGGTAGTTCCGTTTGCATTGAGACTCCTTTCTAGTAGAAGATGTACCCATTTCCATATTATGCACTTCGTATCTGATTTATATCTACGGATCGAAGGGTAATGATTGGCAGAAGCCAACGAAGAGCCGAGTTAAAAGTGTTTTGTTGCAGTAGATATTGAGAGCCGCCACCTCTCACACTGAGGCACATCATGAAATAGCCGATATGACACCCCGACGTACGATAACCTCCGACCCTCTCACTATCTCTCAGCACATCACACTTCAGTCAATCCGCACCAGAACACCAAATATGTATCTGGTCATTAATGTTCCGCATACCGTGGCAATTTATTGTAACATGTAGACGAAGGAGGATCGGGAACACATTCCCACCCATGGCGCTTGGCTCCGAGCTACCGTCTGAAGTGATCCTCTGAGACCCTCGGTTACGGTCTTGTGGTCAAACTTGTGGAAATTGCAAAATATCATCGTCTATATGCGATTATCCAGTTGTCGTTATATTCGGACCAATGTTGACAAGCACTAGTAGGGTTACGAATGGATGACACCGGCAGCTGATATTTGAATGTGTTCATGTTTACAGAGGGTCACTTAGAAGTTAGAACATGGACCATCGACCATGAGTGAGTAGTCATAAGTAAAGACAAGATATTAACTGCATGGGTGAGTGGCTCAGGATTCTCCAGGAATGGAGAATAGATTTCACCTGTTGCCTGAGATGGAGGGCTTTAACTACATGGAGAGGTTGAATAAGCTGGAGTTGTCCTCTGGAAAGCTAAATCTAACTTTGAAGTAGTTTATAAAATTGTGAGCAGTACAGATGCAGCGAGAGTCCGTTTCACAGCGCACACGATGTTCCAAATCAAGTTTATGGTGAGCGGACAGAAAGTAAAGAATATCTTAGCGATATTACCTCAGACACAGGGCTATGGTTATTTCCAAAGACTTTCTCGATAAGGTGGTCCAGCTGATGCAATACGTTGTTTTAAAGACAATTGTGAAGGTGAGTGAATAGGACAGACATTAAAACGACAGTGTGAAAAACCTACAAATGAAATGACTGTGTGTAGACATCTCGAGCGGCCGAAAAATCCCATTCCTGTGCTGTAAAACCCTCCGATTCCTTTCCACGGCATCCTTTTACCTGGTGGGCCCTGATGGAGTAACAGCTCACTGCTGTTGCTCCTAGTTTACTTACTTTTGTCTCCAACCTTTTGAAATACTACTGTTAGTCTGGTTTTTATGTTACTATGATTACCAAAGCAGATTTGTAAGCTATTACCGGCTCCATTCAAAAGCTTACTGAGGAGTTTCAACCGTTCAGAAAAGAAGCGTCGGCTGCTTCGCAAGAAATTCTAACCGAGCATGATAAGATAAAGGAAGATGATAAGGTTATTACTATAATGGACGAGAGAATGGATGATTTGCAAAAGCTGTATGAAAAACAATCCAAATCGAACGAAATACTGAGGCAGAAGATTATTCATTTGGAAAACAGAGTTAGGAGAAACAACTTACGAATTTTAGGACTTAAAGAGCAAACGGAAAGAGATAATCCTAAACAACTCATTGCAAACCTTTTGATGGAATTATTCCCTGATAGTATAAAGTCTCTGCCTTTGATTGATCGTGCTCACAGATCGCCTATCTACGGATCGACTTCAAAATCAGAACCAAGATCAGTTATTATATGTTTCCGTGAAATTCAAATAAAGAATCGTCTGATTCGTGTTGCCCATAGAAAAGGTATGATTGACTACCAACATGAAAAAGGTTCGTATTATTGAAGAATTTTCAGCAGAAGTTATTGCAGAACGTCAAGCTTAAAAAATTTATGGCTGAGCAAGTAGCGAAAATTTTAAGCCTTCACTTTGTTCAACGGCTCGACTGGGAATCACAATGATCAGGATTGAGGATCATTTAAGTGGTTTTAGTCGAAGGAGCAGGCGCGAGAATTTTTTGACGAAAAAGATGTATTGAATAGATATACAATCTTTCAAAAACAGAAATACTATATATTGAAAAATGACAGTTAAATATTTTTCACTATGAATAATTGCTCTCTCTGTTTGATAAACCTGTCTAAGCTTGTTTTTCATTGTATATTATTTAGTACTGGTCGGAACAGTAAACAACCTTGAATTCTTTGGAGAGGTTCCAACAAGATTTCTAAGGGGTTGTTTTCAGTCGTGGTTGCTGTTTTACCGGTCTTCTCTCTTGGGGAAGAGGAAGGGGGATGGGGTGATCTTTTTTCTCAGCTGATTTGGGAATCTAGTCTATTCTGTTGCTTAGATAATATATCTCAAGGTTTATTATTTGTGTTCAATATACATTTCTCTGTTTGTCACTTAAATCTTCCTTATAAATTTTGAGGACCTTGTTGAGGCTGTGCGCTCATTACGTTTGAGTAAAGCTGCGGGTCCAGATGAGTTTTCTGGAGAGTTTTACAAGGTCTTTTTCTCACTGCTTATACCTCATTTACGTTCAGTTTTTTTCGGATTTATTGAAGTCGGGCAGACACCCTAAATCTTTTTATGAGACTTCTATTTCGCTTATTCTTAAAAAGAATGATGATCCAACTGAATGTTCTTCTTATAGAAAAATTTCTTTATTTAATGTTGATACTAAGATCCTATCTAAAGTTTTGGTCCATACGATTGAAAATAATTTACCATCTGTCATTTCCGATAACTAAACTGGAATTATCAAAAATCCACCTTCCCACTTTAATATTCGTCGCTTATTAAATGTTATTTATTCTCCTTCTAACGTCATATCGGTATGTGTGGTCTCCCTAGATGCTGAGAAAGCTTTGGACAGAGTTGAATGTAATTGCTTATTTAAAACTTTAGAAAAATTCAATTTTGGACCCGTTTTCATTCAACCGATTAAATTACTTTATTTAGATCCTTTCCCTAGAGTTATCACTAATTCTCATAATTCCAAACCATTTAAGCTTCAACGTGGCACTAGACAAGGCTGTCCGTTGAACACTTTGCATTTTGATCTGACCATAGAACCCTTAGCCATTGGCTTTCGAGAATCTAATGGGATAACACCGGTATTTTAAGAAGAGGCACTATTCACAAAGTCTCGCTGTACGCTGATAATCTGTTACTGTTCATTTGTAATTTTGAGACTTCGTTACCTCGTGCGCTTTCTTTGCTCTCCTGTTTAGCCAGTTCTCAGGTTATAAATTAAACCTACATAAAAGTGATCTTTTCCCTTTGAATAATTTGATACCAACAAATTCAAATGTTCCTTCTAAAACTGTAAGAAACCAATTTACCTAATTAGGTGTAACAAACTCTAAAGAAAATTTGACACTTGGGGGTAGCAATGCGGAATTCGTGAATACAGACTGCGATGTAGACGCCCAGACCTCAAGATCAGTTTCAGCTCATGTCCACATCACGGTGGTGGATATCACGGTTCTTCACTGCATGACACCATCCGACTTCATCGTATATAGCCCGAAATCCAGTGGATCGTCCAGCCGGCCAGCGGATCTATTGAACACTCGCTCTGGGTACAGGCGTCCTACATAGCGGGTCTCAATTTCAGTCATCCATTTCCTGAAGTGGATATGTTATAACCAACCGGGACCTTTCTCTGGGCTTCAACTGCCAGCTCCTTTTCGGTAGTTTGGATCCTCTGAGACCCTCGGTCCTTCCAAACAGCGTCTCTATGAATTCGCCTTCCATTGCGTGGTCGAACGGATGTGGTCCAGAAGGAGCGGGAAAGAATACACTACTAACCTTTCTCTCTGTCTCCAGCTGCTCGGCGCGTTCGCCTGGGATTTTGTCACGGTCTACCGCCGATCTATCTCACCGTGTCTCTCGCACAGTAATATGTGGCCGTGTCGTCCAGTCTCAGGTTGTTCATTTGCAGATAAACGGTGCTGCTGTCCTTGGCGACCTCGAATCGGCCTTCGACGCCAGGCGCGTAATTCTTGATACCATCAGCCCATACAACGGCCAGCCATTCCAGCCCTTTCTCGGAGACCTGTTTCACCCAGTGCATGTGATAGTGGCTGAGGCTGAACCCACTGACTGCACAGGTCAATCTGTGAGATTGTCCAAGCTTAACCACAGCTGACACGGGTTGTTTCATCAGGATATCGGATTGCACGCCTGTCAACAAAAGAAGAGCAGAGTTAATGAAATTGTTTGACGACATAGGTTAACAAAGCCTCGGAGAAACAAACCGCTACGGGTAGATGATAAATTGCGGGACAGACACCTGGAAGGCAAAGCAGGATGAGACAGGAATAAGGAATGCCCCTTATCGCGCTGAGCACTAAATTTGACTTGAACATTTTTGAGATCAGCGGCTTTAGGTGAGACCAGATTTATGGCGAGAGGCTGAGAGCGCTGTTCAAATACAGACGGAGACTGCCTGAGAGGAGGAGCCTCAGCTTGTAAAGACTCCCACACAATGAAACCAGAGACAGAATTTCCTGTCCCCGCCCCCAGCAGAACTTTCTATTTTCCAAAATACATTCAACTCTACACAGGAGACAGGCCAGCGGCAGTGACCAGATCCGGATTGAAGGTCTGTCACACTCATCATTTTCGGCGATAAAATGTGAAAACTGAAACGCAGAGGACCCCGGCGAGAATGAATGGGAAACACGAGTCAGTGGTCAGGCTTCCCCAGAGAGACAGGGGCTGCGAGACAACTGCCAGGGGGCAATCATCACAATGTGCGACATGATGTTTGAGACACCAGTCAGTGGACAGAGCTCAGAGAATTTTCTGCAGTCAATGAAGTTGAAACAATGTTGTACCTGAAAGAAGGTTGGTCCCAACTCAAAAAGTAGCAACCTCTCTGGCGAAACAAGTTGCGTATAAAGAGATTAGGCATTCAGTAATGCTGGTTGACGGATCAATGCTTGGATAGACAGTTGAGAGCGTTCCAGACCTTTTAAGTCCACCTGGCACAACATTCTCAACATGACAATTATGTAAAAGGTGCACTGTATTTTTTTTTTAACTCTAAAAAGACCACAATCCAGGGGCATAATAGAGGAGGTGGCCGAAACTGACACCGCAACGGTGGCAGTACTTCTCCCATTTGTCTTAGAATTCCCTCTTGCATTTTTCGGCAGAAGTGCATTGCCTCACGCTTGTACCGATTAAAATCTAATCTCCAATTTCTCGGCCGAAATAATCGATGTTCTGCTGTGTTAATTTGACAGACCTATGCGTTATTTACAGATCCACAATATGCCCGTTGTCGGCAAACCTACTCAGTCACTTTACATTTTTCTCTAAAGATAAATGCCTCGCATGAAGATCCCAGTAACGTTATTGGCAAATCAGCACCCTCCGTACTTCTTCTACATCACAACAGTCTGCCTTGCATAGCCAAGGGAATTTTACATCCAATCTGTCAAGTCTCTGTGGATCCCATCTGCCTTAACCATGGAACACTACAGCACAGTACAGGCCCTTCAGCACTCCATGTTGTGCCGACTCATATAATCCTTAAAAAACAGTATTAAACCCACACTACCCCAGAACTCTCCATTTTTCTTTCATCCATTTGCCTGTCCAAGAGGCTCTTAAATACCTTTAATGTTTTAGCCTCCACCACCATCCCTGGCAAGTCATTCCAGGCAGTCGCAACGCTGTGTGTAAAAAACGTAACCCTGATGTCTCCCCTAAACTTCCCTCCCTTAATTTTGCATATATGCCCTCTGGTGTTTGCTATTCGTGCCCTGGGAAACAGGTACTGAATATCCACCCTATGTGGAACGTTTGACCGCTCTTGGACTGTACTCTTTGAAGTTTAGAAGAATGAGGAGGGATCTCACAGAAACATTTTGAATGTTGAAAGGTATAGACAGAGTGGATGTTTCAAAGTTGTTTCCCATGGTCGGCGAGTCTAGTACGAGAGGAATGACTTAAGGACTGAATGGCGCCCATTCAGAACAGAGATGCGAGGAAATTTTTTAGCCAGAGAGTGGTGAATCTGTGAAATTGTTTTGCCACGGGCAGCAGTGGAGGTCAAGTCATTGGGTATATTTAAGCAGAGATTGAAAGTTATCTTAGCCAGGACTTCAAAGGTTATGGTGAGAAGGCGGAGGAGTTGACTAAATGGGAGAATGGATCAGCTCGTGATAAAATGGCGGAGCAGACTCGAGGGGCCGTATGGCCGACACCTGCTCCTTTGTCTTATGGTCTTAATCTTCTGGGTCAGTTTACCACCAGGGATTTTGTCGGTTTTATTTATGTATATGTAGACTGCACACATAACCCACATCTTCGTCACTCTTCAAAATCACATTTTCTTTTCCATGACGTGGTTTCCTCTGTAGAAAGTATTCCTGACCAACCTGAATAGGGCACACGCCTTAGTGACTCCGTCAAATTGTGTGGTAAGCTGTATCATTCTTATATAATGCAGACAAGCACTAGTGGATGCAGCTTGATCTGATCAAGGGTATGAAAGTTCGGGCTCGTGATACCGTTAACTTAGAGCTCTAGCAACCGGTTTTCGTTCATGACCGTATAGTATATGTGGTGATGTTTCCGTTCACCTTGAGCCCTCCTGTGATTCCGCAAGGCGATTCGATTTTCACCAATATGGCAGAGGTTTTTTTTTCAGATTAGAGGTGCAATTAATCGCCGTAGATTAACAAAGTCGGTGTTAGAATTTATGATAATTAGCAGGGACTTTGTGGAAAATGAGTGAGTTCGCAGAACATGGTGACTTATATTTCCCCGAGCATCGAAGCATTCCCTGCTCATGTTGCACCAGGTCAGTTAGCACTTTTCCTAACATACCACCAACTATCGATGCATAAAGAAAATTTAGTGTCTAGTAAGAAAGTACGCTTGTTCAAGGGCGATTATTTTCCTTTCTTTATAGGCTGCAATCTGCATGTTCAATAGCGGAGCAATGTCAAAAGGGGCATAGGACAGATTAATATGGGTGGAATCAAAGGTTACGGTCTTGCGGTCAGACTAGGCAAAATTGCAGAAGGTCATGGTCTATATTCTATCATGCAGTTGTCGTTATATTCGGACCAATGTTGACAAGCACGCATAGGGTCAGGAAAGGATAACGCAGACAGCTGATATTTGAATGTGTTGATGTTCACGGAGGGTCATTTAGAACTCAGAATATGGGCCATCGACCATGAGTGTGTAGTCATAATTGAAGTCAAGATATTAACTGCATGGGTGAGTGGCTCAAGATTTCCAGGAATGGAGAATCGATTTCACCTCTTGCCTGAGGCGGAGGGCTTTAACTACATGTAGATGTTGAATAAGCTGGATTTATTTTCTCTGGAAGACTAAATCTAACTTAGCAGAAGTTTATAGAATTGTGAGCAGTACAGATGCAGCTAGAGTCCGTTTCCAGGGCACACGAGGTTGCAACCAGAGGGCACAAGCATATGGTGAGAAAGTAAAGAATATCTTAAGGATATTACCCCATACACGGGGCTATGGTTATTTCTAAAGACTTTCTAGATAAGTTGGTGCAGGCAATACAATACGCTGTTTTAAAGACAATTGTGAAGGTGAGTAAATAGGAAGGGCAGAAAAGTGATGGGGTGAAATACCTGTAAATGGAATGATTGTATATAGACATCTCGGGTCGCCGAAAAATCCAGTTCCTGTGCTGTAAAGTACTCTGATTCTTTTCCACGGCATCCTTTTACTTGGCGGCCGCTGATGGATTACCAGCTCTGTGCTGGTGCTCCTAACTTACTTACTGTTGTCTACAACCTTTTGAAATGCTACTCTTAGACGGGTTATTATATTACTATGACTACCAAAGCAGGGTTGGAAGCTATTACGGGCTCAGTTCAAAAGCTTACTGAGGAGTTGCAACAGTTCAGAAAAGAACCATCGGCTGATTCGCAACAGAGCAGCGCTGAAATTAAACAAATATGTACGAAATTCAAGCCATTCTAATCGAGCATGATAAGAAGATAAAGGAACATGATAAGGTCATTAATATACTGGACGACAGAATGGATGGTTTGCAAAAGTTGTATGAAAAGCAGTCCACGTCCAACGAAATACCGAGACAGAAGATTGTTGATTTAGAAAACAGATGTAGGAGAAACATCTTACGAAATTTGGGACTTAAGGTGTAAACGGAAGGAGATAATCCTAAAGAATACTGTGCAAAACTTTTGATGGAATTATTCCCTGATATCATAAAGTCTCTGGCTTTGATTGATCGTGCTCAAAGATCGCCAATCTACGGTTCGACTTCAAAATCAAAACCAAGATCAGTTATTATATGTTTACATGAATTTCAAAATTCCAAATAAACGATTGTCTGATTGGTGTTGCCCGTAGAATAGGTATGATTGACTTTCATGATCAAAAGATTCGTATTGTTTAAGATTTTTCAGCAGAAGTTATAGCAGGACGTGTTAAGATTAAAAAGTTATGACGGACTATACAGCCAAAATTTTAAGCCTTCACTTCGTTCGCCGGCTAGTCGGAGGATCACAATGGAAGATGTATCATTTAAATGGTTTTATAGGAAGGAGCTGGCATAATAATTTTGAGACTCAAAAACGAAATGACTGTATACATATTTTGAATAGATTAAAAACTTGCAAAAACAGAAATATTATATCTTAAAAAACGTTTAATATTTTTCTGTAGGAATAATTGCTCTTTCTGTTTGATAAAGCTGTGTAAGCTTGTTTTTCACTGTATATTGTTTAGTCTTGGGTTGAACAGTAAATAACCTTGAATTTTTTGGAACGGTTCCAACAAGCTTTCTCAGGGGCTGTTTTCAGTGGGGGTAGATAGCGGTTGTTCTTTTACCGATTTTCTCTATTTGGGTGTGGGAGGGAGATACAGAGTTCTATTTTTTTTTCTTGAAGCTGATTTGGGAATCCAGTCTATTCTGTTGCTTAGCTAATATATCTCAAGGTTTATTATTTGAGTTTAATATACATTTCTCTGACAGCTACTTAAACCTTTCTTATAAATTTTGAGGAACTTGTTGAGTCCGTACGCTCCTTACGTTTGAGTAAAGCTCCGGGTCCGGAGGGATTTTCTGAAGAGTTTTACAAAATCTTTTCCCCACAGCTTATACCTCACTGATGTTCAGTTTTTCGGAGTCATTCAAGTCGGGCAGACTCTCTCAGTCTTTTTATGAGACTTCCATTTCGCATATGCTTAAAAAAGAATGAGGAGCCAATTGAATGCTCTTCTTACAGAAGAATTTATTTACTTAATGTTCATAATAAGATCCTATCTAAAGTTTTGGCCCAGATGTTTGAGAACATTTTACCATCTGTCATTTCCAATAACCAAACTGGACTTACCAAAAATCGATATTCCCACTTTAATATCCATCGGTTATTAAATGTTACTTATTCACTTTCTAACATGATATAGGAATGTGTGGTATCCCTAAATGCTGAGAATGCTTTCGAGAGAGTTGAATGGAATTATTTACTTAAAACTTAAGAAGAATTCAATTTCGGACCCGTTTTCCTTCAATGGATTAAATTACGCTATTTCGTTCCTTTCACTAGGGTTATCACTAATTCTCATCATTCTAAACCATTGAAGCTTCAACGTGGCACAGTACAAGTCTGTCTGTTCAACCCTTTGCGTTTTGATCTGACCTTAGAACCATTAGCTACTGCCTGTCGAGAATCTAATGATATCACTGGTATTTTATGGAGAGACACTATTCACAAAGTCTCGCTGTATGAGGATGATATGCTGCTATTTATTTGTAATGTTGAGACGTTATCACTCCATGCGCTTTCTTTACTCTCCTGTTTCAGCCAGTTCTCAGGTTATAAATTAAACCTACATAAAAGTGAACTTTTCCCTTTGAATAATTTGATACCAGCAAATTCTAAACTTCCTTTTAAAATTGTAAGAAACCAATTTACCTACTTAGGTGTACCAATCTCTAAAATCTATAAATGTCTATTTAAAGAAAATTTGACACTTGCAGGAAGCAATGCGGAATTCGTGGAGACAGACTGCGATGTAGACACCCAGACCTCTAGATCAGTTTCAGCTCAGCTCCCCATCACCGTGGTAGATATCACGGTTTTTCACTGCAGGGCAGCATCCGAATTCATCATATCTAGCCCGAAATCCAGTGGATCGTTTAGCCGGCCAGCGGATCTATTGAACCCTCGCTCGCAGTACGGGCGTCCCACACAACGGGTCTCAATTTCAGCCATTCAATTCCTGAAGTGGATATGATATAACCAACCGGGAACTTTCTCTGGGCTTCAACTGCCAGCTCCTTCTCGGTGGTTCTGATCCTCTGAGACCCTCGGCCCTTCCAACCAGCTGCTCATTTCGGGAATCCCCGCTGTGAATCCCCCTTCCATTGCGTGGACGAACTGATGTGGCCCAGAAGGACAGGGAGAGAGTACACTACTAACCTTTCCCTCTGCGTCAAACCGGTCGGCGCTTTCGCTGGTTTTCTGTCACGGTCTACCACCGATCTGTCTCACTGTGTATCTCGCACAGTAATAGGTGGCCGTGTCATCCAGTCTCGGGTTGTTCATTTGCAGATAAACTGTGCTACTCTCCTTGGATACCTGGAATCGGCCTTCGACGCCAGGCGCGTAACTCTTGGTACCGTAAGCCCATACAACGGGCAGCCACTCCAGCCCTTTCCCGGAGACCTGTTTCAGCCAGTACATGTCACTGTTGCTGAGGCTGAACCCACTGACTGCACAGGTCAGTTTGTGGTATTGTCCAGACTTTACCACAGCTGACACGGGTTGGGTCAATAGGATATCGGGCTGCACGCCTGTAAACAAAAGAAGAGCAGAATTAATGAAATTGTTTGACGAACATAGATTCACAAAGCCTCGGAGAAACAGCCCGCTTCGGGTAGATGATAAATTGCGGGACAGACACCTGGAAGGCAAAGCAGGATGAGACAGAAATAAGGAATGCTCTCTATCGCGCTGAGCACTAAATGTGACCTGGACATTTTTGAGATCAGTGGCTTCAGTTGAGACCGGAATTATTGCGAGCTGCCGAGAGCGCTGCTCAAATACAGACGGAGATTGCTAGTGAGAGGAGGAGACTCGGCTTGTAAAGACTCCCACACAATGAAACCACAGACAGAATTTCCTGTCCCCGCCCCCAGCAGAGATTTCTATTTTCCAAAATACATTCGACTCTACACAGGAGACAGGCCAGCGGCAGTGACCAGATCCGGATTGAAGGTCTGTCACACTCATCATTTTCGGCGATAAAATGTGAAAACTGAAACGCAGAGGACCCCAGGGAGAATGAATGGGAAACACGAGTCAGTGGTCAGGCTTCCCCAGAGAGACAGGGGCTGAGAGACAACTGCCAGAGGGCTATCACCACAATGTGCGACATGATGTTTGAGACAGCTCAGAGAATTTTCTGCAGACAATGAAGTGGAACCAATGTTGTACCTGAAGGAAGGTTGGTCCCAACTCAAAAAGTAGCAACTACTCTGGCGAAATCAGTTGCGTATCAAAAGATTAGGCATTCTGTAATGCTGGTTGGGGGATCAATGTTTGGATAAACAGTGCAGAACTTTCCAAACCTTTTATGTCCACCTGGCACAACATCCTCAACATGGCAATTATGTAAAAGGTGCAATGTATTCTTTTTCCTCTAAAAAGACCACAATCTTGTCTTAAGGCTTGGAGGCTTGTCTGCTTCAGTGGCTTGGAGTTCTATGCTGGCTGGCGACAGAACATAGAGCTTTACTTCTTGGCAGGATTACCCATGACAAAGCCCTCAAAGGGTAGAGCCCTCTGATCCTCAAGCGTCTGGTGCTCTGCACAGGGTTAGGAACACTGACTGTTCAAAAAATGGAAATAAAAATAAGAGGTCTATACCTGTGTGCGACGGTATTCCTGATTCTCCAGCCAGGATTTGCATAACTGACAGGAGCGAAGACAGAGCGGAAGCTACTGTCCCGATTAATGAAACCCTGAACACTGTCATGGTGATGACAGATTTTGGTTTTCGGAATGTACGAGCTACATGTAGACAAGGTATCATCATTCCACCTATGAGGCTCCGTAGCGGCATAAATGAGGATACTGAACCACGCCAGCGGCATAATAGAGAAGGTGGCCGAAACTGACACCGCAACCGTGGCTCTGCTTCTCCCATTTGTCTTAGTATTCCCTCTTGTATTTTTCGGCAGAAGTGCATTGCTTCACGCTTATACCGATTAAAATCTAATCTCCAATTTCTCGGCCGAAATAAGTGATGTTCTGCTGCGGCAGTTTGACAGACCTATGCGTTATTTACAGATCCACAATATGCCCGTTGTCGGCAAACCTACTCAGTCACTTTACATTTTTCTCTAAAGATAAATGCCTCGCGTAAAGATCCCAGTACCGTTCTGGGCAAATCAGCACCCGCCGTACTTCTTTTACATCACTACAGTCTGCCTTGCATAGCCAAGGGAATTTTACATCCAATCTGTCAAGTCTCTGTGGATCCCATCTGCCTTAACCATAGAATACTACAGCACAGTACAGGCCCTTCAGCACTCCATGTTGTGCCGACCCATATAATCCTTAAAAACAGTACTAAACCCACACTACCCCATAACCCTCCATTTTTCTTTCATCCATGTGCCTGTCCAAGAGGCTCTTAAATATCTCTAATGTTTTAGCCTCCACCACCATCCCTGGCAAGTCATTCCAGGTACTCGCAACGCTCTGTATAAAATACTTAACCCTGATGTCTCCCCTGAACTTCCCTCCCTTAATTTTGTATATATGCCCTCTGGTGTTTGCTATTCGTGCCCTGGGAAACAGGTAATGACTATCCACCCTATATGTAACGTTTGACCGCTCTTGGACTGTACTCTTTGAAGTTTAGAAGAATGAGGGGGGATCTCACAGAAACAATTTGAATGTTGAAAGGCATAGACAGAGTGGATGTTTCAAAGTTGTTTCCCATGGTCGTGGAGTCCAGTACGAGAGGGCATTAATTAAGGACTGAAAGGCGCCCATTCAGAACAGAGATGCGAGGAAATTTTTTAGCCAGAGGTTGGTGAATCTGTGAAATTTGTTACCAAGGGCAGCAGTGGAGGTCGATATTCCCACTTTAATATTCATAGGTCAACGAAAGAATACATGTTATTTATTCACTTTCTAACATGATATCAGAATGTGTGGTATCCCTAGATGCTGAGAAAGCTTTCGAGACAGTTGAATGTAATTATTTATTTAAAACTTTAGAAAAATTCAATGTTTGGACCCGTTTTCATTCAATGGATTAAATTACTTTATTTGGTTCCTTTCACTAGGGTTATCACTAACTCTCATCATTCTTAACCATTTAAGCTTCAACGTGGCACTGGACAAGTCTGTCCGTTCAATCCTTTGAGTTTTGATCTGGCCTTAGAACCATTAGCTATTGCCTTTCGAGAATCTAATGATATCACTGGTATTTTATGGAGAGACACTATTCACAAAGTCTCGCTGTATGCTGATGATCTGCTGCTGTTTATTTCTAATGTTGAGACGTTATCACCCCATGCGCTTTCTTTACCCTCCTGTTTCAGCCAGTTCTCAGGTTATAAATTAAACCTACGTAAAAGTGAACTTTTCCCTTTGGATAATTTGATACCAGCAAATTCTAACCTTCCTTTTAAAATTGTAAGAAACTAATTTACCTACTTAGGTGTAACAATCTCTAAAAACTGTAAGTGTCTCTTTAAAGAGAATTTGACTCTTGGAGGCAGCAATGCTGTATTCGTGGAGACAAACTGTGATGCAGATGCCCAGACCTCGAGATAAGTTTCAGTGCAGCTCCCTATCACCGTGGTGGATATCACAGTGCTGCACTGTAGGTCACAATCCGATTTTATAGTATATAACCCGAAATCCAGTGGATTACCGAGCCGGCCAGTGGATCTATTGAACCATCCTTCTGGGTACGGGCGCCACACACAGCAAGTCTCCAATTTTGGCCATCCCATTCCTGACGTGGATATGATATAATCAAACGGAACCTTACTCTGGGCTTTAACTGACAGCTCCTCCTAGGTGGTTCGGAACATCTGAGAACCTCGGCCCATCCAACCAGCATCTCTTTTCGGGAATTCCCGCTGAGAATCCGCCTTCCATTGCGTGGACGAGTGGATGTGACCCAGAACGACGGGCGACAGTACACTACTGACCTTTCCCTCCCGCCCTACCGGCCGGAGCTTTCGCTGGGTTTTTGTCCCGGTCTGCCCCTGATCTGTTTCACTGTGTCTCTCGCACAGTAATAGGTGGCGGTGTCGTCCAGTGTCAGGTTGTTCATTTGCAGATAAACGGTGCTGCTGTCCTTGGAAACCACGAATCGGCCTTCGAATCCAGGCGCATATTTCTTGCTATCGAAAGCCGATACAACGGCCAGCCATTCCAGCCCTTTCCCGGAGACTTGTTTCAACCAGTGCATGTCATAGCTACTAAGGCTGAACCCACTGACTGCACAGGTCAATTTGTGGGATTGCCCAAACTTTACCACAGCTGACACGGGTTGTTTCAGCAGGATATCGGACTGCACTCCTGTCAACAAAAGAAGAGCAGAATTAATGAAAATGTTCCACGAGTATAGATTCATAAAGTCTCGGAGAAACAGCCGGCCTCGGGTAGATGATAAATTGAGGAACAGACACCTGGAAGGCAAAGCAGGATGAGACAGAAATAAGGAATGCCCCCTATCACGCTGAGCACTGTATCCGACTTGGGCATTTTTGAGATCAGCGACTTTAGTTGAGACCGGATTTATCGCGAGAGGCCGAGAGCGCTGTTCAAATACAGATGGAGACTGCTAGTGAGTGGAGGAGCCTCGGCTTTTAAAGACTCCCACATAAGGAAACCAGAGACAGAGATTCTTGTCCCCGCCCCCAGCAGAGATTTCAATTTCCAAAAATATATTCGTCTCTGTACAGGAGACAGGCTAGTGGCAGAGCTCAGATCCGGATTGACGATTTGTCACACTCATCATTTTCGGTGATAAACAGCTTGTTTAAACTAAAACGCAGAGGACACGGGGAGAATGAATGACAAACGCAAGTCAGTTGACAGGTGTCCTCCTGAAAGACAACAGCCCGTGCATAAACATCACCCTGTGAGACAGGAGGTTTGAGACACCAGTCAGTGGACAGACATTCTCCTGAGAGACAGGAACTGAGAGATTCTAGTCAATGGACTGGTGCTCCCCTAGAGACAGCGACTGACAGGTTCCGAGAGACAAAGTCTGAGAGACACTATTTAGTGGACAGATATCGCTCTGAGTTACAGGGACTGAGCACACTGGCAGGTGTCCTCCTTTGGGACACCATTCGAGAGACTTCGGATTGTGCATGGAAATGTAATAAGCAAAAAAAAAATAAAAAATGCGATGCAGTTTTCTATCTGCCCCATAGCACGAGAATCAATATTAAACGTGCAAATGGAGGTAATATTTTCAGATAAAAATGATTTTATCAGTGACTTGACAACATGGATTTCAGCCCCAATACAATATGTGTCTTGGAAAACTCTTTGACCTGGTTTAGCCGTTGGGAGGAACAGAACCATTGATGCAGGGAGCTCAGCTGGCGAAACCAAACAGCGGAAGAAATAGTTGTTTCTGGTCACATTACACACCCGCCCTCCATTCCCCCACCTCCCCCAGAAGGTTAGCAAGCAAGCACTGCTGAATTGGTCGACATTGAAAAGAAAACCACGGGGGAGAGCATCCACATGAAGATCATCAGTGTGGGTTCTTTGTTTACCGACCCTGGTGTTGGCAGTACTGCGTGTCCCAAACTTGCATCCTCACTCAAATATAATCCGCACGGATAGAATTACTAATCAAGCAAAGGCTCACTCCTACCGAGGTAAGTTTCAGTCATTCTGCAGGTTTCATGACTTCTAGAGAAATCCGTGCCGTTTCTGCAGACAATGAAGTACTTTTTGAAGTGGAACCAGAGTTGTCACTGAAGGAAGTTTGGTCCCCAATTACATACAGCAACCTCTCTGGCAAAATCAGTTGCGTATAAAGAGATCAGTCATTCTGTGTTGCTGGTTGAAGGATCAATGTTGGAACAGACAGTTCAGAACGTTCCAAATCTTTTATGTCCACCTGACACAACATTCCCATCATCGCAGTAGTGAAAAAGGTGAACATTTTTTTCCTCCGAATGACCACAATCTTATCGCAGAGCTTGCTGGCTTGCCTGCTTCAGTGACTCGAAGATTTATGTTGGCTGGCGTTTGAACATTGTGCTTTGCTTCTTGGCAGTGTTACCCGTGACAAAGAGCCGAAAGGGTAGAGCCCTCTGATCCTGAAGGATCTGCTGCTCTGCACAGGGTGACGAACCCTGACTGTTCAAAAAATTGTACTGGAAATAAGAATAAGTAGTCAATAGCTGTGTGCGACGGAATTCCTGATTCTCCAGCCTGGATATGCATGACTGACAGGAATGAAAACGGAGAGGATGCTAGAGTCACGATTAATGAAACGCTGGACACTGTCATGATCAAGACCAAAGTTGGTTTTCGGAATGTACGAGCTATATCTAGCCAAACTGTTATCATTCCACCTATGAGGCTCCGTAGCGGCAGAAATGAGGATCCTGAACCAGACGAGGGGCACAGAAGTGAAGGTGGCGAACAACAGACACAATGCTCCGCAACGGTGGCAGTGCTTCTCCCATTTATCGTGGCATTCCCTCTTGCATTTTTCGGCAAATTTCAATGCCTCACGCTTGTACCGAGTAAAATCTAATCTCCAAATTCTCGGCCGAAACAATCAATCTTCTGCTGTGTCAATTTGACAGACCGCTGCGTTATTTACAGTATGTTCGTTGTCGGGAAACATAATTAGTCATTTATTTTTTTTTATTAAGATTAATGCATAGCAGAAAAATTTGAGATCCCAGTGCCGTTCTTGGCAAATCAGCACCCACCGTACTTCATCTACATCACTGCAGTCTGCCTTGCATAGCCAAGGGGATTTTACATCCAATCTATTAAGTGTTTGTGGATCCCACGTAAATTAATATGAGGAACGTTTGACCGCTCCTGGACTGTACTCTTTGGAGTTTAGAAGAATGAGGGGGACCTCATAGAAACATGTCCAATGTTGAAGGGATGGACAGAGTGGATGCGGCAAACTTGTTTCCTATTGTGGGGGAATCTAGTACGTGCGGGCATGACTTAAGGATTGAAGGGCGCCCATTCAGAACAGAGATGCGAAGATATTTTTTTTCCAGAGGGTGGTGAATCTGTGGAATTTTTTGATTTTTTGCTACGGGCGGCAGTGGAGGTCAAGTCATTGGGTGTATTTAAGGCAGAGATAGTAGGTATCTGAGTAGCCAGGGCATCAAAGGTTATGGTGAGAAGGCGGTGAGGCGGGATAAATGGGAGAATGGATCGGCTCATGATAAAATGGCGGAGCAGAAATGATGGGCCAACTGGCCGACTTCTGCTCTATTGTCGTATTGTCTTATGGTATTAATCTTCTGGGTCAGTTACCACCAGGGATCTTGTCGGTTTTATTTATTTACATGTAGACGGCATCCACTACTCCACCCACACCACACATCTTCGTGACCCTTTAATATCGCATATTCGTTTCTAAAGCATGGTCTCACCTGTACAAAACATTCCTGCCAACCTTAATAGGGGACACGCCTTACTGACCACGTCAAATAGTGTGGTAAGCTGCATTATCCTTATATAATGCCAGCAAGCACTAATGGAATAAGCGTGATTCGATCAATGCTATGAAGGTTCGTGCTCGTGATATTTTTAAATTAGAGCTCCAAGAACAGGTTTTCGTTCATGACCTCGGGTACAGTATATGTGGTCATTTATCCGTTCACTTTGAGCCCTACTGGGTTTCGCCCTGTTGATCCGGTTCCCACAAATATGCCAAAGTATTTGTTTTTCAGGTTAGAGGTTTAATTAATCGCTGTAAATTACCAAAGTGGGTTTTAGAATTTATGATAATTTGCAGGGACTTTGTGGAAAATGGAGTGAGTTCGCACAACATGGTGACTAATATTTCCACGGGCATCGAAGATTTTCTCATGTTGCAATTCGTCAGTTAGCACTTTTCCTGACATACCGCTAATCTCGACGCATAATGAAAATTAAGTGTCTAATAAGAAAGCAGGCTTGTTCAAGAGCGATTACTTTCCTTTCTTTATAGGCTGCAATGAATATGTTCAAAAGCGCAGCAAAGTCAAGCGGAGCATACGGCAGGTCAAGATGGGTGGAATCCAAGGGGATGGTCGTTGTCAGACTAGTCAAAATTGCAAAATGTCATGGTGTATATGCGATTAGCTGGTTGTTGTTATATTCGGACCAATGTTGACAAGCACGCGTCGGGTCACGAAAGGATGACACGGACAGCTAAGATTTGAATATGTTCATGTTCACGGAGGGTCATTTAGACGTTAGAATATGGGCCATCGACCATGAGTGTGTAGTCGTAAATGAAGCTACGATATTAAATGCATGGGTAAGTGGTTCAGAATTTTCCTGGAATGGAGAATAGATTTCACCTGCTGCCAGAGATGGAGGGCTTTGACGACGTGGAGAGTTTGAATAAGCTGGATTTATTTTCTCTGGAAGGCTAAATCTAACTTAGTAGAAGTTTGTAGAATTGTGAGCAGTATAGATGCAGATAGCGTCCGTTTCCCAGGGCACACGATGTTACAACGAGGGGGCATAACTATATGGTGAGCGGTCCAGAAAGTAAAGAATATCTTAGCGATATTACCCCATACACGGGTCTATGGTTATTTCCAAAGACTTTCTAGATAAGCTGGTGCAGCTGACACAATACGTTTTATTAAAGACAATTGTGAAGGTGAGTAAATAGGAAGGGCAGAAAAGTGATAGTGTGAAATACCTACAAATGAAATGACTGTATATAGAAGCATCGACCGGCCGGAAAATCCCGTTCCTGTGGAGTAAGCTACTTTGAATCTCTTCCACGACATCCTTTCACGCTGAGATATTTCAGCCTGAGATATCATGTTACTTCCCCTTCTGTCAGTACTTTTAAGGTGGTTATAATAGCGGGAAACCTAGCCTACCAGACATATCTTCCTTCTCTGTATTTGGACTTAGGTAGATTATTTTATTTAAGTTAATTTGTTCGTCTATTTATTCTCTAACTATGATTAGACTATCACTTTATAAGGCCTATTTCTATGGTAGACCGTTTTTATCCGTTCCTCGTCCAACCACTTCCTCCGCAATGTTTCCTCTTTCTCGTTCCAACTTCTCACTTTCACTCTTTGAAGTGAAACATTAACTCACGTTTCTTACTTGCCGTGGATTCAACATGACATTGTAAGCATGTCTAGATTTATCTTTGAAATCCGAACGTCTGTGTTTTTAATTTATTATGATAAAAATGTGTTTCCTGGGAGAGGTAATTGCTCAAGCATTAAATTCCACAGAGAGCCCTTCTTAAGATTAATAATCTAAGACTTTAACACATTAGTGTAGTTCAGTACATAGAATATAGAGCTGTATAGGCAATGCCCGTTCAGCTCACCCGTGTCTGTGGCAATCATGATGCTATTTTTAAGCAGCATATCCGCTTATTCCCTCCATGATGCATTGTCTAATAAATTGTCTCTGAGATGTTTCAATCGTATCCACTTCCATACGTTCTGTTGAAGTTCCAGGTATTTTCAGTCTTCACATTTGTTTTTTTTAATTTCTCATGTACCATTTCACGGTTCCAACTTGGCATAAAGAAAGTGATTATGTTCCGTATCATTTTCTGAAATTATATATTTCACCAGGTCTTGGACAGGCTTTAATGCTGAAGATAATGCTATCTAAGTTTGTGTGAACTGACCTATACACCATGCAAGCCAATGCAGATAACATACAAGTGACCCACCACTCTGCCATTTCCAAAACCTCACATCCTTACTAAAATATGACAGCGAGAACTGCTCGCAATATTAAAAATGCGATCGAGCAAAAAAATATAGCTGCAATATTACTTGTTAACATTTATACTTATTGATACGAACGATAACGGGATATATATGTAGCTTCATTCAGCACACTCCTTCCAGATGCGCAAAGCCTTGTAGGGTTTGGAGGTTTGCTTGCCTCAATGACCCTGAGGGCCTTGTATTCTGGCACTTCGTCGGATCACTTATACCATTCAGATCAATCTGTAGAGGCTGCGCTAAAAGCGATAGACCTGTCCTCTTGGTACGTGGGCTGGGTTTCAGCTCAGGGCCAACAGCAATGACAAGTGAAAAAAGGACGAAGTGTTCCTCATTTGAAAAGGCACACTGAAGAAGCACTTGGTAATCTAATCGCCCTCCAAAACCGCTGTTGAAGTTCCAGATAGTTTCAGTATTCGCAGTTTAAAAAAATATTTAGCAGCACAATATCTTGCAAATATTTATACTCAAAGGCACGAATAAAAACGGGATATATGTTGTAGGCTTCATTTAGCACTTTCCTCCCAGAAGTTTAGAAGCTTGCATGCCTCAATGACCCTGAGGGACTTGTGCTCTGGCGCCTGGTAGGATCAGGCATGCCATATTGATCAAAGTGTAGAGGCTGCGCTAAGAGCGATACACCAGTCGTCTAGGTCCTGGTGCGGGGAATTATCTCAGTGGCAACAGCCCCAACAAGTGAAAAAATAGACGAAAGTGAACCCCATATGAACTGACACAATGCGAAAGCAAGTGCTGATTTGTGGAAGGTCCTGGGATATTTAGGGGTTGAAGAAATCAACGAAAAGTAAGTTGGTTTCATCGGAATAAATTCAGTACAATAAAAAAAAGGAAACAGCATAGCTCCACGAATCAGACTGACAGGATTTAGAGAAAGGTGATTGATGTGAAAGAGCAACTCCGTTTCTCAAAGCACATATGTTCCCTGAGCTGATTGGTGTTGGCAGTGGAGGAGGCAGAATAACGTCAGACGGGCAGATTTGCAGCCGAAGATCTCACACATCCCGGGGCCAACAGGAGGTAAGGACGTTTCGTCTGTATCTGTGTTCATTATGTACTTTACAAAAACACCAATCAAACTGACAGCAGGAAGCTGGGCTGAAGGGGAGAGCTGGAGATGCTTAGAACTATAGAACCATAGAACACTACAGCACAGTACAGGCCCGTCAACCCTCCATGTTGTGCCGACCCATATAATCCTTAAAAAAAAGTACTAAATCCACACTACCCTATAACCCTCCATTTTTCTTTCATCCATGTGCCTGTCCAAGAGGCTGTTAAATTCCCCTAATGTATTAGCCTCAACCACCATCCCTGGCAAGTGATTCTAGGCACTCAGAAACCTCTGTGTAAAATACTTACCCCTGATGTCTCCCCTAAAGTTCCCTCCCTTAATTTTGTACATATGCCCTCTGGTGTTTGCTATTCGTGCCCTGGGAAACAGGTACTGACTATCCAACTTATCTATGCCTCTCATAATCTTGTAGACCTCTATCAAGCCCCCTCTCATTCTTCTACGCTCCAAAGAGAAAAGTCCCAGCTCTGCTAAACTTGCTTATATGACTTGTTCTCCGAACTAGGCACCATCCTGGTAATCTCCTCTGCACCCTCTCCATAGCTTCCACATCCTTCCTATAATGAGGTGACCAGAATTGAACACAATACTCTAAGTGCGATCTCTCCAGAGATTTGTAGAGTTGCAACATGACCTCTCTACTCTTGAACTCAATCCCCTTGCTAATGAAGCCTAGCATCCCATAGGCTTTCTTAACTACCCTATCAACCTATGCAGCGACCTTAAGGGATGTATGGATTTGAACCCCAAGGTCCCTTTGTTCATCCACACTCCTATGTAAATGACCATTGATCCTATACTCAGTCTTCTGGTTTGTCCTTCCAAAATGCATCACATAACACTTGTCCGGATAGAGCTCCATCTGCCATTTTTCTGCCCAACTCTGTAGCCTGTCCATATCCTCTTGTAACCTTGAGACAACCTACAGCTCCATCTACAACTTCTGCAATCTACGTGTCATCCGCAAACTGACTCACCCATGCTTCCGCCTCTACATCCAGGTCATTTATAAAAATCACAAATAGCAGAGGTCCCAGAACAGATTGATGCTGCACTCCACTAGTCAACGACCTCCAGGCAGAATACTTTCCTTCCACAACTACACTCTGCTTTCTTCCTTGCCACCAAAGTGTATACTAATCTGTGTGGGACTTTGTCAAATGCCTTATGAAAATCCAAATATACCACATCTACTGGTTCTGCCCTATGCACTCTACTAGTTATATCCTCAAAAATTTCTATAAGATTCGTCAGACATGATTTTCCTTTCACAAATCCATGCTGACTTTGTCCGATGATTTCACCGCTTTCCAAATGTGCAGTTATCTTTGAAAACTGACTCTAGCATTTTCCCCACCATCGATGTCAGGCTAACCGGTCTATAATTCCACTGTTTCTCTCTCGCCTCCTTTTTTAAAAAGTGGGGTTACATTAGCCAAACTTCAATCCTCAGGAACTAATCAAGAATCTAAAGAGTTTCAAAAAATTATCACTAATGCATCCATTATTTCTTGGGCTACTTTCTTAAGCAATTTGGGATGCAGACCATCTGGCCCTAGGGATTTATATGCCTTTAATCCGTACAATTTATCTAACACCACTTCCCTACTAACATGTATTTCCCTCAGTCCTTCCATCTCACTAGATCCTCTGTTCCCTACTATTTCTTACTACAGCCACGGGTGCAGTACCTTCCCTGGTTTATTCTTTTGCCAAACTGGGATGAATAGTTGTTGTAGTTCAACCATGCGATCTTTAAATGCTTGCCATTGCATATCTACCGTCAATCCTTTAAGTATCATTTGCCAGTCTATCTTAGCTAATTCACGTCTCATGCCTTCAAAGTTATCCTTCTTTAATTTCAGAGCCATTGTTTCGGAAGTAACTATGTCACTCTCCATCTTAATGAAGAATTCCACCATATTATGGTCACTCTTACCCAAGGGGCCTCGCACGACAAGATTGCTAACTAACCCATCCTCATTGCTCAATACGCAGTCTAGAATGGCCTGCTCTGCAGTTGGTTCCTCGACATGTTGGTTCAGAAAACCACCCCAATTACATTCCAAGAAATCCTCTACCTCAGCACCCTTACCAATTTCGTTCACCCAATCTATATGTAGATTGGAGTACCACATTATAACTGCTGTTCCTTTATTGCACGCATTTCTAATTTCCTGCTTAATGCCATCCCCAACTTCACTACTACTGTTAGGTGGCCTGTACACAACTCCCACCAGGGTTTTCTGTCCCTTAGTGTTATGCAGCTCTACCCATATCGATTCCACATCCGCCAGGCGAATGTTCTTCCTTTCTATTTAGTTAATCTCCTATCTAACCAGCAACGCTAACCCACCTCCTTTTCTTTCCCGTCTATCCCTCTTGAATATTGAATATCCCTGGATGTTGTGCTCCCATCCTTGGTCCCCCTGGAGCCATGTCCCTGTGATCCTAACTATATCATATTCAGTAATAACTATCTGCACATTCAATTCATCCGCCTTGATACTAATCCTTGCTTTGACGCACAAAGCATTCAGGCTTGTTTTTACAACACTCTTAGACCTTATCCAATTATGTTACAAAGTGGCCCTTTTTGATTTTTGCCCTGGATTTGCCTGCCTGCCACGTTTACTTTTCTCGTTACTACTGTTTGCTTCTACCCTCATTTTACACCCCTCCGTCTCACTGCACTTGTTCCCTTTCCCCTGCCACATTAGAGTAAATCCTCCTGAACAACAGTAGCAAACGCTCCCCCTAGGACATTGGTTCCAGTCCAGCCCAGGTGCAGATCTGAACGTAAGGAAGGCCAAGCCATTGACTGGGGACAAATGGAAACAGTGCATAAACGCCAGGACAAACAGGCTTCTGGACAACTTCTTCCACCAAGGCATCATACTTCTTAATTCATGCTGAGGCAAATCTATTTCTATCTTATATTGACTATCCTGTTGTGCATAATATTTATTATAATTTAGTAAAATTGCACATTACATATTTCGACGGAGATGTAACATAAACATTTACCCCTCATGTATATGGAGGATGTAAGTAGTAAATCAATTCATTTCAATTCAAGATACCGTCAGTGTGGTCACTCCTAGTAAGCAAATTATTCATTCCGTCTCCCCGTTCACCCACTGCCGTAACTTCACTTGTCCGCCACATCCACTGATCTCAGAAACGTGTCAACTTGATCCCAGACCAGACACAACTTCTTCTTGGATTTCTATCTGAAATTCCGAGCTTGGCTCTTTCTGGCCTGTGAATAAAGGAAGCATTTTCTACAGTTTTCCTCTCTTCATAAAGCCCAGACCAACAAGCTTCATGAGAGCTTCTTTCATCATCCTATCAGACTGCTTAATGCATGCTGACGCAACTGTATTTCTATGTTATATTGACTATCATGTTGTACATAACATTTACTATAAATTAATGTAATTTAACAGGAGACGTAACGTAAAGGTTTTTACTCATGATGTACGTAATAAACTCAATTCAATTTAATTCAGTTCAATTCAAGCTGCTGTCAGTGAGGTCTCTCATAGTAGGCAAGATGTTCATATTTCTCGGTCTACCCATTCACCCAATGCAGCAACTTCACTTGGCCGTCACATCCACTGATCTCAGAAAATATGTCACCATGATCCCAGACCGGTAGCAGCCACTTCCTGGATTTCTATCGGAAATTCCAAGCTTGGCTCTTCCCGGCCTCTGATTGAAAGAGGCAGTCTCACAGTTTTCCTGTCTGCAGAGATGAGAATCAGAGTCGAAGCCAGTGGGCTATTAATTGCCCAGAAATAAACATTTGCCATAGCAGTCTCAGTCAGCCTTCAGGGATTTGACTCTTGGAGGCAGCAATGCAGAATTCGTGGAGACAGACTGCGATGCAGACGCCCAGTTGTCCGGACAAGTTTCATTTCAGCTCCACATCACCGTGGTGCATATCACGGTGCCTCACTGCAGGTCACAATCCGACTTCATCGTATCTAACCCGAAATCTAGTGGATCGCTGAGCCGGCCAGCGGATCTATTAAACATTCCCTCTGTGCACGAGCATCACACATAGCGGATCTCAATGTCGGCCATCCCTGTCCTGAAGTGGAGATGATACAACCAACGGGGATCTTCCTCTGGGTTTCAACTTACAGCTCCTCCTCGGTAGTTCCATTCGCATTGAGACTCATTTCTATTGTAACCTGTATCTATTTCCAGATTATGCACTCCGTATCCGATTTATATCTATGGATCGAAGGGTAATGACTGTCATAAACGAAAGAAGAGCCCAATTAAAAGAGTTTTGTTGCAATAGATATTTAGAGCCACCAGCTCTCACACTGTGGCACACCATGAAATAACAGATGTGACACACCGACGTACGATAACAAACCGACCCTCTCAAAATCTCTCAGCACATCACATTTCTGTCAAGCCGCACCAGGACACCAAATGTTTCTCTGGTCGTTAATATTCCGCATACCCCGATAATTTATTGTAACTCGTAGACGAAGGCGGATCGGTGAGCCCATTCCCACTCACGGCGCTTGGCTCTGATCTGCCATCTGAGATTCTGGGCCCATCCATCCAGCATCTCTTTTCGGGAATTCCCGCTGAGAATCCGCCTTCCATTGCGTGGACGAGTGGATGTGGCCCAGATAGACCGGGAGACAGTACACTAGTGACCTTTCCGTCTGTGCCCTATCGTTCGGCACTTTAGTTGGGTTTTTGTCACGGTCTGTTCCCGATTTGTCTCATTGTGTCTCTGGCACAGTAATAGGTAGCCTTGTCGTCCAGTTTCAGGTTGCTCATTTGCAGATAAACGGTGCTGCTGTCCTTGGTAACCTCGAATCGGCCTTCGACTCCAGGCGCGTACCGCTTGTTACCGTTAGCCCATACAACGGCCAGCCATTCCAGCCCTTTCTCGGAGACCTGTTTCACCCAGTGCATGTGATAGTGGCTGAGGCTGAACCCACTGACTGCACAGGTTAATCTGTGGGATTGTCCAAGCTTTACCACAGCTGACACAGGTTGTGTCAGCAGGATATCGGACTTCACGCCTGTCAACGAAAGTAGAGCAGAATTAATGAAAATGTTCCACCAGCACAGATTCACAAAACCTCGGAGAAACAGCTGTCCTCGGGTAGATGATAAATTGCGGGACAGACACCTGGAAGGCAAAGCAGGATGAGACAGAAATAAGGAATGCTCCCTATCGCTCTGAGCAGTAAATCCGGCTTGGACATTTTTGAGATCAGCGGCTTCAGTTGAGATCGGACTTATTGCGAGCCACCCAGAACGCTGTTCAAATACGGACGGAGACTGCTAGTGAGAGGAGGAGCCTCGGTTTGTAAAGACTCCCACACATTGAACCAGAGATAGAGATTCCTGTCCCCACCCCCAGCAAAGATTTGAATTTTCCAAAATGCATTGGTCTCCATTGTTACGTACCCCGTGACTGGGTTTACGGACCAGCAGAAATAGAAGAATCCATTGGAGTCTGATGGTACCGAAAACTAAAGGTGTTTATTAGTAAACTAAGCAATACAATATCAAAAATGCAAATATACATTTAAAACAGGTTAGCAATAATAAGCATAGAAGTGTAGGAATAATAATCAATAATAATAAACAAACTCTATCAATGTCTAGGGGTAAATGAATTGTCATTGAAGAATATAAAGTTCAGTTCAGTTCATGTGTGCTGAGGTAGTTGAGGTTGTTGTATCGTAAGTTGTTGGAGAGAGAGAGAGAGAGAGCAAGAGATTGAGCAGCTGCAGCCAGCAAACCTTCTGTTGCTTTCTGATTCGGTCGTACCGTTGTGGTCATTCGAATATGATTCTCGTTCTCTGCCAGACCGTTCTTCTGTGGTGGACTCGTCACTCTGGCATGAGTGGACACACACACAAGTCCTCACTGGCCCTGTCGTCACACTGTGATCTTTATTGACCGATCTCCTGATTTGGTCCTCGAAAGCCCCCACCTTCCTGTGGGTGCACAACACTCAGTGTCCACTGGTGTGCCCAAGGGGTGTCTCCCCACACCTGTCTTTCATCCCCTTTGACGGGGTATCAGCCATCCATCAACTCAAAATGACATGTCCATCAAATCAGGCCACTCCTGCTGTCTCGTTAGGAATGTTAACAAGCAAAGTAACGTCCTTGCAGCGAAAGGTAAACAATCCAGGAAAAAGCCATAATACATAAATCAAATGTCTCTCTTATCTGTAGCAGATGTCCCTGCCTCTGTGCTTCATCTCTCTTTCTCTCAGTAGCAGCATAGTTCATAGTTCTCAAAGGGGGCGGGGCAATGGTTAACTCTTCACCCCATTTCCATCAGGTCTGTTCAGCACACATAACAATCCTCAGCATCACACCCCTGCTCTTGTATCCTAGACCTCTTGAAATGAATGCTAACATCGCATTTTCCTTCATCACCAGTATCTCAACCTGCAAGTTAACTTTCAGAGTGTTCTGCACAAGGACTCCCAAGACCTTCTGCATCTAGTTTCCTGGATTTTCTCCTCATTGTGAAAATAGTTCGCACATTTATTTCTACCACCAAAGTGCATGACCATGCATTTTCCAACATTGCATTTCATTTGCCACTTCCTTGCCCATTCTCCTAATCTGTACAAGTCCAGCATCCTATCTGTTCCCTCAACACTACCTGCCCCTCCACCAATCTTCGTATCATCTGTAAACCTCATAATAAATCCATCTATTCCATCATCTAAATAATTTATTTGCAGCATAAAAAGAAATTTTCCCAACACCAACCCCTGTGAAACACCACTAGTCACTGGCAGCCAACCAGGAAAGCATCCTTTTATTCCCACTTGCTGCATCCTACCTATCAGCCAATGTTCTAATCATGTTTGTAGCTTTCCTCTAATACCATGGGCTTTTAACTTGGTAAGCAGCCTCATATGTGACACCTTATCAAACTCCTTCTGAAAGTCCAATTATACAACGTTCACTGAATCATTCTGTAACACTTACCCAACAGGCTGGTATATGTCTAGGGGAAAAAGAGATCCAACCCCACCTCCCGTACACGCAGGTGCTGTGAGAATCGAGTTTATGCCTCGCGCCCCCGCCGGCAGTATCAAACTCACAACAAATACCAGTATGACATACACTTTAAAGAGTTTACTAAAATTAAAAGAGTATTAGGCAGTACAATATATATATATACAAGAAAAAAACAAAAGGCGCCAACTTATCAAAGTTCAGTCAGTTTAGTGCACATCGGTGGAGCTCATCCAGCGAACCATTCGACTCCTAGGTGGTCGTCCTCCCGAAACTCCCACTTCGTACTCCCCGGTGGTCTCCCGAGCGCACGTCCTGCTTCCTCGGCGTCTCCCTCCGGACTCTCAAGCCCGCGCAACCCCTCCCCCAAGGTCCCAGCCTCACAAAACACAATAACATTCCCCATTGATTAACAAGTGAATACAATTACCATATCAGCCATTCTAAAGTGAAACAACGGCGAGAGAAACTTTTAACAGACAAAGAAGCATTCCTACTCGTAACAAACCAAAGAAGCCCTTTTTAGTAACATACACAGGACATTGTACATTCTCTCCCCACCAGCAAATGTCATGCCCTCATGGCATTACTAGAGTTCCCCAAAGTTTCTTGCAACACCCAAAACCCAACCCAGGTGCAGAAAGCAGTGACATAACTACCCAGAGCAGTAGAAATCACACTCGGTTCTCCGGGTACCACATATGTCAACCTCTCTGGGGGGCGCCTAATCCTCTGAGATCTCCATACCCCTTCTGCCCCCCTGGGCTCCCTCTCCACCTGCGAACCCACTGTCTCGGACACCCCAGGTCTTCCTGACAGACCCTCACCCCCTTCCTCACGGGGGTCCTCCCTCACCTGAGATCTCTCCGGCTCACGCTCAGGCTCCACCCTCTCTCCCACCACTGTTGGCTGCCTCTCCATCTGACCCTCAAGACCTTCCCTCCTCTCACCCAATTCAGTATGGCAAGGGCCAGGAGCCTCCTCTCCGGGTACTGGAGCACCAGCGAATGGGAACAGGGGCCACTCATCTGAGTCGTCCTCTTCCGAATCAGTAGCCATTTCCGGGCGAGGGACCCGTCCCCGCTCTTCAGCAGCGGTCTCTTCCCTTTCTCTGCACCCGCGCAGAGTCCTTGTACTGGGCGTAACCTCCCACTCTTGCTCCCTATCCACCTGCACCGCTTGACCCAGCGGCAGCAGGTGATTCCGATGTAGTACCTTGATAGGCCCTTTCCCATCCTCAGGTTTCACCCGGTAAACTGGCAGGTTCGGCATCTGGCTTTCTATTACATAGGGGCTGGCCGCCCATCGGTCTGCCAACTTGTGCTTACCAGGGAGTCCCAAATTCCGTAAAAGGACCCGGTCGCCCGGCAATAATTGAACAAACTTCACCTTTCGATCATACCGCATCTTATTCCTCTGGTTTTGTTTGGTAGCCGCCGCCTCGGCCAACTCGTACGCCCGCTGTAACTCCCTCTTCATGTCAGACACATACTTTAGATGGGACTTCCCGGGTAATTCACCCACTTCACCCCCAAAACACAAGTCAATGGGCAACCTCGCTTCCCGCCCGAACATCAGATAATAGGGCGAATATCCTGTAGCATCATTGCGAGTACAATTGTAACAGTGAACCAATTGTCCAATATGACGACTCCACCTGCTTTTCTGCCCAATCTCCAGCGTCCCGAGCATATCCAACAGGGTCCGGTTGAACCTCTCTGGCTGCGGATCTCCCTGTGGGTGATACGGGGTAGTCCTGGATTTCTCAACCCCAAGCATAGTCAGTAATTCATGGATAAGGCGGCTCTCAAAGTCCCGCCCCTGATCGCTATGGATTCGCCTGGGAAGGCCGTAATGAACAAAATACTTCTCCCATAACACCTTCGCCACTGTCGTCGCCTTCTGATCCTTAGTGGGAAATGCCTGAGCATAGCGAGTGTAATGATCGGTGATGACTAAGACATTCGCGGTGTTGCTGGTGTCAGGTTCAATCGACAGAAAATCCATACATACCAGGTCCAGAGGTCCCGCACTCTGCAAGTGCGACAGTGGAGCCGCCAACTCAGGCAGGGTCTTCCTCCGGATGCAACGACTGCAGCCCCTACAGTATTCTTCGACTTCCCCCCTCATCCGGGGCCAGTAGAACCGGGCTTTGAGTAATCCATAAGTCTTTTCCACCCCCAAGTGTCCAGAATCATCATGTAGGGCCTGGAGTACAGCCTGCCGATACTCCTCCGGCAGAACCAGTTGCCAACAGTGGGGTTGGTCCGGAGGCGCCGTTACCCGGTACAAGATTTTATTCTTTAACTTCAACCGAGACCACTCCTTCAACAACAGGGGCACGAATGGGTGTTTCGCCTTCTCAGCCAACGCCCCATCCCCCCTCTCGACCGCTCTCCACACTGTGCCAATGCCCGGGTCATCTTGCTGAGCAGCGGCCACTTCCCCCGGACTCAGTTCCGGCAACTGTTTGGTCCGTAGTGCGGTCAGGTCACAGTAAGCTAGGGGTATGGCGTCGTCAAAACCCCCCAAATGGTCCACGGCTCGTTCCAGCCTCCCTCTTCCCTCGGCCTTCACAGTGATAGCAAACTGGCACATCGCCTTCACTCCAGGGGCAGGGACACTCTCCCACTCCTCATCCCTCTCCTGTTCCCCCGGCTCCCGACGAGACAAAGCATCCGCATCGACATTCTTGCTTCCGGGCCGGTACCTCAGGCTGAAATCATATACTGACAAGGCCGCCAACCACCGATGTCCTGTGGCATCCAGCTTTGCCGAAGTCAAAATATAAGTGAGCGGATTGTTATCCGTTCGCACCTCAAACTTGGCTCCGTACAGGTAATCGCCCAACTTGTCCACCACCGCCCACTTCAGCGCCAGGAACTCCAACTTGTGAGTGGGATAGTTTCTCTCCGATGGCGACAAGCTTCGGCTGACAAAGGCTACCGGCCTCAATGCTTTGCCATGCTCCTGGTACAGAACAGCCCCGAGACCCTCTCGACTGGCATCCGTGTGCAGCACATATGGCTTCTGGGGATCGGCAAAAGCCAACACCGGGGCCTGGGTCAGTGCCCTTTTCAAAGATTGGAACGCCTCTTCACATTGATCATCCCATCTCGAGCCAAAAGGTTCCGCCGGGTTCCAGTATCCTCCAGCGTCCTGCCTCTGGTCCCCCGTCCGTTTCTTTCCCACCGGGGGATAGCCACACAACAGCTGAGTCAACGGATGACACACTTTGGCGTATCCTTTCACAAATCGCCGGTAATACCCACAGAACCCCAAAAATGAGCGCAGAGCACCCACTTTCTGGGGTCTCGGCCAGGTGGTCACGGCCTCTATCTTGGTTGGATCAGTAGCCACTCCCTCTCGCGAAATGATATGACCAACGTAGCTAACCGACGACTTGCAGAACTGGCATTTGTCCAGGGAAAGCTTCAACCCTTCTTCATTAAGCCGGCCCAACACCTTCAACAGCCTCTCCTCATGTTCCTCCAGAGTTGATCCAAACACTATCAAATCGTCCAGGTACACCAGCACCTCTAACAGATTCATATCCCCCACAGTTCTCTCCATGAGCCTCTGGAAGGTGGCTGGGGCTCCCGATATGCCTTGGGGCATTCGTTCGAACTGAAAGAACCCCAGCGGGCAGATAAAAGCGGTCTTCTCTTTATCGGCCGCACTCATTGGGATCTGGTAATACCCACTTCTTAAATCCAGCACACTGAACCACTTCGCACCACTTAGGCAGGCCAGCGCATCCTCCACTCTTGGGACAGTATATTGATCAGGGACAGTTCGCCGATTCAACGTCCTGTAGTCAACACACATGCGCACTCGCCCATTCTTCTTCCGTGCCACCACTATTGGGGACGCATAAGGACTTCGGGACTCAGCTATGATTCCGGCCTCCTTCAACTTGCGCAAGTGCTGCCGCACGTCCTCAACATCTGCCGGAGCCAGCCGCCGGGATCTCTCTCTGAACGGGGTGTCCTCTGTCACCCGGATGGTGTGGCGAGTGCTTTTGGAGCAGCCAACATCAAACTCGCCCTGAGAAAAAACAGCTTCCATCTTCAGCATCTTCTCCACTAGTCTGTGTTTCCACTCCGGCGACACAGGGGAATCCCCGAAGTTAAAGTCTTCAGCGGTCAGCTTCCTTCGATGCTCCGATCTCTCCACGTTAGGGGTCCTCACCGGTGCGCTAGACATTACCGTCACCGGGAACAGATGTGCCAGCGGCATTCCCCTCTTAAAGGTGATTTCTCTTGCCGTGGTGTTCCTGACACTTATAGCTATACGCCTCGCATGTACCACCCCTGGTCTCTGCACTTCGGGCCTCACCAGCGCCCCCGCCGGAAATCGTGTCTCCCCTTCAAGATCGTCCGGGGCGTCTACTAACAGGGCTTCGCCCGTCGGCACTCCTGGGAATCTGGGGGTCCCCATCACTAGTGCTACCTCCCCGGGTCGGATCACCTTGGGCCTCGCCTGCGTACACCACACCGTCCCGCGTTTACACTCCGGGTCCAGTCCTAGTGAGGCAACCCCTTCTTCAAACACTGCTCGAAACACTGGATGCACCGAGAGGGTCCCCAGAAAGTCTTCCCCCGCTTTCTCCTTACAAGCTCCCAGGAGCCGTCGCACAACGGGGGAATTAGTCCCCACCAGGAGGGCAGCACCACCAGTTTCCACCGGGTCAGGACACACCAACACCAACGTCTCAATAGCTTCGGACACTCCCACATCGCCCTCCGAGAACTCCAATCTCACCGATAGGTACCCATCGTACGGGTAGTCACCCTCGCTCACACCCCAAATCTGCAGGGCGTCAAATGGGGTTATGGGCAAATGCTTTAGATATTGGTGGTAGAAAGACCGGTACAATAAGGTCACCTGCGATCCCGTATCCAGAACGGCTTTTGCGTAAACTCCCTCTATCCGTAGACCCACACTGGCACGGGGTCCTACCAGCCCATCTGGAATAGAGGGGTGGGCACCCGGTGGTCCCCTGGCTGATCTCTGGGAACGTGTTCCTCCAGAGGCTCCAGTCCGTTCCCTCACTGAGCCTCTCCTAAGTTTCCCGACACCTCCCCCTTCTTAGTCGCAGGGGGGCTTGTCCTCCGCGGAACTCCTTGTCTCTCACAATCCCACCTAAAGTGTCCCTCCTCTCCACAACTATAGCACACCCTCGGCCGCCCACAGTCCCGCCTGAAATGCCCCTCTTTCCCACAGTTAAAGCACACGCTGCCTGCCGCCCCTCCTCTCCCAGGACGACTCCCACTCCCAACCCACGGCACTGGTCGCCCCTGAGAGTGGATACCTCCCCTGTCCCTCCCCTCCAGAGGGGATTCTCTACCCCGCAGTGGGTTGTCATTCCTCCACCCAGCCACCACTTCCTGTATCACTGAGGGTCGCTCCCGTAGGCCCGCGCCCCTTTTCCGCCCCAACGCTCTCTCCTCCTCCCGCACCTCTCTAACCAGTTGCCCGAACGATGGAGGGGGGCCTTTCCTATAAGCCTGCCGGATAGTCCACGCCACCTTGTCCTCCTCCAGAGAGCCACTGAATAACTGACTCATCCTCACGCTAGCCACGTCAGGCGCCTTCACTACCCCCCGGCGCCGCAGCCCCGAGAGCATCCCCTCCATCCTAAATATGTACTCGGAGAGCTTTTCCCCTCTCCATTGTTCCAGGCGTTGGAACTCTGCTAAAAGCAGCCAGGGTTCCCCTGACAACCCAAACGCTCCCTCCAAAACTTCTATACATTCCTCCACTGAGGCCCCAGGCTTCTCCGCTTTCAACTCACGAACTGTTTTGGCTGCTAAACCCCTCAAACTTCCCACCAATCGCTGCCTCTTCTCCTCCTCCGAGCCTGGCCACTCCTCTAACATCAAGGACGTATGCTCGATCCAGGTCTCATAGTCCACCTCCCCGTCCGGAGTAGGCTTGGCTCCGGAGAACACCCCTAGCTTCAGCCGTGGCCTCTCGGCCACTCCCACCAGGGAGTTAAGTGCAGCTGCCAGCTCGGAGGCTTCCACCCTACCTGGGGAGCGGGGCCTAGTCACGACCCCCTCCTCCCTTCTCCCTTTGCTAGTGCCTGCCACCTCTCCGGGGTTTTCCTCTAGCTCTAGCTCCTCCTCCAATGTCTCCTCATCCTCATCCTCGGAGAGGGTGTGGAGCCCCCACGGCCCCTCCTCCCCCGGTACACTGACCGTCGCCGGCAGTTCCAACGTCCTGATGTCAGCACCCGTACGAACCAACACCCAGCTAGACTCCATCACTTTACCACACCGTCTAGCTACCAATTCTACCTGCCCCATACCCTTCACCAAACTTAACCCCCGCACTACCGCGTCTCCCGAAACTCGAAAATCCACTCCGCTCACTACGCATGCGTACTGTACCGGTACACCTTCAAATCGGCACCAGCGAACAATTTTCTCTCTCTCCATTTCCCTCACTACCTGCGCGATTCCACAGCCCCCTGACAATCCAATCCGGGACGAGCACCCCCACAAATGTAACACTTACCCAACAGGCTGGTATATGTCTAGGGGAAAAAGAGATCCAACCCCACCTCCCGTACACGCAGGTGCTGTGAGAATCGAGTTTATGCCTCGCGCCCCCGCCGGCAGTATCAAACTCACAACAAATACCAGTATGACATACACTTTAAAGAGTTTACTAAAATTAAAAGAGTATTAGGCAGTACAATATATATATATACAAGAAAAAAACAAAAGGCGCCAACTTATCAAAGTTCAGTCAGTTTAGTGCACATCGGTGGAGCTCATCCAGCGAACCATTCGACTCCTAGGTGGTCGTCCTCCCGAAACTCCCACTTCGGACTCCCCGGTGGTCTCCCGAGCGCACGTCCTGCTTCCTCGGCGTCTCCCTCCGGACTCTCAAGCCCGCGCAACCCCTCCCCCAAGGTCCCAGCCTCACAAAACACAATAACATTCCCCATTGATTAACAAGTGAATACAATTACCATATCAGCCATTCTAAAGTGAAACAACGGCGAGAGAAACTTTTAACAGACAAAGAAGCATTCCTACTCGTAACAAACCAAAGAAGCCCTTTTTAGTAACATACACAGGACATTGTACAATTCCCTTTATCTATACTACTTCTAATCTGCTCAAAGAATTCCAACAGGAATGTAAAAGCAGGATTTTCCCTGAAGGAACCGATGCTGACTTTGTACTATCTTGTTCGTGTCGACAAGTACTCCATCACTTCATCCTTAACAATTGACTCTAACATTTTCCCAACCACTAAGGTCTCTAATTTCCTTTCTGCTGCCTTCCTCCTTTCTCGAAGAGTGGAGTGACTCTTGCAATTTTCCAGTCCTCTGGCACCATGCCGGAGTCAAAAGATTTCTGGAAGATTATTCCTAATGCCACCACAATCTCTACCACTACCTCTTTCAGAACCATAGGATGCAGTTCATCCGGTCTGGGTGACTTATGAACCTTTAGGTCTTTCAGCTTTTTGAGCACCTTCTCTGTTCTAGCTGCACACACTTCTCTTCCTTAACACACTACAACATCAAGCATATGGCTAGTTTCCTCTACAGTGAACACTGATGCAAAGTATCTACTTATTCAGCCATCTCCTTGTCCCGCATAATTATTTCACGTACCTCATTTTCTTACGGTCCTAAATCCACTCTCATTTCTCTGTTATTTTTAACATACTTGAAAAACTTTTTCCTGTCCTCTTTGATATTATTTGCTAGCTGGATTTCATATTTCATCTTTTCCTTCTAATGATTTTTTAGGTGCTCTCTGTAGGTTTTTAAAAAACTTCCCATTCCCCTATCTTCCCACTAATTTTTGCTGTGTTGTATGACCTTTCTTTTGCTTTCACAATGGCTTTGACTTCCCTTCTCAGCCATGGTTGTAGGATTGTACCATTTGATTATTTCTTCATTTTTGGAATTCCTCTGTCCTGCAGCTTCCTCATTTCCCCCAGAAATGCACGCCATTGCCACTCTGCTGAAATCCCTGCCTGCAGCTCCAATTTTCTTTGGCCAACTCCTCTCTCATACCACAGTAATTTCCTTTACTCCACTGAAATAACTCTACATCAGTCTTCACTTTATCCCTATCAAATTTCAAGTTGAACTCAATCATGTTGTGCTCTCTGGTTCCTAAAGGTTCTTTTACCTTAAGCTCCCTAATTGCCTCCGGTTCATTACATAACACCCAATCCAGTATAGCTGATCCCCTAGTAGGCTCAGCTGCTCTAAAAAGCTATCTCTTAGGCTTTCAACAAACTCACTCTCTTGAGATCCATTACCAACCTGATTTTCCCAATCGATCTGCATGTCAAACTCACTCATGACTACCATAACATTGCCCCTTTGACTTGCCTTTTCTTGTTCCTGTTGTAACCTGTGGTCCACCTCTCAGCCACTGTTGGGAGGCCTGTATGAAACTGCCATCAATGTCCCTTTACCCTTGCAGTTTCTTAACTCAACCCACAAGGATTCCGATCCTATGTCACATCTTTAAATTGATCTGATGCCATTCTTTACCAGTAGAGCCACACCACTCCTTCTGCCTACCTTCTTATCCCTCCGATATAACATGTAACCTTGGACATTCAACTCCCAACTACAACCAACCTTCAGCCCTGATTCAGTAATGGCCACAACATCATATCTGGCCATCTGTAATATTGCAACAAGATCATCCACCTTATTTCTTATACTATGCATATTGAGATACAACACCCTGAGTACCGTATTTGCTCCCCTTTCTGATTCTGCACCCCTAATGAGTTGATACTCAGACTGTTTGCTGCAACTACATCCCATCACCTTCCTGCCTTTCCTGACAGTCTGACTGCACGCTATCTTTACTTTTTTACCATCTGTCCTATCCTGAGTCCCTTCACTCTGGTTCCCACCCTCCCCAACAGCTCTAAGAAACCTGCCTGCAAGAATATTGGTCGCCTTCGGACTCAGATGCAACCCGTCACTATTTATCAGGTCAGACATACCCCAGAAGAGCTCCCAATGATCCGAGAACCTGAAACCCTGCCCCCTACTGGTTGTGGATTACAGGAGGAATGGAGGCGGGGTAACCACTATTGATATCAATGGATGGGATTGAGAGGGTTAACAACTTTATGTTCCTCAGAAGACAGTCCAGCGGCAGTGACCAGATCCGAATTGGTGGTCTGTCACACTCATTATTTTCGGCGATAAAGAGTTTGTGTAAACAGAGACGCAGAGGACCCCGGCCAGAACGAATGGGAAACACGAGTCAGTGCACAGGCTTCCCCCAGAAAGACAGGGGCTGAGAGACAACCGACAGGGGCAATCATCACAATGTGAGACAGGATGTTTGAGCCACCAGTCAGTGGACAGAGATCAGAGCAATTTCTGCAGACAATGAAGTGGAACCAGTGTTGTCACTGAATGAATGTTGGTCTCAAATCAAAATATAGCAACATTTCTGGCGAAATCAGTTGCGTATAAACTGATTAGGCATTCAGTAACTTATAAACACCTTGGAGGAACTCAGCAGGTCGGGCAGCATCCGTGGAAACGAACAGTCAACGATTCGGGCCTAGACACTTCGTCAGGAGGGGGCAGGGGCCCTATAAAGAAAGTGGGGAGAGGGTGGAAGGTGCCAGGTGAAAAAGCAATCTGAGGAAAGATCGGGGGTGGGGGAGGGGAAGCAGGGAGGGGATAGCCAGGAAAGGTGAAGATGGAATATAAGGGGAAAGCACTATGGGTAGTAGAAGAAGGCAGAATCGTGAGAGAGGTGATAGGCAGCTGGAAGAGGAGGCAGAGTGAAAGTGGTATGGGGGAAGGGAGAAGGAGGGAATTACCAGAAGTTGGAGAATTCTATGTTGATACCAAGGGGCTCGAGACTACCCAGACGGTATATGAGATGTTGTTCCTCCAACCGAAGTTTGGCCTCATCATGGCAGTAAAGGAGGCCATGCATGGACATATCCGAAAGGGAAGGTGAAGCAGAGTTGAAGTGGGTATCAACCAAGTGATCCCGTCTGTTGTGGCGGACGGGGAGGAGGTGTTCGACGAAGCGGTCCCCTAATCTGCGTCGGGTCTCGCCGATGTTGAGGAGGCCGTGCCGGGAGCTCCGGATGGAATAGATGACCCCAACAGACTTCCAAGTGAAGTGTTGTCTCACCTGGAAGGACTTTTTGGGGCCCTGAATGATGGTAAGAGAGGAGGTGTAGGGACAGGTGTAGCACTTGCGCTTGTAGTCGCGGAGGTAACGATCCCTGCGAAAAGTGAAGAGGGGTAGAGAGGGAAATATGTGTTTAGTGGTGGGGTCCTGATTAAGGTGGCGAAAGTTGCGGAGGATAATATGCTGGATCCGGAGGCTGGTGGTGTTGTAGGTGAGGACAAGGGGAACACAGTCCCTGTTGTGGTGAAGGGAAGAAGGGGTGAGGGTCGAGGTGCGGGAAATGGAGGATGTGCGGGTGCAGGCATCATTGATGACGGCAGAAGGGAAACCCCGATTCTTAAACAAAGAGGAAATTTGAGATGTCCTGGAACGGAAAGCCTCATCATTGGAGCGGATGCGGCGGAGACGGAGGAACTGGGAATAGGGAATAACATTTTTATATTTGGCAGGGATGGAAGAGGTATAGTCGAGGTAGGTATGAGAGTCAGTGGGTTTATAGAAGATGTCAGTGGACAGTCTGTCTCCAGAGATGGAGACCGAGTGATCGAGAAAGGGGAGAGAAGTGTCCGAGGACCAAGTGAATCTGAGGACTGGGTGAAAGTTAGATGCAAAGTCGATGAAATTGACGAGCTCAGCATGGGTGCAGGAAGCAGCACCAATGTAGTCGTCAATGTATCGATGGAAAAGTTGGGGAGCAGTACCAGTACATATTTAGAGCATAGACTGTTCCATTTAACCCACGAAGAGGCAGACATAGCTGGGGCCCATGCGAGTGCCCATAGCTACACCCTTGGTCTGAAGAAAGTGGGAAGAGCCAAAAGAGAGGTTATTAAGTGTGAGTACCAGTTCCGCCAACCAGAGGAGTGTGGTGGTGTTGGGTATCTCGTGAGGTCTATTGTCAAAAAAGTAGCGGAGGATTTTGAGGCCTTCTTGATGGGGAATTGAAGTGTATAAGGATTGGACATCGATGGTGAGAATGAAGCAGTCGGGAAGGGGGAACTGGAAGTTATTGAAGAGTTGGAGGGCATGGGATGTATCCCGGATGTAGGTGGGGAGGGACTGAACTACGGGTGACAAAATGTAGTCCAGCTAGGCAGATACAAGTTCGGTGGGCCAGAAGCAGGTCGATACTATAGGCCTACCAGGACAGTCAGGCTTGTGGATCTTGGGGAGTGGGGGAGGTAAAACCGAACAGTGCAGGCTGTGGGAATTATGAGTTTTTTCACTGAGATGGAAGGTCCCCTACCCCCAACCCACTTTCACTCTCCCTCCTCTTCCAGCTGCCTATCACCTCTCTCATATTTCTGCCTTCTTCTACTACTCATAGTGCTTTCCCCTTACATTCTTTCTTCACCTTTCCTGCCTATCCCCTCCCTGCTTCCCCTCCCCAACCCCTTGATTTTTCCTCTAATTGGGTTTTCACCTGGCACCTTCCACCCTCCTCCTCCTTCTTTATAGGGCCCCTGCCCCCTCCTTCTTCAGTCCTGACGAAGGGTTTCGTCCCGAAACGTTGACTGTTCGTTTTCACGGAGCTGCCCGACCCGCTGAGTTCCTCCAGCATGTTTGTACGTGTTGATTTTTGGAATGTACGAACTATATCTAGGCAAGCTGTCATCATTCCACCTTTGAGGCTCCGTAGCGGCAGAAATGAGGATCCTGAACCACACCTGGCGAACAATAGAGAAAGTGGCCAAAAGCAGACGCACAGCACCGCGACGGTGCCACTGCTTCTGGTATTTATTGTAGAATTCCCTCTTGCATTTTTCGGCAGAAGTTCAATGCCTCATGCTTGTACCGATTAAAATCTGATCTCTAATATCTCGGCCTACATAATCGATGTCCCGCTGTGTCAATTTGACAGATCGCTGCGTTATTCACAGATGCCCGTTGCTGGCAAACCCTAATCAGCCACTTTACATTTTTCTCTAAGACATAACAGAAACAGTTGAGATCCCCGCGCCGTTCCTGGCAAATCAGCATCCGCCGGACTTCTTCTACATCACTACAGTTTGTTTTGCATCGCCAAAGCAATTTTACACCTAATCTATCAAGTGTCTATGGATCCCATGTGCCTTAATCTTCTGCAGTCAGTTTGCCAACAAGTATCTTCTCGGTATTATTATTGCACATGTAGACAGCATCCGCTACTCCACCCACACCATACATCTCCGTTACTCTTTAAAACCGTATTTTCTTTTCTAAAACATATTCTCCTACAGCATAAAACATTCCTGACTAATATTAATAGTGCACACGGCTCAAGGAATACATTAAATAGTGTAGTAAGATCTATCATTCTTATAGAAGTCCAGCAAGCACTAACAGAATCAACTTGCTTTGATCAGTGCTGTGAACATTCGCGCTGGTGAAATTTTTAAATTACAACTGGAACAACCGGTTTTTGTTCATGACCTCGGGTACAGTATATGTGGCCATTTTTCAGTTCACTTTGAGCCCTCCTGTGTTCCGCCGTGTGATCCGGTTTTCACCAATATGCCAAACTTTTTTTTTCATGCTTGACGTTTAACTAATCGTTGTAAATTACCAATGTGGGTGTTAGAATTTGAGATAATTTGCAGGGACTTTGTGGAAAATGGACTGAGTTCGCAGAACATGGTAACTTACATTTCCCCGGGCATCGTAGGTTTTCTCATGTTGCACGACGTCAGTTAGTACTTTTCCTAACATATCGCCATTTATCGATGAATAAGGAAATTTAAGTGTCTAATAAGAAAGCAGGCTCTTTCAAGTGCGATTATTTTCCTTTATTTTATCGGCTGCAATCAATATGTTCAATAGCGCAGCAAAGTTAAGCGGGGCATACGGCAGGTAAAGATGGGTGGAATCAAGGTTATGGTCTTTTGGTCAGACTAGCGGAAATTGCAAAAAAATCATAGACTATTTGCGATTATCCAGTTCTTGTTATATTCGGAATAATGTTGACAAGCACGTGTAGGGTTACTAATGGATGACACCGGCAGCTGATATTTGAAGGTGTTCATGTTTACAGAGGGTCATTTAGAAGTTAGAACATGGACCATCGACCATGAGTGAGTAGTCATAAGTGAAGCCAAGATATTAACTGCATGGGTGAGTGGTTGAGGAGTTTTTAGGAATGGAGAATATATTTCACCCATTGCCTGAGATGGAGGGCTTTAACTACATGGAGAGGTTGAATAAGCTGGATTTATTTTCTCTGGAAGGCTAAATCTAACTTTAAAGAAGTTTATAAAATTGTGAGCAGCACCGATGCAGCGAGTGTCCGTTTCACAGCGCACACGATGTTGAAACGGAGGGCACAAGTTTATGGTGAGAGGACAGAAAGTAAAGAATATCTTAGCGATATTACCCCATGCACATTTCCAAAGACTTTCTAGATAAGGTGGTGTAGGTGATACAATACGTTGTTTTAAAGACAATTGTGCGGGTGAGTGAATAGAAAAGGCATTAAAATGATAGGGTGAAATACCTACAAATGAGTTGATTGTATATAGACATCTCGCGTGGCCGAAAAATTCCATTCCTGTGCTGTAAACACTCTGATTCTTTTCCACGTCATCCTTTTATCTGGTGGGCGCTGATCGAATAACAGCTCTCTGCTGTTTCTACCCCCCCTACTTACTTTTGTCTCCAACCTTTTGAAAAACTACTGTCAGATGGGTTATTATATTACCATGACTACCACAGCAGATTTGGAAGCTATTACGGAATCAATTCAAAAGCTTATTGAGGAGTTTCAACAGTTCAGACAAAAAGCGTCGGCTGATTCGCAATAAATCAGCGCTGAATTTAAACAATTAGGTACGAAATTAGAAGCAATTCAAGCAATTCTAACCGAGCATGAAGGAACATGATAAGGTTATTACTATACTGGACGAGAGAATGGATGATTTGCAAAAGCTGTATGAAAAACCGTCCAAATCCAACAAAATACTGAGACTGAAGATTATTCATTTGGAAATCAGAGGTAGGAGAAACAACTTACGAATCTTAGGACTCAAAGAGCAAACGGAAGGAGGTAATGCCAATGAATTCTTTGCAAACCTTTTGATAGAATTATTCCCTGATAGTATCAAGTCTCCGATTGATCGTTCTTACAGATCGCCTATCTATGGATCAACTTTAAAATCAAAACCAAGATCAGTCATTGCTATATGTTTCCACGAATTTCAAATAAACGATCGCCTGATTCGTGTTGCCCGTATAAAAGGTATGATTGACTACCAAGATCAGAAGATTCGTATTGCTGAAGGTTTTTCATAAGAAGTTACGGCATAATGTGTTAAGTTTAAAAAAGTTATGGCGGAGCAAACAGCCAAAAATTTAAGCCTTGCCTTTGTTCTTGGGCTCGACTGAGAATCACAATGGAAGGTGGATAATTTAAATGGTTTTATTCGAAGGAGCAGGCGCAAGAATTTTTAAACTTAAAAATGACTGTATACGTGTATTGAATAGATTAAAAAATTGCAAAAATAGAAATACTATATAATAAAAAAATGACAGTTTAATAATTTTCAGTATGAATAATTGCTCTCTCTGTTTGATAAACCAGTCTAAGCTTGTTTTTCACTGTATATTATTTAGTCCTGGTTGGAAAAGTAAATAATATTGAATTATTTAAAGCGGTTCCAACAGGCTTTCTAAGAGGATGTTTGCAGTGGGGGTTGTTGTTTGACCGATTTTCTCACTTTGGGAGGAGGGAGGGGTTGGGGAGATCTTTTTTCTTGAAGCTGATTTCGGAATTTAGTCTATTCTGTTGCTTAGCTAATATATCGCAAGGTTTATTATTTGGGTTTACTATACATTTCTCTGATTGCTACTTAAATCTTTCTTATACATTTTGAGGAACTTGTTGAGGCTTTCCGCTCGTTACGTTTGAGTAATGCTCCGGGTCCAGATACATTTTCTGGAGAGTTTTACAAGATCTTTTCCTCACTGCTTTTACGTCAATTATGTTCAGTATTTTTTTGGATTCACTCAAGTCGGGCAGATTCCCTCAGTATTTTCTGAGACTTCCATTTCACTCATTCTTAAAAAGAATGAGAATCCAACTGAATGCTCTTCTTACAGAACAGTTTCTTTACTTAATGTTGATACTAAGATCCTACCTAAAGTTTTGGCCCATAGGATTGAAGATATTTTACCATCTGGCATTTCCGATAACCAAAACGGAATTATCAAAAATCGATCTTCTCACGTTAATATTCGTCGGTTATTAAATGATATTTATTCTCCTTCTAACGTGATATCGGAATGTGTTGTATCCTTAGATGTTGAGAAAGCTTTCGACACAGTTGAATGGAAATGATTATTTACAACTTTAGAAAAAAATCCACTTTGGACCCGTTTTCATTCAATGGATTAAATTACTTGATTTAGATCCTTTCACTAGGGTTATCACTAATTCTCATAATTCCAAACCATTTAAGCTTCAACGCGGCACTAGTCAAGGATGTCCGCTGAGCCCTTTGATTTTTGATCTGACCTTAGAATCCTTAGCCGTTGCTTTTTGAGAATCTAATTGTATCACCAGTATTTTAAGGAGAGACACTATTCACAAGGTCTTGCTGTACGCCGATAATCTGCTGCTATTCATTTTTAATGTTGAGACTTCGTTACTCCGTGAGTTTTCTTTACTCTCCTATTTAGCCAGTTCTCAGGTTATAAGTTAAACCTACATGAAAGTGATCTTTTCCCTTTGAATAATTTGATACCAACAAATTCAAACCTTCCTTTTAAAACTGTAAGAAACCAATTTACCTACTTAGGTGTAACAATCCCTAAAAACTATGTGTTCATTTAAAGAAAATTTGACACTTCCAGTCAGCAATGCGGAATTGGTGGAGTCAGGCTGCGATGCAGACGCCCAGATCTCGGAATCAGTTTAATTTCAGCACCCCATCACCGTGGTGGATATCAAAGTGTTGCACTGCAGGTTACAATCCAATTTCATCGTATCTAGCCCGAAATTAAGTGGATCGTCGAGCCAGCCAGCCGGTCTATTGAACTCTCCCTCTGGGTACGGGCGTCCCACACAGCGGGTCTCAATTTCGGTGATCCCATTCCTGAAGGGGATATGATATAACCAACCTGGACCTTTCTCTGGGCTTCAACTGACAGTTCCTCCTCGGTAGTTCGGATCTTCTGGGAGTCTTGGCCCATCCATCCAGCATCTCTTTTCGGGAATGCCAGCTGAAAATCCGCTTTCCATTGCGTGGACCAGCGGATGTAGCGCAGTACGACCGGGAGACAGCACACTACTGACCTTTCTGTCTGTGCCCTACCGGTCGGCGCTGTCGCTGGGTTTTTGTCACGGTCTACCCCCGATCTGTCTTACTGTGTATCTCACACAGTAATAGGTGGCCGTGTCGTCCAGTCTCAGTTTGTTCATTTGCAGAGAAACGGTGCTGCTGTCCTTGGATGCCTCGAATCGTCCTTCGACTCCAGGCGCGTACTTCGTGTCACCTCTAGTCCATACAGCGGCCAGCCATTCCAGCCCTTTCCCGGAGACCCGTTTCAGCCAGTGCATGTGATAGCTTCTGAGGTTGAACCCACTGACTGCACAGGTCAATTTGTGATGTTGTCCAAGCTTTACCACAGCTGACACGGGTTGTTTCAGCATGATATCGGATTGCACGCCTGTCAACAAAAGAAGAAAGAGCAGAATTAATAACAATGTTCCACGAGCATAGATTCACAAAGCCTCGGAGAAGCAGCCAGCCTCGGGTAGATGATAAATTGCAGAACACAGACACCTGGAAGGAAAAACAAGAGGAGACAGAAATAAGGAATGCCCCCTGTCGCGCTGAGCACTGAATTCGGCTTGGACATTTTTAAGATCAGCGGCTTTGGCTGAGACCGGATTTATGGCGAGAGGCCGTGAGCGCTGTTCAAATACACACGGAGACTGTCTGAGAGGAGGAGCCTCGGCTTGTAAAGACTCCCACACAATGATACCAGAGACAGAAATTGCTGTCCCTGCCCCCAGCAGAGATTTCAATTTCCAAAAATGTATTTGTCTCTGTACAGGAGACAGGCCAGCGGCAGTAGCCAGGTCTGGATTGAAAGTCTGTCACACTCATCGTTTTCGGCGATAAATAGTTTGTGTAAACTGAAATGCAGCGGACCCCGGAGAGAACAAATAATAAACACATGTCAGTGGACAGGTTTCCCTCTAAAAACAGGGGCTGACAGACAGCAGCCAGTGGATTGACACAACCCTGTGAGGCAGGAAGTTCGAGAAACCAGTCAATGGACAGAGATTCTGCTGAGAGACAGGAACTGAAAAAATTCTAGTCAAAGGACTGGCGCCCCACGAGAGACAGCGAGTGGCAGCTCCCGAGAGAGAAAGTCTGAGAGACACTATTTAGTGGACAGATATCGCTCTGAGTGACAGGGACTGAGTACACTAGTCAACTGGCAGATGTTCTACTTTGGAACACTATTTGAGAGACTCCGGATAGTGCACGGAAATGTAATAAGCAAAAACAGTTTTCTATCTACACCCATAGCACGAGAATCAATATAAAACGTGGAAATGGAGGAAATATTTTCTGATAAGAAAAGATTCTATCAGTGACTTGACAACATGAATTTCAGCCCCAATACATTGGCAGGTCTTCCATCAGCGGTGTTTGAAAACTCTTTGACCCGTTTTAGCCGTTGGGACGAACAGGACCATTGATACAGGGAGCTCATCTGGCGAAACCAACCAGTAGGAGAAATATTTGTTGCTGGTAACATTATGCACCCGCCTTCCCCCCACCCCCCCCCACCCCCAGTAGGTTAGCAGACAAGCCCTGCTGAATCGGTCGACATTGAAAGGAAACTCACAGGGGACGGCATCCAAACTGGAGATCATCAGGGTGGGTTATTTTGTTTACCGACCCTGGTGATGGCAGCACTGTGTGTCCCAAATTTTGCAGCCCCACTCAAATATAAACCGCGCTGATAGAATTACTAATAAAAAAAAGCTCACCCCGACCGAATTAATTTTCAGTCTTTCAGCAGATTTTATGACTTCTAGAGAAATCAGTGCTATTTCTGCAGACCATGAAGTCCTTTTTGAAGTGGAAGCAGTGTTGTCACTGAAGGAAGGTTGGTCCTAAATTACAAATAGCAACTTGTCTGGTAAAAGCAGCTGCGTATAAAGAGATTATGCATTCTGTGATACTGGTTGACGGTTCAATGTTGGGATCGAGCGGGCGGAACGTTCCAAACTTTTTATGTCCACCTGACACAACATTCCTATCATGGCAGTAATGAAAAAGATGAACGTTATATTTTCCTCCAAAAAGTCCACAATCTTGACGTAGGGCTTGGAGGCTTGTCAACTTCAGTGACTCGAAGATCTATGTTGGCTGTATTCAGAACATTGTGCTTTAGTTCTTGGCAGGGTTACCCATGACAAAGAGCTCAAAGCGTAGAGCCCGATAATCCTCAAGGATCTGGTTCTCTGTACAGGGTTATGAACGCTGACTGTTCAATAAATTGTTCTTGAAATATGAATAAGAAGTCAATACTTGTGTGCGATGGTGTTCCTCATTCTCCAGCCCGGATTTGCATGATTGACACGAGTGAAAACTGAGAGGAAGTTATAATAACTATTAATGAAACCCTGAACACTGTCATGATCAAGACAGAATTTGGTTTTCGAATATATGAACTACATCTAGCCAAGCTGTCATCATTCCAGCTATGAGGCTCCGTAACGGCAGAAATGAGGACCATGAACCACACCAGTCGCGCAATATAGAAAGGTGGCCAAAAACAGATACACTGCACCGCAACGCTGGCACTGTTTCTGCAATTTATCGTGGCATTCCCTTTTGCATTTTTCTTCAGAAGAGCAATGTCTCACGCTTGTACCGATTAAAACCTAATCTCCAATTTCTCCGGCGAAATAATCGATATCCTGCTGCGTCAATTTGACAGACGTCTGCGGTACTCACAGCTCCACTTTACATTTTGCTCTAAAGAGTTATGCGCAGCCGAAACAGTTGAGATCCCAGTTTCGGACCTGGCAAATTAGCATCCGCTGGACTTCTTCTGTATCACTACAGTCAGTCTTCCATAGCAAAGGCAATTTTATAACCAATCCATCAGGTGTCTATAGACCCCATGTGCCTTAATCTTCTGGCTCAGTTTACCACCAGGGATCTTGTCGATTTTATTATTGTACATGTAGACAACATCCACTACTCCCCCTACACCACACATCTTCGTCACGCTTCAAAATTGTATTTTCTTTTCTAAGACATAGTCTCCGACTGCATAAAAAATTCCTGACTAACATTAATAGTGCACACGACTTAATGACTACATCAAATAGTGTGGTAAGATTTATCATTCTTATATAAGACCAACAAGCACTAGCGGAACCAACCAATCAGTGCTATGAATTGTCGCGCTTGTGATATGTTTAACTTACATTCCAACAATCGGTTTTCGTTCATGTCCTCGGGTACAGTATATGTGGCCATTTTTCAGTTCACTTTGACCCCTCCTGGGTTCCGCTGTGTGATGCGGTTTCCACCAATGAGCCAAATATTTTTTCCTTGTTAGACATTTAACTAATCGCTGTAAATTACCAATATGGGTGTTAGAAATTATGATCATTTACAGGGACTTTGTGGAAAATGAGTGAGTTTGCAGAAGATGGTGACTTATATTTCCCAGGGCATCTAAGGTGTTCTCATGATGCACTTCGCCAATTAGCACTTTTCCTAACATACCGTCAATTATCTAGGCATAAGAAAAATTAAGTGCCCCCGAGGGAAACAGGCTTGTTCAAGAGAGATTATTTTCCTTTCTTTACAGGACGGAATCAGTACGTTCAATATCGCAGTAAATTGAAGCTGGGGATACGACAAGTCAAGAATCAAAGGTTATGGTCTTGTGGTCAGACTAGTCAAAATTGCAATAGATCAAGGTGTATATGCCATTATCCAGTTGTCGTCTTATTCGGACCAATTTTGACTTGCACTCGCAGGGTCAGGAAAGGATGATACCGGCAGCAGTCATTTGAATGTGTTCTTGTTTACAGAGGGTCATTTAGAAGTTAGAATATGGGCCATCGACCATAAGTGTGTAGTCATAATTGAAGTCAAGTTATTAACTGCACGGGTGAGTGGTGCAGGTGTTTGCAGGAATGGAGAATAGATTTCACCTGTTGCCTGAGATGGAGGTCTTTAATCAAATGAAAAGGTTGAATACGATGGATTTATTTTCGCTGGAAGGCGAAATCTAACTTTGGAGAAATTTATAAATTTGTCAGCAGTACAGATGCAGCCAGAGTCCGTTTCACAGGGCACACGACCGCACAAGTTTATAGTGAGAATGTAAAGAAAATCTTAGTGATATTGCCCTATTCACAGGACTATTGTTATTTCCGAAGACTTTCTAGATAAGGTGGTGCAGCTAATTCAATACGTAGTTTTGAAGACAGTTGTGAAGGTGAGTGAATTGCAAAGGCAGCGAATTAATGCGATGGAATACCTACATATGAAATGATTGTATATAGACATCTCGACCAGCCGAAAAATCTCGTTCGTGTGCTGTAAGATACTCTGATACTCTTCCACAGCATCCTTTCACGCTGAAATGTTTCATCCTGAGGTATTATGTTACTTCCCCCTATATCAGCAACTTTTAAGGTGGTGAGACTGTTGGCAAACATAGCCTACCGGGCATATTCTCTGTATTTGGACTTTGGTAGATTATTTTATTTAAATTAATTTGTTCGTGTATTTACACTCTAACTATGATGAGAGAATCACTTTATAAGCCTGTTTCTATGCTCGACCTTTTTTATCCCTTACCTGTCCAACCATTTGCTCCACAATGCTTCCTCTTTCTCGTTCCAACTTCTGACGGAGGCTCGTGGAAGTGAAACATTAACTCACGTTTCTTGCTTGCCGTGGATGCGCTTTGACCTCGTGAGCATGTCTAAATTTATTTTTCAAATCCGAATGTCTGTTTTTTAAAAATTTATTCTGACAAAAATGTGTTTCCAGGGAGAGGTAATGGCTCAAGCATTACATTCTGCAGAAAGCCCCTCTTGAGATTAATAATTCAAGACTGTAACACATTAGTGTAGTTCAGTACATGGAATATAGAGCTGTACATGCAATGCCCGTTTAGCTCACCCTTCTCTGTGCCAATCATGATGCTATTTTTAAGAAGCATATCCGCCTATTACCTGCATGAAGCATTGTCTATGAAATTGTCTCTTAGATGTTGCAATCGTATCCATTTCCATATGCTCTTCTGAAGTTCCAGGTACATACATTCCTCGTAGTTTTTTTTTAATTTCTCGTATATCATCTTTGGTATTCTCTCTTTCATTTTAAATGAATGTGGCCAACGATTTCACCGTTCGACCTTGGCATAAAGTCGCTGAATATTTTCCCTATCATCTACTGAGATCATATATTTCACCAGGTCGTCGACAGCATTTAATCCTCAAGATAATGCAATCGTATTTGTGTTTAAATTCACTCATACGTCACACAAACCAATCCAGATAACATACAAGTCACCCACCTCTCTGCCATTTCTAAAACCTCACATAATTCCTAAAATATGACGACGAGAAGTGCTCGTAATACTAAAAATGCGGTAGTGCAAAAAAATATATAGCTGCAATATTACTTGCTAACATTTATACTTATTGACACGAAAAATAACGGGATATATATTGTGGTTTCATTCAGAACACTCCTTCCAGAAGCGCAAAGTCTTGCAGGGTTTGGACGCTTGCGTGTCTCAACGACCCTGAGGGCCTTGTGCTCTGGCGCTTCCTCGGATTACTTATGCCATACAGATCAATCTGCAGAGGCTGTGCTAAGAACGATACAGACAGACAGACAGACAGACAGAGATACTTTATTGATCCCGAGGAAAACTGGGTTTCTTTACAGCCGCGCCAACCAGGAATAGTATAGAAATATAGCAATATAAAACGATAAATAATTAAATAATAATAAGTTAATCATGCCAAGTGGAAATAAGTCCAGGTCAAGCCTATTGGCTCAGGGTATCTGACCCTCCGACGGAGGAGTTGTAAAGTTTGATGGCCACAGGCAGGAATGACTTCCTATGACGCTCAGTGTTACATCTCGGTGGAATGAGTCTCTGGCTGAATGTACTCCTGCGCCTAACCAGTGCATTATGGAGTGGATGGGAGTCATTGTCCAAGACGGCATGCAACTTGGACAGCATCCTCTTTTCAGACACCACTGTCAGAGAGTCCAGATCTACCCCTACAACATCACTGGCCTTACGAATGAGTTTATTGATTCTGTTGGTGTCTGCTATCCTCAGCCTGCTGCCCCAGCACACAACATCAAACATGACAGCACTGGCCACCAGAGCCTCGTAGAACATCCTCAGCATCGTCTGGCAGATGTTAAAGGACCTCAGTCACCTCAGGAAATAGAGACGGTTCTGCCCCTTCTTGTAGACAGCCTCAGTGTTCTTAGACCAGTCCAGTTTATTGTTAATTCGTATCCCCAGGTATTTGGAATCCTCCACGATGTTAACACTGACCCCTTGTATGGAAACAGGGGTCACCGGTGCCTTAGCCCTCCTCAGTTCCACCACCAGCTCCTTAATCTTTTTCACATTAAGCTGCAGATGATTCTGCTCGCACCATGTGACGAAGTTTCCCACCGTAGCCCTGTACTCAGCCTCATCTCCCCTGCTGATGCATCCAGCTATGGCAGAGTCATCAGAAAACTTCTGAAGATGGCAAGACTCTGTGCAGTAGTTGAAGTCCGAGGTGTAGATGGTGAAGAGAAAGGGAAACAGGACAGTCCCCTCTTGAGCCCCAGTGCTGCTGATCACTCTGTCTGACACACAGTGTTGCAAGCGCACGTACTGTGGTCTGCCAGTCAGGTAATCAATAATCCATGACACCAGAGAAGAATCTACCTGCATCAACGTCAGCTTCTCACCAGTAGAGCAGGGCGGATGGTGTTGAACGCACTGATGAAGTTAAAAAACATGACCCTCACAGTGCTCGCCGGCTTGTCCAGGTGGGCATAGACACGGTTCAGCAGGTAGACGATGGCATACTCAACTCCTATTTTGGCTGATAGGCGAACTGGAGGGGGTCTAAGTTTGGCCTAACCATAGGCCGAAGCTGCTCTAGAACAAGTCGCTCCAGAGTCTTCATGATGTGGGAGGTCAATGCCACCGGTCTGTAGTCATTGGAGCCACTGGGGCGCGGCGTCTTCGGTACAGGAACGAGACAGGACGTCTTCCACAGAACAGGAACCCTCTTGAGACTCAGTCTCAGGTTGAGGACATGGTGTAGTACTCCGTATAGCTGGGGGGCACAGGTTTTGATCACCCTGGGGCTGACACCATCTGGGCCTGCAGCCTTGCTTGGATGGAGACGTTTCAGTTGTCTTCTCACCTGTTCAGCTGTGAAGCCCACCGTGGTGGCTTCAGGTCTGGGAGGGATGTAGTCACGAGAGAAGGGTAGGGGGCTGTGAGGAAGGGTAGGAGGGGAGAGTGGAGTATGTGTCGGTTGGGGGCCGACAACAGATGAATCATGTGGGGGATGGGCAGGGGCCACAGTGTCAAATCTGTTGAAGAACAGGTTAAGTTCGTTGGCCCTGTCCACACTGCCTTAAGCTCCTCTGTTGTTAGTTTGCCGGAACGCAGTGATGATCCTCATTCCACTCCAGACCTCTCTCATGTTGTTCTGCTGGAGCTTCCACTCAAGATTCCTCCTACACCTCTCTTTAGCCTCCCTGATCTTGGCTTTCAGGTCCCTATGTATTGTCCTCAGCTCCTCCCTATTTCCATCTCTAAACGTCCTCTTTTTAGCGTTCAGGATGTCCTTAATGTCCTTTGATACCCAAAGGACAGTTATTGCCGGAACTTTGCAGTCCACACAGAAGTTGATGTAACCAGTGATGCACTCAGTGACCCCATCAATGTCCTCTCCATGTGGCTCACAGAGTTCCTGCCAGTCTGTCGCCTCAAAACAATCCTGGAGTGCCTCATAAGTCTCCCCCGACCATTTCCTCACTGACCTCGAGGATGCAGGTTTATTCTTCACCAGAGGCACATAGCCTCTGATAGTCCGGTGATAGACCGGTCCTCTAGGTACGTCGGCTGAGGTTCGGCTCAGGGCCAACAGCCGTGACAACTGAAAAAAGGATGAAGTGTTCCTTATTTGCAATAGCACACTGAAGAAGCACTTTGGAATAAAATCACCCTCCAAAACTTCTGTTGAAGTTCTAGATGGATTCAGTCTTCGCATTTAAAAAAAAAATTCTTTGTGTATCCTCTGTAGTATCCTCTCTTTCATCTTAAATCGATGTGGCCGACGATTTCACGGTTCCACCTTGGAATTAAAGATATTATGTATTTCACAAGCTTGGTCGACAGGCTTTAGGGCTCTTTGTCTAAACGCCTCTCATATATAATACAAGGCAATGCAAAAAACATGCATTGACCCACTTCGGTGCCATATCGATATCGTTCGTAAATCGTGACGACGGGAACTGCTAGCAATACTCAAAATGTGGTCGAGCCAAAATTTTATATAGCTGCAATATTTCTTGCAAATATTTATACTAAATGACATGAATGATAATGGGATATATGTGAAAAACACAAAATGCTGGCAGAACTCAGCAGGACAAACAGCATCTAAGGGAGGAGGTAGTGACGACGTTTTGGGCCGAAACCCTTCATCAGGAGTGAAGTAACATGGGATGGACGAGGGGAGATAAGACGTGGGGGGGGGGGGTGAAGTAGAGATCTGGGAAGTGATAGGCTGAAGGGAAATGGGCGAGGGGGACAGTGGAGATTTATGGGAAATAAAAGAGAAAGAAAGGTAGGGCTGGGGGGAGATATACTGAGGGCGGGGGGGGCTGAGAGAGAGAAAGAGAACCAGACAAAAATTAGAGACAGGGGTGGGGTAAGGGGGGGGGCAGGGGTATCAACGGAGGTCTGTGAGTTGAATGTTCATGCCGGCAGGTAGGATGCTACCTAGGCGGGAGATAAGGTATTGCTCCATCAACCTGCGTGTGGCCTCATCTTGACGGTAGAGGAGGCCATGGACAGACATGTCGGAGTGGGAGTGGTCTGTGGAATTGAAGTGTGTGGCCACAGGGAGATTCCGCCACTGCTGGAGGACTGAGCGCCGGTGTTCGGCGAAACGGACTCCCAGTCTGCGGCGGGTCTCCCCAATGTATAAATGGCCACATCGGGAGCACCGAATACAGTATATCACCCCAGTTGACTGGCAGGTGAAGTGGTGCCTCACCTGAAAGGACTGTCTGGGGCCTAGGATGGTGGTGAGCGAAGAATTGTGTGGGCAGGTGAAGCATTTCTTCCATTTGCAGCGATAAGTGCTTGGTGAGAGATCGGTGGGGAGGGATGGGGGAATGAATAGACAAGGGAGTCGCGTAGTTAGCGATCCCTGCGGAAAGCCGAGAGTGGGGGGGGGGAAGATCTGTCTGGTGGTTGGATCCCGTAGGGTGTGACGGAAGTTACGGAGGATTATACGTCGGATCTGTAGGCTGATAGGGTGATTGGTGAGGACCAGGGGAACTCTATCCCTGGTGGGCTGGCGGGGGAATGGGGTGAGGGTAGAGGTGCTTGAAATACGGGAGATGTGTTGGAGGGCAGAGTTGATAGTGGACGAAGGGAAGCCCCTTTCTTTAAAAAAGGAAGACACCTCCTTTGTCCTAGAATGAAAGGCCCAATCCTGAGAGCAGATGCGGCGGAGTCGGAGGAATTGAGAGAAAGGGATAGAATTTTTGCAGGAGACAGGGTGGGAGGAGGAATAGTCCAGGTAGGGATATATGTTGTAAGCTTCATTTAGCACAATCCTTCCAAAGATGTGGAAGCCTGCGTGCCTCAATGACCCTGAGGGTCTTCTGATCTGTAGGATCAATCATGCAATACAGATCAAAGTGTAGAGGCTGCTATACATCAGTCCTCTAGGTCCGGGGGCGGGAAATTAGCTGAGTGCCAACAGCCCCGACAGGTGGAAAAATAGACGAAAGTGAACCCCATATGAATAAACACACTGAAGAAGCAATTGTTGATTTGCGGAAGGCCTGGGATATTTTCGGTTTGCAGAAATCATTGAAAAATTAGTTGGTTTCATCAGAATAAATTCAATACAAGAAAAACAACGTAATTGCCATGGGACTGACAGGATTTGGTGAAAGGTGATTGATGTGAAAGAGCAACTCTGTTTCTCAAACCACAGATTTTCCCTGAGCTGCTCAGTGTTGGCAGTGCAGGAGGTAGAATAACTCCAGCCGGACACATATGCAGCCGAAGATCTCACACATCCCGGGACCAACAGGAGGTAAGTACGTTTTGTCTGAATCTGTGTTCCTTGTGTACTTTACAAAAACATCGATCAAACTGACAGCAGGGAGCTGGGCTGAAAGGAGATGCTTGTGTTGGCTCAAGAAAAAATTGTAACGAAATAACATTTGGGTACTTGTACAACATAATCGAGGGTGAATCGGATCGGGTGAAATTCGGTCTGATTGTTGTCTGCACTGTATTAATGTGATAGAGTAGTTAACATGAACAACAGGCGGGCAATGTTAGTGATTCATCAGCATTCTCTGGGCTTTGCTGGTACACATCTGGGTCGCCATTCAGAAAGCCTTTGGATGCAAACACATTGATGGGCCAGGAGTCATAAAGAGGCTCGTAGGGTAAGGATGAGAGATATCTTTTTTTCAGGATATCAGTAATTCTGAATGGAAATCCTTACTAATGACGAGATTTCAAAAAAACAAACAAACCCAAATACAAATTGTTTAGATGTTGGAAACCTGACCACCAATCCAAATCTGTTGCAGATCATTTTGACCTGAGTTTCAATTTGACAGATTTGTTGTGGTGGTATTCGTGGGTTGTTCTTCCACCCCCCTGCGCTAGTCATCTGATTTGATTTGCAGTCCTTTTCTCCAGCATCCGGAATCCAACCTCCTGCTTCCCCTTTGGACCGCTCTGTAGATTGTGTCCTCGACAATGGTTCCCCTTTGAAAACATCACAAGAATAGGCTGTCTGTTTGTTATCACATTAAAGTTTATTGATTCTGTTTTGTGGAGAATGGTTCCACGTTCCTGCAACAGGACCGTACTTTGCAACTACGTCATTGGCCGTGAAGTGTTCGGGTACGATGTAAGATGCTCTATAAATGTCAAGACTGTACCTCACAAGTACTCTTACTGAATCACCAATAAAACTGGTTTCATACCCTGGGAAAAGATTCACTGTTGATGTAATGGTTTTTCTGTAGCAGCAGTGTGTTTGGGCTATGACTGGAGATAAACGGGGCTTTGCAATGTGTGGCGTCCAATGAAGGGGATGGTTTTCGTTCTCGTTTGCCCGAGAGCGAGGGATTCGTGGGCGTTTGATCGGGAGAAGATGCTAGAATGAGGAAGTCGTAGACTGCTGAATCAGTGGAATTAGAATGTAGTTGGGAGACGACAAAGCCCGGGTGAAATCGATGGAGAACGAACAGACGGGAAAACAGTGAACTCCATCGTGCGCATTAGAATATTTCATTAAAATGGGCCCTTTTTCTTTTTGTTTTCTTTTCTTTACCAACCCTATAGACAAATTAAGAATCATAAAGCTCAATCGTTTAATTGCATATTGTGTAATGCTTGTTATTTCGAGGTACTGATTTGCAACAGGAGAACGCATTACGCAGCCTTCACACAAGCAAGATGTCTCAAGTTGGCCGTGCCGGTGGCTGTGGTCCCCCAGTCTAACGCGACTGGCCGAATCTGAGAGTTGCGCTGGTTGATGTGAAACGCAATTGTTAAACAAACCCACTCAGGATGAAGGAATTAGAGAGGCTGCGCTGTCTGTGAACCCAGAGTAAAACGTTTTTATTTGAAAAGCAAAGTTGAATTAATTTCTCGTGAGTCTATGATGGGACAGGTTAGTGGAAGTTTCACTCTTTTTTAACGCTCTAATGGCTCTGTCGTGGCTGAGATGGGCAATGCAGAGGAATGTGCAGCCTGGGACAGACCACATGCTGAACATTACAATGCGGAGCTGACACACACCTGTACCTTGCGGATATGGGAGACAGCATAATAAAGCTAAGGATTGGCCAGCATGTACAAGCAAGTGGAAGATGATGTTGGCTGTAACATGAACGTAACGAAGGCCAAGACATTGACTGAGGTCAAATGGAAACAGTGCATATAAGCCAGGACAAACAGGCCACGGGACAACTTCTTCCTCCAAGGCATCAAACTGCTTAATTCATGCTAACGCAAAAGTATTTCTATCATAAATTGACTATCCTGTTGTACATAGTATTAATTATAAAAAACAATAATTGCACATTGCACATTTCGACGGAGATGTAACATAAACGTTTACCCCTCATGTATATGAAGGATGTAAGAGTAAATCAATTCATTTCAATTCACAATACAGTCAGCGTGGTCCCTCCTAGTAAAAGCAATTTATTCACACTGCTCCGTCTCCCCATTCACCCAATGCAGTAACTTCACTTGTCTGCCACATCCACTAATCTCAGAAAGGTGTCAACATGATCCCAGACCAGAAGCAGCTACTTCCTGGATTTCGATCTGAAATTCCGAACTTGGCTCTTTCTGGCCTGTGAATAAAGGGGCATTTTTACAGTTTTTTTCTCTGTGGACTCCGTTTCCTTCTATTTCACAGAATTAGAGTTGAAGCCATTTGGTCTTTTACTTGCCCGGAACTGAACATTTGCCATAATAGTTAGAGTTAGCCTAGAGGGATTTGACTCTGGGAGACAGCAACCGGAATTTATGGAGACAGACTGCGGTGCAGACGTCTATTTGTCGGGACCAGTTTTACTCCAGCTCCCCATCACCATGGTGCATATCACGGTACTTCACTGCTGATCATAATCCGACTTCGATATATCATGCCCGAAATCTAGAGGATCGTTAAGCCTCGCAGCGGATTTAATAAACCCACCCTTGGGGTCTGGCCGTCCCACACAGCGGGTCTCAATCTCAGCCATGCCAGTCCTGAGGTGGAGATGTTATAATCAACACGGGACCTTTCTCTGGGATTCAACTCTCAGCTCCTCCTCCGTAGTTCCGTTAGCATTGAGACTCATTTCTAGTGGAAAATGTACCCATTCCCAGATTATGCTCACGTGATCTGATTTATATCCGTGGATGCCAGGGTAAAGGCTGGCAGAAGCGAACGAAGAGCGTAATTAAAAGTGTTTTATTGCAACAGATATGCAGGACCGCCACCTATCACATTGAGTCACACTAGGATATAGCTGATATGTTACACCGACGTAAGATAACCTCCACCCCTCTCACTACCTCCCAGCATAGCCACTCCCCCTTCAAACTGCACCAGAAAACCAGTATTGTCTCTGATCATTAATGTTCCTAATAGCCTGACAATTTACTATCACGTGTATACGAAGGACTGACACCTGACCAGGTCGATCGGTGACCCCATACCCACTCACTGCGCTTGGCTTCGACTGCCCTCTGAAGTGACCCGCTGAGGCCCTCGGTCCATCCATCCAGCATCTCTTTCGGGAATCCGCACTAACAAACAGCCTTCGGTTGCGTGGACGGGCGGATGTGACCCCTAACGACCGGGATACAGCTGTGGCGATCACTGCTGCCCATTCCCTCAGCGCCCGAAGGGTAGGCACTCTCGCTGGGTTTTGTCCCGGTCCAGTCCCGGTCTCTCTCACTGTGTCAACTCACAGTAGTGAACTGCAGATGCTGTGGTCAAATCAACACGTGCAAACAGGCTGGAGGAATTCAGCAAGTCGGGCAGCATCCGTGGAAGCGAGCAGTCAATGGATGCTGTCCGACCTGCTGAGATCTTCCAGCTTGTTTGTTCGTGTTGATCTCTCACTGTGTCACTCGCACATTAATAGGTGGCCGTGTCGTCCAGTCTCAGGTTGTTCATTTGCAGATAAAAATTGCTGCTTTCCTTGGAAGCGGTGAACCGGCTCTGGACTCCAGGCACGTAAGTCTTGTGACTTTCACTAGAATACCACAACAATTTCAGCCCTTTCCCGGAGGCCTGTTTCATCCAGTGTCTGTCGGCATTGCTGAGGTTGAACCCACTGATGGCACAGGACCGCCTGTGGGATTGTCCGGCCTTTGCCAACGCTGGCACGGGCTGTGTCAGCAGAATATCGGACTGCACGCCTGTCAGTAATAAAAAAAAAACAGGCACTGATAAAACGAACTACGAGCATAGAATCACAAAGCCTTGGAGAACCACCCGACTATGGGTAGATGATAAATTGCAGTACAGACACCTGCTAAGCAAAGCAGGAGGAGAGGGGGATAAGGAATGTCCCCTATCGTGCTGAGCACTGAATCCGGCTTGGACATTTTGAGATCGGCGACTTCAGCGGAGACCGGAATTATCGCGAGCCGCTGAGAGCGCTCTCTGTGAGTGAAAGAAGGAGCCGCGGCTTGAACAGGCTCCGACCGTCGAAAATCAGAGGCACAGTTTCCTGTCCCCGCTCCCAGCAGATATTTCAATTTTCCAAAAGATGTCCATCTCTGCAGAGGGGACAGGCAGCGGCAGTGACCAGTTCTGGATTGAAGATCTGGTGCACGAATGTCACAAGGGGGACGTGGACACTGGACCCAAAAGCAGGACGCAGGCACCGAAGTATTAGGGGGCAGGACAGGAACAACTAAAGGACAGAACAAGATGGGGAGACCGTGGCATGCTACGGTGATCCTGGGGTGCAGAGAGTTCATGGCGAAGGCAGGACCTTGGCTAGGCTAAGGGATAGGCCTAAGGGACAAGGAATGCTGGGAGGATAGCCCCCTGGTCGGGCCGCAATACTTCTGGGCAGGGCCCGGTCTTCCAGGCAGGAACACAGGGGACTGGGCAGGTCGCGGGGCATCACCCGTCGAAAGCGATGGGTAGGAAAGGTTCGGAGTCCTCAGGCGGGCCACATAGCTGCTGGGCAGGGCCGCCTCCCAGGCATGAAAACGGGGGCCTGGGCAAGACGCGGCGCACCTGGGCAGGTTGCGGGGCACAACCCGTCGGAAGAGAGGGGTAGGAAAATGTCAGAGTCCCCCGCCAGGCAACGGCAGTCCGGCCTGCGCACCCGACGGAGGCAATTGATCGGAAGGGAGCTCGGTCCAGGGTGACTACAGGAACGGACTTACAGAACTAGATGATTCACGGTGGGTACTCCAAGCCGGGGTCAAAACGGGATAACCAGGCGAACAGCGCAACGGCGTGAACAAGGCAAACCGGACGGAATAGCAGGTACAAGACAAACAGAGGAACAGGATAAAACAGGACTACCCCCCAACTAGACTCAGTCCCAGAGCCCCTTATACACACCTGCCAGTCGATAGGTCTCAGGTGCAACTCCTTAAGCCAAGATGATCCTATTTGGGCTTAAGGGTGAAAGGAGGGACGGCTACAAGACCAGGAGTCCGGTGTCCGCGGACCGGATCAAGTCACTGAATGCGGGTTCTGGACCGGACCATAACAACGAAAGGCAATATTAAACATGGATCCATGCGAGCAAATGGACGTAATATTTTCTGACAAGAAATGATCTTTATAAGTGACCTGACATTGCTTTAAAGACAATCGTGAAGGTGAGTGAAGAAGAAAGGCAGAACAGTGAAAGGGTAAAATAGCTGCAAATGAAATGATTGTTTATAGACATCGGGCGGACGAAAAAATCCAGTTCCTGTGCTGTAAAGCACTCTGATTCTTTTCCAGAGTATCCTTTTATCTGGTCGTCGCTGATGGAGTAGCAGCTCTCTGCTCGTGCTCCTAACTTCATTACTTTTGCCTCCAACCTTTTGAAATACTACTGTTAGATGAGTTATTATAGTACTATGACTATCAATTCAGGTTTGGAAGCTATTACGGGCTCAATTACAATGCTTACTGAGGAGTTTCAACAGTTCATAAAAGAAGCGTCGGCTGATTCGCAACAGATCAGCGCTGAAATTAAACGATTAGGTACGGAATTAGTAGATATTCAAGCAACTTTAACCGAGCATGATATGAAGTTAAAAGAACATGATAAGGTTATTAATATACTGGACGAGCGAATGGATGATTTGCAAAAGCTATATGAAACACAATCCAAATACAAGGAAATACTGAGACAGAAGATTATTTATTTGGAAACCAGAGGTAGGAGAAACAACTTACGGATATTGGGACTTAATGAGCAAACGGAAGGAGATAATCCTAAAGAATTCTTTGCAAATCGTTTGATGGAATAATTCCCTGATATTATAAAGTCTCTGGCTTTGATTGATCGTGCTCAAATATCGCGTATCTGCGCATTGACTTCAAAATCCAAAGAGAGATCAGTCCTTCTATGTTTACATGAATTTCAAATTTTCAAATAAAGGATCATCTGATTCGTGTTGCCCTTAGAAAAGCTATGATTGACTACCAAGATCAAAAGATTCGTATGTTGAAGATTTTTCATCAGGATTTATGGAAGAAAGTGTTAAGTTTAAAAAAAATGTTATGGCGGAGCTATACAGACAAAATTTATTGTATCCGGTGCCCCCGGTGTGGCCTCTTCTACATCGGCGAGACCCGACGCACATTGGGGGACCGTTTCGTTGAGCACCTACGCTCAGTCCGCCACAACAGACAGGATCTCCCAGTTGCCACTCACTTCAACTCTCCTTCACATTCCCATTCGGGTATGTCCATACATGGCCTCCTCTACTGCCACGATGAGGCCAAACTTCGGTTGGAGGAACAACATCTCATATACCGTCTGGGTAGTCTCCAGCCCCTTGGTATGAACATCGAATTCTCCAACTTCCGGTAATTCCCTCCCTCTCCCTTCCCCCATCCCACCTTCATTCTATCTCCTCTTCTAGCTGCCTATCACCTCTCATGATTCTGACTTCTACTACTACCCATAGTACTTTTCTCCTAGATTCCTTCTTCACCTCTCCTGCCTACCCGCTCCCTGCTTACCCTTTCCCACCCCTTGATCTTTCCTATGATTGGTTTTCCACCCTCCCCCACCTTCTTTAGTCCTGACGAAGGGTCTCGACCCGAAACTTTGACTGCTTCTTTCAATAACACTTGAAGATGGATCATTTACATGGTTTTATACGAAGGAGCAGTCGCAAGAATTTTTAGACTAATAAAAATGACTGTATACATATGTTGAATAGATTAAAAATCTCGCAAAAACAGAAATATTATATATTAAGAAATGACGGTTTAATTTTTTTCAGTATGAATAATTGCTCTTTCTTTTTGATAAACCTGTCTAAGCCTGTTTTTCACTGTATCCTACTTAGTCCTGGTTGGAACAGTAACTAACCTTGAATTCTTTGGAGCGGTTCCCACAGGTTTTCTAAAGGGCTGTTTCCAGTGGGGGTAGATAGCGGTTGTTCTTTTAACGATTTTCTGTCTTTGCGCGGATGGAGGTGGATGGGGAGTTCTTTTTTCTAGAAGCTCATTTGGGAATCTAGTTTATTCTGTTGCTTAGCTAATATATCTCAAGGTTTATTGTTTGGGTTTACTATGCATTTCTCTGATTGCTACTTAAACCTTTCACATAAATTTTGAGGAACTTGTTGAGGATTTGAGCTCGTTACGTTTGAGTAAAGCTCTGGGTCCAGATAAATTTTCTTAAGAGTTTTACAAGCTCTTTTCCTCACTGCTTATACCTCAATTATGTTCAGCCTTTTTTCCCGATTAATTCAAATCGGCCAGACTCCCTCAAACTTTTTTTGAGACTTCCATTTCGCTTATTCTTAAAAGGAATGAGGATCCAACTGAATGCTCTTCTTATAGAACAATTTATTTACTTAAGGTTGATACTAAGACCCTATCTAAAGTTTTGGCCCATAGGATTGAAAATATCTTACCATCCGTCTTTTCCGATAAACAAACTGGACTTAACAAAAATCGATATTTTCACTTTGATATTCGTCAGTTATTAAATGTTATTTATTCTCCTTCTAACATGATATCTGAATGTGTGATATCCCAAGATCCCGAGAAAGCTTTCGGCAGAGGTGAATGGAATTATTCATTTAATACTTCAGAAAAATTTCAATTTTGGACCCGTTTTTATTCAATGTATTCAATTACATTATTTTGATCCTTTCACTAGGGTTATCACTAACTCTCATAATTCCAAACCATTTAAGCTTCAACGTGGCACTAGACAAGGCTGTCCGTAAACCCTTTGTCCTCTGATTTGGCATTAGAACCCTTAGCCATTGCGTTCTGAGAATCTTATAATATCACCGGTATTTTAAGAAAAGACACTATTGACAAAGACTCGCTGTAGGCTGATGGTCTGCTGCTATTTATTTCTAATACTAAGACTTCGTTACCCCATGCACTTTTTTTATTCTCCTGTTTTAGCCAGTTCTCAAGTTATAAATTAAACCTACATTAACGTGAACTTTTCCCTTTGAATAATTTGATACCAACAAATTCCTACCCTCCTTTTAAAATTGTAAGAAACCAATTTACCTACTTAGCTGTAACAATTACTAAAAAGCTGTAAGTGTCTATTTAAAGAAAATTTGACATTTGCAGGCAGCCATGCGGAACTTGTGGAGACAGACCGCGATGCAGACGCCCAGACCTCAAGATCAGTTTCAGCTCAGCTCCGTATCGCAGTGATGGATATCACGGTGCTTCACTGCAGGTTACAATCCGACTTCATCGTATCTAGCTCGAAATCCAGTGTATCGTCGAGCCAGCCAGCGGAGATTTTGAATCCTCCCTTTGGGTACGGGCGTCCCACACAACGGGTTTAAATTTCGGCCATCCCAGTCCTGAATGGATATGATACCGGGGTCTTTCTCTGAGCTTCAACTGATAGCTCCTCCTTGGTATTTCGGATACTCTGAGACCCTCGGCCCATCCATCCAGCATCTCTTTTCGTTAATCCCCGCTGATGATCCGCCTTCCATTGCGTGAACGAACGGATGTGGCTCAGAACGACCGGGAGAGAGTAAATTATGACCTTCCTCTCTGCGTCCTACCGGTCGGCGCTTTCGTTGGGTTTTTGTCATGGTCCACCACCGATCTGTCTCACTGTGTCTCTCGCACAGTAATAGGTGGCCGTGTCGTCCAGTCTCAGTTTGTTCATTTGCAGATAAACGGTGCTGCTGTCCTTGGATACCTCGAAACGGCCTTCGACTCCAGGCGCGTAATTCTTGCTTCCGCCAGCCGATACAGTGGCCAGCCACTCCAGCCCTTTCCCGGAGACCTGTTTCAGCCAGTACATGTTATAGTTGCTGAGACTGAACCCCCTGACTGCACAGGTCAATCTGTGAGATTGTCCGGGCTTTAACACAGCTGACACGGGTTGTTTCAGCAGGATATCGGACTGCACGCCTGTCAGCAAAAGAAGAGCAGAATTAATGAAAATGTTCCACGAGCATTGATTCACAAAGCCTCGGAGAAACAGCCCGCCTCCGGTAGATGATAAATTGAGGGACAGACACCTGGAAGGCAAAGCAGGAGGAGACAGAAATAAGGAATGCCCCGTGTCGCGCTGAGCACTGAATCCGACGTGGACATTTTTGAGGTCAGCGGCATTAGTTGAGACCGGATTTATTACGAGATGACGAGAGCGCTGTTCAAAGACTGACGGAAACTGCCAGCGAGAGGAGGAGCCTCGGCTTGTAAACACTCCCACACAATGATACCAGAGACAGATTGCTGTCCCCACCCCCAGCAGAGAATTCAATTTTTCAAAATATATTCGTCTCTGTATAGGAGACAGGCAAGCGGCAGTGACCAATTCCGGATTGAACATCTGTCACACTCAACATTTTCGGCGATAAACATTTTGTGTAAACTGAAACGCAGAGGACCTCGGCGGGAATGAATGATAAACACAAGGCAGTGGAAATGGTTTCTCCCTGAGAGAGGGGCTGAGAGACAACAGACAGTGGATAAACATCACCCTGCTAAGACAGGAAGTTTCTGACACCAGTCAGTGGACAGAGATTCTCCGGAGAGATAGGAACCGAGAGATTCTAGTCAATGGATAGGTGGCCCCCTAGAGACAGCGACGGACAGGCCCCGAGAGACAAAGTCTGAGAGACACTATTTAGTGGACAGATATCGCTCTGAGTGACAGGAACTGAGCACACTAGTAAATTGGCACATGTCCTCCTTTGGGACACCATTCGAGAGACAACGGATTGTGCACGGAAATGTGTTAAGCAAAAAATAAATAAATTGCTGTACAGTTTTCTATCTGCACCTATAGCACAAGAATCAATATAAAACGTGGAAATGGAGTTAATACTTTCTAATAAGAATGACATTATCAGTCACTTGACAACGTGTATTTCAGCCCCGATACATTGGCACGTCTCCCATCTCCCAACACTGGTGTTGGGAATCTCTTTGACCTTTTTTACCCGTTGGGAGGAACAGAACCATTGATGCAGGGAGCTGCGGTGGCGTGTCAAACAGCAGGAGAAATAGTTGCTGCTGGTAACATTACACACCCGATCTCCCCTCCCCCCCCCCAGTAGGTTAGCAGGCAAGCATTGCTGAATCGGTCGACATTGAAAGGAAATTCACGGGGGAGGGCATCCAAACTGGAGATCATCAGGGTGGGTTATTTGTTTACCGAAACTGGTGTTGGCAACACTGCGTGTCCCAAATCGTGCATCCTCACTCAAATAGAAACGGCGCTGATAGAATTACTAATCAAGAAAAGGCTCACTCCTACCGAGGTAATTTTCAGTCATTCAGCAGGCTTCATGACTTCTGGAGAAATCAGAGCAGTTTCCGCAGACAATGAAGTACTTTTTGAAGTGGAACCATTGTTGTCACTGAAGGAAGATTGATTCCAAGTTACATATAGCATCCTCTCTGGCAAAATCAGTTGCGTATAAAGAGATTAGGCACTCTGTGATGCTGGTTGAGGGATCAATGTTAGGACAGACAGTGCAGAACGTTCCACACCTTTTATGTCCACCTGACACAACATTCCCATCATGGCAGTAATGAAAAAGGTGAACGTTATTTTTTTCTCCAAAAGGACCACAAAATTTTCATAGGGCTTGGAGGCTTGACCGCTTCAGTGACTCGAATTTCCATGTGGGCTGGCGTCAGAACATTGTGCTTTGCTTCTTGGCAGTGTTACCCGTGACAAAGAGCTCAAAGGGTAGAGCCCGTTGACGGCAATCCTGATCAGCCACTTTACATCCTTCTCTAATGATAAATGCATAGCAGAAACAGTTTGAGGTCCCAGTGCCGTTCCTGGCAAATCAGCACCCGCGGTACTTCTTCTACATCACTACAGTCTGTCTTGCATAGCCAATTCAATTTTACATCCAACCTATCATTCTCTATGCGTGCCATGCGCCATAATATGCGGGACGCATGACTGCTCTTGGACTGTACTCCTTGGAGTTTAGAAGAATGAGTGGGGACCTCATAGAAACATTTCGAATGTTGAAAAGCATGGACAGAGTGGATGTGGCAAAGTTGTTTCCCATTGTGGGGGAATCTAGTACGAGAGGGCATGAGTTAAGGATTGAAAACATTTCTGACCAACCTTAATAGGGCACATGCTTTACTGACTAAGTCCAATAGTATGGTAGACTGTATCATTCTTACATAATGCCAGCAAGCACTAGTGGAAGCAGCTTGATGCGATCAAGCCGCTTGATATATTGAGCGGCTGGAGCTGCGATTGAATTCAACTGGGGCATCCGCGATGCTGAGAAAGTCGTGAATCGTACGTTCAGTAAGTTGGCCACACCGCAGGTAAAGGCTACACAGCCAGAAAGGGAATGCAACTAGACAGCGTAGCAGTAGGCAGGTAGTGCAGGAGTCCCCTGAGGTAATCTCTCTCCTAAATAGATATACTGTTTTGGATACAGTTGGGGAAATGTCTCATCAGGGGAAGGCAGCAGCAGCCGAGTTCATGGCACCATGGGTGGTTCTGCGGCACAGGAGGGAAGGAAAAGGAATGGGAGAGCTATAGTGATAGGGGATTCGATTGGAAGGGGAATAGATAGGCGTTTCTGCGGCCGCAAATGAGACTTCAGGATGGTATGTTGCCTCCCTGGTGCAAAGGGCAAGGATGTCTCTGAGCCACTGCAGTACATTCTGGAGTGGGAGGGTGAACAGCCAGTAGTCGTGGTGCACATAGGTACCAAAGATATAGTTAAAAAACGCGATGAGGTACTGCGAGGTGAATTTAAGGAGTTAGGAGATAAACTAAAAAGTAGGACCACAAAGGTAATAATCTCTGGATTACTACCAGTGCTATGTGCTAGTCAGAGTAGAAATAGGAGAATATTTCAGATGAAAACGAGGCTTGAGAAATGGTACAAAGGGGAGGGATTCAAATTTCTGGGGCATTGGTACCAGTTCTGGGTGAAGTGGGACCGGTACAAACAGGACGGTCTGCACGTGGGCTGGACTGGAACCAATGTTCTAGGGGGAGCGCTTGCTACTGCTGTTCAGGAGGATTTAAACTAATGTGGCCGCGGGATGGGAACAAGTGCAGAGAAACAGCCGGGTGTAAATAAGGGTAGAAACAAAAAGTAGTAAGGTGAAAAGTAAAAGTGGCAGGGCCCAAATCAAAAAGGGCCACTTTTCAACATAATTGTATAAGGGTAAGAGTGTTGTAAAAGCAAACTTTAAGGCGTTGTGTGTCAATTCTAGGAGCATTCGTAACAAGGTGGATAAATTGAATGTGAAGATAGTTATTAATGAATATGATATAGTTGGGATCACAGAGACATGGCTCCAGGGTGACCAAGGATGGGAGCCCAACATCCAGGGATATTCAATATTCAGGAGGGATAGAGAGGAAAGAAAATGGGGTAGGGTAGCGTTGCTGGTTAGAGAGGAGATTAACGCAATAGAAAGGAAGGACATTAGCATAGAGGATGTGGAATCGACATGGGTAGAGCTGCATAACACTAAGGGGCAGAAAACCCTGGTGGGAGTTGTGTGCAGGCCACGTAACAGTAGTAGTAAGGTTGGGGATGGCATTAAACAGGAAATTAGAAATGCGTGCAAGAAAGGAACAGCAGTTATAATGGGTGACTTCAATCTACATATAGATTGGGTGAACCAAATTGGTAAGGGTGCTGAGGAAGAGGATTTCTTGGAATGTAGGCGGGATGGTTTTCTGAACCAACATGTCGAGGAACCAACTGGAGAACAGGCCATTCTAGACTGCGTATTGAGCAATCAGGAAGTGTTATTTAGGTATCTTGTCGTGCGAGGCCCCTTGGGTAAGAGTAACTACAACATTTGTTCGTTGGCAAAACAATAAACCAGGGAAGGTAGTACAACCGTGGCTGACAAGGAAAATTAGGGATAGAATCAATTCTAAAAAGCAAACATAAAAATTAGCCAGAAAAAGCGGCACAACTGAAGACTGAGGGGAATTCAGAGTCCAGCAGAGGAGGACATGGGGCTTAATAAGGAAAGGGATAAAAGATTATGAGAGAAAGCTGGTACGGAACATAAAAATTGACTATAAAAGCATTTATAGATATATGAAAAGAAAAAGATTGGTTAAGACCAATGTAGGTCCCTTACAGTCAGAAACAGGTGAATTGATCATGGGGAACCAGGACATGACAGACCAACTGAATAACGAAGTTGGTACTGTCATCACTAAGGAGGACACAAATAATCTTCCGGTAATAATAGTGGACCGAGTGTCTAGTGAGACGGAGGACCTGAGGGAAATACATGTTAGTAGGGAAGTGGTGTTAGGTAAATTGAAGGGATTAAAGGTAGATAAATCCCCAAGGCCAGATGGTCTGCATCCCAGGGTGCTTAAGGAAGTAGCCCAAGAAATAGTGGATGCATCAGTGATAATTTTTCAAAACTCCTTGGATTCTGGATTAGTTCCTGAGGATTGGAGGGTGGCTAATGTAACTCCACTTTTTAAAAAGGGAGGGAGAGAGAAACCTAGGAATTACAGACCGGTTAGCCTAACATCGGTGGTGGGGAAAATGCTGGAGTTGGTTATCAGAGATGTGATAACAGCACATTTTGGAAAGCAGTGAAATCATCGGTCAAAGTCCATGGATTTGTGAAAGGAATATCATGTCTGACGAATCTGATAGAATTTTTTTAATGATCTAACTAGTAGAGTAGATAGGGGCAAACCAGTGGATGTGGTATATTTGGATTTTCAAAAGGCTTTTGACAAGGTCTCGCACAGGAGATTAGTATGCAAACAAAGCACACGGTATTGGGGGTAGGGTATTGATGTGGATAGAGAATTGGTTGGCAGACCGGAAGCAAAGAGTAGGAATAAACAGGACCTTTTCAGAATGGCAGGCAGTGACTAGTGGGGTACCACAAGGCTCAGTGCTTGACCCCAGTTGTTTACAATATATATTAATGATTTAGACGAAGGAATTAAATGCAGCATCTCCAAGTTTGCGGATGACACGAAGCTGGGCGGCAGTGTTAGCAGTGAGGAGGATAATATGAGGGTGCAGTGTGACTTGGATAGGTTAGGTGAGTGGGCAAATCCATGGCAGATGCAATTTAATGTGGATAAATGTAAGGTGCAACGAGACCTAAGTGTCATTGTGCACCAGTCATTGAAAGTGGGCATGCAGTTACAGCAGGAGGTGAAACAGGCGAATGGTATGTTGGCATTCATAGCAAGAGGGTTCAAGTACAGGAGCAGGGAGGTTCTACTGCAGTTGTACAAGGCCTTGGTGAGACCACACCTGGAGTATTGTGTGCAGTTTTGGTCCCCTAATCTGAGGAAAGACATTCTTGCAATAGAGGGAGTACAAAGGAGGTTCACCAGATTGATTCCTGGGATGGCAGGACTTTTATGTGAAGAAACATTGGATCGACTAGTCTTATACTCGCTAAAATGTGGAAGATTGAGAGGAGATCTTATTGAAAAATATAAAATTCTAAAGGGATTGGACAGGCTAGATGCAGGGAGATTGTTTCCGATGTTGGAGAAGTCCAGAACGAGGGGTCACAGTTTAAGGATAAAAGGGAAGCCTTTAGGACCGAGATGAAGAAAAACTTCTTCACACAGAGAGTGGTGAATCTGTGGAATTCTCTGCCACAGGAAATAGTTGAGGTCAGTTCATTGGCTATACTTAAGAGGGAGTTAGATATGGCCCTTGTGGCTAAAAGGGATCAGGGGTATGGAGAGAAAGCAGTTGCAGGGTTCTGAATTGGATGATCAGCCATGATCATACTGAATGGCGGTGCAGGCTCGAAGGGCCGAATGGCCTACTCCTGCACCTATTTTCTATGTTTCTATGAACGTTCGCCCTCGTGATATCTTTAACTTAGAGCTCCAACAACCGGTTTTCGTTCATAACCTCGGGTACAGTATATGTGGTAATTATTCCGTTCACTTTGATCCCTCCTGGCGTTCCGCAAGTTGATCTGGTTTCTACCAATATGCCGGAGTTTTCTTTCAGGTTAGAGGTTTAATTAATCGCCGTAAATTACCAATGTGGGAGTTAGAATTTATGATAATTTGCAGGGACTTTGTGGAAAATGGAGTGAGTTCGCAGAATCTATATTTCCCCGGGCATCGAATGTTTTCTTATGTTGCACTAAGTCAGTTAGCACTTTTCCTAACGTGCCAGCAATTATCGATGTATAAGGAAAATTAAGTGTCTAGCAAGAAAAAAGCGATAATTTTCCTTTCTTTTTCGGCTGAAATCGATATGTTCAGTCACGCAGGAAAGTCAAGCGGAGCATACAACAGATCAAGATGGGTGGAATCAAAGGTTATGTTCTTGTGGTTAGACAAGTCAAAATTGCAAAAGATCATGGTGTATATTATATCATCCATTTGTCGTTATAATTGGACCAATGTCGGCAAGCACGCGTAGGGTCACGAAAGAATGACACCGACAGCTAATATTTGAATGCGTACATGTTCACGGAGGGTCATTTAGAATTCAGAATATGGGCCATCGATGGTGAGTGTGTAGTCATAAGTGAAGCTAAGATATTAACTGAATGGGTGAGTGGTTGAGGGTTTTCAAGGAACGGAGAATAGATTTCACCTGCTGCCTGTGATGGAGGGCTTTAACTACATGGAGATGTTTACTAAATTGGATTTATTTTCTCTGGAAGGCTAAATCTAACTTTGTAGAAGTTTATAGAATTGTGAGCAGTACAGATGCAGCTAAAGTCCGTTTCCCAGGGCACACGATGTTTCAACTGGAGGACACAAGTTTATGGTGTGAGGGCCAGAAAATAAAGAATATCTTAGCAATATTACCCCATACACGGGACTATGGTTATTTCCAAAGACTTTCTAGATAAGGTGCTGCAGCTGATGTAATACGTTGTTTTAAAGACAATTGCGAAGGTCAGTGAATAGAAATGGCAGAAAGGTTATAGGGCGAAATACCTACAAATGAGATAATTGTATATAGACATCTGGGGCGGCCGAAGAATCCAGTTCCTGTGCTGTAAAACACTCTGATTCTTTTCCACGGCACCCTTTTACTTTGTGGCTGCTGATGGAGTAACAGCTCTCTGCTAGTGCTCCTAACTTACTTACTTTTGTCTCCAAACTTTTGAAATACTACTGTTAGGCGGGTTATTATATTACTATGACTACCAGAGCAGCTTTGGAAGCTATTACGGGCTAAATTCAAAAGCTTACTGAGGAGTCTCAACAGTTCAGAAAAGAAGCGTCGGCTGATTCGCAATAAATCAGCTCTGAAGTTAAACAATTAGGTATGAAACTAGAAGATATTAAAGCAATTCTAACCGAGAGTGATAAGAAGATAAAGGAACATGATAAGGATATTACTATACTGCTCGAGAGAATGGATGATTTGCAAAAGCCGTATGCTCTTATCAAACGAAATACTGAGACAAAAGATTATTCATTTGGAAAACAGAGGTAGGAGAAACAACATACGAATCTTGGTACTTAAACAGCAAACTGAAGGAGATAATCCTAAAAAATTATTTGCAAACCTTTCGATGGAATTATTCGCCAATACTATAAAGTCTCTGACTTTGATTGATTGTGATCACAGATCGCCTGTCTACAGATCGACTTCAAGATCAAAACCAAGATCAGACATTATATGTTTCCATGAATTTCAAATAAAGAATCGTATGATTCGAGTTGACCGTAGAAAAGGTATGACTGACTACCAAGATCAAACGATTCGTATTGTTGAAGATTCTTCATCAGAAGTTATGGCAGAACGTGTTAAGTTTTAAAAAGTTATGGCGGAGCAAACAGCCAAAATTTTAAGCCTCTCTTCGTTGTCCGGCTCGACTATGAATCACAATGGCAGGTGGATCATTTAGATGGCTTTATCGAAGGGCAGGCGCAAGAATCTTTAGATTAAAAAATTGACTGTATACAGAAATTGAAAAGATTAAAAGTATTGCAAAAACAAAAGTACTATAAATTTAAAAAATACAGATTAATATTTTTCAGTGTGAATAATTGTTCTTTCTGTTTGATAAACCTGTCTAAGCTTGCTTTTCACTGTATATTATTTTGTCCTGGTTGGAACAGTAGTTATCCTTGAATTCTTTGGAGCGGTTCGAATAGGATTTCTGTGGGGATGTTTTCAGTGGCGCCAGATAGCGGTGGTTCTTTTATCGATTTTCTCTCTTTGGGACGAGGAAGGGGGATGGGGAGTTCTTTTATCTTGAAGCTGATTTGGGAATCTTCTCTAGTCTGTTCTGTTGCTTAGATAATATATCTCAAGGTTTGTTATTTGGGTTTAATATATATTTTCGGATTGCTACTGAAACCATTCTTATAAAGTTTGAGGAAATTGTTGAGTCTGTCCACTCATTACGTTTAAATAAATCTTCGGGTCCAGATAGATTTTCTGGAGAGTTTTACAAGATCTTTTCCTCACTGCTTATATCTCATTTATGTTCAGTTTTTTCGGATTCATTCAAGTCGTGCAGACTTCATTAATCATTTTATGAGGCTTCCATTTTGCTTATTCTTAAAAAAGAATGATGATCCAACTGAATGCTCTTCTTATAGGACACTTTCTTTACTTAATATTGATACTAAGATCCTATCTAACGTTTTGGCCCATAGGATTGAAAATATTTTACCATCTGTCATTTCCGATAACCAAACTTTACATAAAAAATCGATAGACTCACGTTGATATTCGTCGGTTATTAAATGTTTTTTTTAAAAAAATTCTCCTTCTGACATGATATCGGAATGTGTAGTATCCCTAGATGCTGAGAAAGCTTTCTACCGATTTGAATGGAATGATTTATCTAAATCTTTAAAAAAAAATGCAATTTTGGACACGTTTTCATTCCATGGATTAAATTACATTATATAGTTCCTTTCACTAGGGTTATCACCAATTCTCATAATTCCAAACCATTTAAGCTTCAACGTGGCACTAGACAGGGCTGTCCGTTGAAACCTTTGCTTTTTGATCTGGCCTTCGAACCCATAGCCACTGCCTTTGGAGGATCTAATAATATCACTGGAGTGTTAAGGATAGACAATATTCACATAATCTCGCTGTACCGTGATAATCGACTGCTATTTATTTCTAACGTTGAGACTTTGTTATCCCATGCGCTTTGTTTACTCTCCTGTTTGATCTTAAATAAAAGTGAACTTTTCCCTTTGAATAATTTGATGCCAACAAACTCTAACCTTCCTTTTAAAAATTTAAGAAACCAATTTACCTACTTAGGTGTATCAATTACTAAAAACTACAAGTGTCTATTTAAAGAAAAAATTCTTACCCTATTGAACCACGTAAAAAGGATACTATCAAATTGGTCCCTTCTTTCTTTACTGCTGATTGGTCGAATTAACTCTATCAAAATAAATATATGATCGAAATTTATATATCTTTTTCAGGCATTGACTGTTTTTATTCCTAAATCTTTTTTTGAGTCTCTGAACTCTGTTATATTCTTATATATGGAAGAACAAGCGTTCCAGATTAAATAACATTCATCTTCAGAAAGATAAAACGAATGAAGGATTAGCTTTACCAAATTTTAGATTTTACTATTGGGCAGTTAATATAAGAAATCTTATATTTTGGTTATATTACATTAATCCTGAGGATTCACAGATGTGGGTTTATTTAGAAGCTAACTCTGTTAATAAATTTTCTATTATTTCTCTTATTGGATCCTCACTTGCTTTGTATTTGAGTAAGTTAACTGATATTCTGGTAGTTAAACACACTATGAGAATTTGTTTACAATTCCGAAAATACTTTGACTATTGAAATTTTCCCTTTCGAGTCCCATTTTTTTTCTGATAATTTTTTTAAACCGTATATGATTGACGTGGCTGTTAAAGAAAGGGATAGGTTAGGTATTAAAGCTTTCAGGTCTTGTTTGTAGAGGGAAGTCTCTTTTCGTTTGAACAATTGTCAACCGTCAAATATATAGTAAACTCAAAACTCATTTCTTTCGATACCTACAAATAAGGGATTCTTTTCGGTCTCAAATAAGTACATTTCCTAAAAGTCCTTATAAGAATCTACTGGATGTAATTTATAATTTGGAACATTTTTATAATGGATCTATATCTAATGTTTATAATATGCTTTTGGGAATAAGAAGCGTTCCTTTAGATACAATTAAAAATGTTTGGGAACAAGATTTACAGACTTCAATGTCTGAGGAAACTTGGAATCAAATTGCTGAATTGGTTATCACTTCATCTTTATATACCCGCCATTCTCTTCTACAATTTAATGTGGTCCATCGGGCCAATATGAATAAGGATAAGTTGTCTCCGTTTTATTTAGATATATCCCCGTATTGTGATAAATGCAATACTGGAGAAGCTTCACGCATTCATATGTTTTGCACATGTCCGAGTCAGGGAAAATATTGGAATGAAGTATTTGAAGCTTTCTCGATATATTCAAGATAAACTTTAAGCCTAATCCTTTCACCACTTTATTTAGTATTGTTGCAGGAAAGGATATTATTTTGCAGTCATCTGACTTGCACATTTTTGCTTATGTCTCTTTTGGCCAGAAGAACGCGCTTGCTTAAATTGAAAGATGCGGTCCCTCCTTTTCACGCCCAATGGATATGATGTCATGGTTAAATTTAGAGAAGATCGAACGTTCAATCTTTGTATCTAGTCAACAGCTTCAAACATTTTGGGGATCTTTTCTAAATTATATTCAAATGCTTTGATTTGCTGTTAAAGTACAGATGATGACTAATAATTTAATTTCCTGTTTTTCATTACTAATCAGCTTCGGTCATGATCGTGGGTTAGATTTTTTATATAATAAAATTACTATACTTCAATGTAATGCATGAATTAATCTGTATGAATACAGGGAAAAGAGTCTTTATATGCGATTTAGTATAGTATATTGATACATATATATTTTTTCTTGTACTCTGTATTCTTATACGTAACTTTATAAAACATATTGGAAAGAAAATCGTGAGCAGGACAGATGCAGTCAGAGTTCGTTTCCCAGGGCACAAGAGGTTACAACCAGAGGGCACAGGTTTATGGTGAGAGGGCCGGAAAGTAAAGAATATCTTAGCGATATTACCCCATACAGGGGGCTATGGTTATTTCCAAATAATTTCTAGATAAGCTTGTGCAGCTCATACAATAGGCAATTTTTAAAGGCAATTGTGAATGTGAATGAATAAGAAAGGCAGAAAATTGATAGGATGAAATAACTACAAATGAAATGATCTTATATAGACATCTCGGGCGGCTGAAAAATCCCGTTCATGTGATGTAAAACACTCTGATTCTCTTCCACGTCATTCTTTACGGTGAAATGTTTCACACTGAGGTATTATGTTACTTCCACCTCTGTCAGTACTTTTAAGGGTAATAATGTTGGCAATCCTGGCCTACTGGGCATATCTTCCTTCTCTGTATTTGGACTTCAGTAGATTATTTTATATGTTAATTTGTTCGTGTATTTATTCTCAAACTATGATTAGACAACTGCTTTATAAGGGCCATTTCTATGTCAACGTGTATATCACATCACCGCCCAAACGCTTGCTCCACAATGCTTCCTCTTTCTCGTTCCAACTTCTGACGGAGGTTTGTTTTGAACTGAAACGTTAACTGGCGTTTCTTACTCGTCGTGGATACGACCTGACCTCGTGATCATTTACAGATTTATTTTTGAAATCCCAACGTCTGTTTTATTTTGAATTTATTATGGCAAAAATCTGTTTCCGGGGACGTAATGACACAAGCATTAAATTTCACAGACTGCCCGTTATGAGTTTAATAATCTAAGACTATAATACATTAGTGTAGTTCAGCACTTAAAGATAGAACTGTAAAGGAAATGCCTGTTTAGCTCACGCCTGTCTGTGGCAATCATGATGCTATTTTTAAGCTGCATTTCCGCCTATTCCCTACATGATGCATCGTCTATGGCATTGCCTCTTAGATGTTGCAAGAGGATCCGCTTCCATATGTTCTGCCGAAGTTCCAGATACTTTCAGTCTTCGCATTAAAAAAAAAAAAAATTCTCGTGTACCATTTCACGGTTCCACCTTGGCATAAAAACAGTGATTATCTTCCCTATCATGTTGTGAAATTATATATTTCACCAGGTTGTGGACAGGCTTTAATGCTCAAGATAATGCAATCCTATTTTGTTTAAACTCACTTATATGGCATACAAGCCAATCCAGATAACATACAAGTGACCCACCTCTGTGCCACTTCCAAAACCTCACATCCTTCCTCAAATATGACAACGAAAACTGCTCGCAATACTAAAAATGAAGTCGAGCAAAACATTTATAGAACTATAATATTACTTGCTTACATTTATACTCATTTACACGAACGATAACGGGATATATACTGTAGCTTCATTCTGCACACTCCTCCCAGAGGCGCAAAGACTTGTAGGGTTTGAAGGCTTGCTTGCCTCAAGGCCTCTGACGGCCTTGAGCTCTGACACTTCGTAGGATCGCTTATGCCATACAGATTAAATTGTGGTGGCTGCGCTAAAAGTGATAGACCGGTACTCTAGGTACGTGGGCTGGGGTTCAGCTCAGGGCCAACAACCATGACAAGTGAAAAAAAAGGACGAAGTATTCCTCATATGAAGTGACACACTGAAGAAGCACTTAGCAATCTAATCCCCCTCCAAAACTTCTGCTGAAGTTCCAGATGCTTTCAATCCGCATTTTAAAAAAAATATCTTGTGTCTCCTCTTTAGTACTCTCTTTCATCTTAAATCGATGTGGCTGACGATCTCACGGTTCAAACTTGGCATTAAAGTTATTAGATATTTTACCAGCTTGGTCGACAGGCTTTAGTGCTCAAGACAATGCAGTCCTAGTTTGTCTAAATATCCCTCATATATCATACAAGGCAATACAGAGAACATTCATTGACCCACATCTGAGCCATATCCAAAGCATCGCATCACTCCTAAAATGTGAGATGAGAACTGCTCGGAATACTCAAAAAATAGTCGAGCCAAAATTTTATATAGCTGCAATATTACATGCAAATATATATGCTCAATGACATGAACAATAGTGGGATATATGTGGTAGGCTTCATTTAGCACATTCCTCCTAGAGGTTTGGAGGCTTGCGAGCCTCAATGACCCTGAGCGTCTTCGCTCTGGCGTGTGGTAGGATCACTTATGACATACCGATCAAAGTGTAGAGGCTACGCTAAGAGCGAAAAAAAACAGGTCCTCCAGTTCCGGGAACGTGGGTTTAGCTCAGGGCCAGCAGCCCTCACAAGTGATAAAATAGACAAAAGTGATCCCCATATGAAGTGACACAGTGCAGAAGCAATTAATGACTTGAGAAAGGCCCTGGGATATTTTGGGCTTACAGAAGTCAATGAAAGACAAGTTGATTTCATCAGAATAAATTCAGTAAATTAAAAAAAAAATGGAACAGCGTAGTTGCCACGAATCAGACTGACAGGAATTGGTTAAAGGTCATTGATGTGAAACAGTAACTCTGTTTCTCAAACCACATATGTTCCCTGAGCTGCTCAGTGTTGGCAGTGCAGGAGATAGAACAACTCCAGTCGCGCAGATTTGCAGCCGAAGATCTCATACATCCCGGGATCAACAGGTGGTAAGTACGTTTTGTCTGTATCATGTCCTGGGAGACGGGAACAGAGAGACACCAATACATGGATAAATATCCCGCTGAGAGTCATGGGCTAAGACACACAAGTCAATTGACAGATGATTTCCTGAGGGACGCGATCGGAGAGGCATTGCCCAGAGTAAGAAAATGCATTAAGGAGCAAAACGAATAATCACACTATTATCTGTCTGCACCCATAAAAGGATAATCAATATTAAACGCAAATCCCTGGGTGCAAATACGTGTAATGTATACTGATGAGAAATGTTCTTGTAAAGAGGCCTAACAAATTAATTTGACTGCTAAGTCCTGGGCACATCACTCTTCACCAGTGTTAGGAAGCTTATTGACTTGCCTTACCCGGTGAGAGGAAAATATGTTTTGATGCATGAAGATCAGGGGAAGCGGAGAAACAATTGTTGTTGGTCACAACATACTCCTCAGTAGGTTAGGAGACAAGGGCTGCAGAACGGTTCGATAGTGAAAGAAAACTCACAGGAGTGAGCCTCCATGGCGGAGACCAGCACACTGGGTAAGGTTGTTTACACAACCATGACGGCGGTTCTGCGTGTAGTAAATCTTGCATCCTCTTTCAAATATAAACTGATGTGATAGAATTACTAAAGAAACCAAAGATCACCCCTGCCAAGGTGATTTACAGTCGCTCAGCATCTTTCATGACTTTAGCACAAATCAGAGCAAGTTCCCCAGACAATGTAGAAAAAAAATTGAAGTGGTGTCACTGTTGTAATGAAGGGAAGGTGTTACACAATGTAACCTCTCTGAAGCAGTAATGACGTATAAACATATCTGGCATTCTGTCGTGTTGGTTGAAGGGTCAATGTTGGGACGGATAGAGGAAACCTTTCCTATCGTTTTGTGTGGACTATGGCAGGAATCAAGATACCGAACAAAATGGAAAGATGAGTCAGTTTACGAAAATCAAGAGAAGCGTTGGAAAAGGAGTGCGTTTTCTCCCCTGATTTGTTTAATGTGTACAGAGGAACGATATCACAAAAATAAGAGACATCGTGGGGATCAATGTTGGCGGGGAAAACATCAATACTTTTAGATATGCGGATGACACTGTGATCATTGCAAGTACGGAAGAAGAACTTCAAAACATAATTGATATAGTTGTTGAAGAAAGTGCAAAAATGGGTCTATCTATCAACTGCAGAAATACAGAATGTATGGTCATATCCAAAAACAAGGAGAATCCTAACTGCAGGTTGAGAATAAACGGGGAAGGCATAAACAAAGTAGAGAACTTTTGCTACATAGGAATCTGCGTGATATTAGATGGCAGATGCGACATGGACATTCAATGAAGAATAGGGATGGCAAAAGACAACTTTACGAGAATGAAGAGTATACTGACCAACAATAAACAAGGCATGACCTAGAACACTGATATACTACGTTTATCCAGTTATGTTACATATCTCAGAATGTTGGACAATATCTAGTAACATGATGAAACGAATTGAAGTAGCATAGATGTGGTTTTTGAGAAGGATGCAAAGAATATCATGGAGGAAACGAATATCTAGTGAGGATGTCATGATCAGAGCAAGCACAACAGAAATAATGTATGAGATTATGAAAAGGCAACGCGACTTAATTGGACATGTGGTTAGGAAAAAGGAGTTAGAATGCACGGTAATTGTGGGAAAGATTGAAGGGATAAAAGCAAGAGGAAGGCAAAGACAAATGATTATGGAGTCAGCAGACAGAAAGCTGGAAATGAATACCAATGAATTGAACCACTTGACACGAAACAGGTGTAGGTGGGCCATGGCAATCAACGGTCAAACAGGGCATGGCACCTGATGATGATGAAGATGATGATGATGATGATGATGAGACAGAATTCAGAGCTCCACCCACACCACACATCGTCCTCATCTTTAAAAAAAAGTTTTTCTTTTCAAAGACATGGTCTTCCGTGCATAAAACTTTTCTGCTCAACATTAATAGGGCATACCGACTGTGTCAAACAATAAGCCAAGATGTATCTTTCATGTATAATTCCAGCAGGTATCTATTGAGCCAACTGCCATCTACCTGTGCTGTAATCGTTCGCCGATCCTATGCTTACTCTTGTTGAGAATAAAGTTCCTTGGACGGCAGAGTAGTGCAGTCTGTAACGTGGTTATCCCAGACCTCCAACTGCCGGCTTTCGTTCATGACCTCCGGTGCTGTCTGTGTGTACAGGTTCCCTGTTCTCTTTGTGACTTCCTGGTTTTGAGCAGGGTGATCTGGTTTCCACCAACATGTTATTGCCTATTGGACGGAATAGGTTATAGGGAAATGAATGACATGCGTGATTTATGGAATGCGTTGAGTTTTGGAATGTGTGTGGTGGACCAACAGGTGTAATCGTGTAATGAGGGATAAGCTGCATTTCATATGTGCTTTGCTCTTGAATTGACCACGAGCAAGGCACTCAGTTGCCATCAATAATCGTTAAAAGTTTATGAAGGCGGGGGTGGTGTCAAGAATTTATGTGAATGCAAATGGTATGTTAGTACTTGAGATGACCAGTACACAGTCTACAATGTCTTTTCAATGATAGTCTTCTATCGTTACAATACGAAGTTCACAATCAAGCGAGTATAAGGATAGAGATGGAGTATAGAGAACAGGTAAGTACAAACGTGTGAAGTAATATCGAACTTGACATAAGAGTACAAGAATAATGGAAGTATACATAGTAATGTGGAGGATTACAGGGATCTTGGGGTCCAAAACTCTGCTACTGTTCTGTGCCATTTCAGAGCCCAGATTTGCATCTTGCTAATATACTGTTGCATTCCACACCAACCTTCTACACAATGGGAGATGACCTGATAGAGGTCTACAAGATGCTGATATCCATTGATCGTGTGGATAGCCGGAGACATTTTCCCAGGGCTGAAATGGCTATCACGAGAGGGCACAGTTTTACGGTGCTTTGAAGTAGTTACTGAGGAGATGTCATGGGTAAGACTTTTACACAGAGTGTGGCGAGAGGGTGGAATGGGCTGCGGCGACAATTGTGGAGGCGGAAAAATATAGGGTCTTTTAAGAGACTCCTGGGTAGGTACATGGAGCTCAGAAAAATTATGTCAGGCATTCATCTTTAACTTGAAAACTTGTACGAAGCTTGAAATATTTTTTTTTTTGCTTTACTGTATTTCATTGTATCCTTTAATTAATACAGAACTAAAATGCATGCGATTTTTAAATTTTCGTTGCAATTACAAATGGGTATTTCAAAGACACATTTAAAGAAACAGGTACGTTTCAGGCCACCTAAAATGTCTTGCTAAAAGCAATAGTTGGGCTGTACAGCTGAGAAAAGGAGAGGTAGGAAGTTTGGTTTTACTTTAAATCTTCCCTTGCTACTTCTAATGTTTGTGCATAATTTTTGATATTATATCAGTTCAACTATTAAGCCAGATTCAAATGGCAATTTCAGTTTATTTGCTCTGGACTAACTGAGGCTGAAATAAAAAGTACTTCAATGCATTCGAGACCATGGCTGTGTCGTAAAGCAGCCCAATAATTTCTTATATGTGATTGTTTCGGAATTAAACAATGCAGATTTGTAAGATTGAAAAAAAATATTTAAGATGATGGAATCTAATGGCGTGATATTGAACTTCTGAGCCTTTTAAAGAGTTCTTGCTTTAGAGGTAATCTGTGAAATTTCGGGTAGGCCTGGAAGGTAGACTTTGTATTTCAGGCTGGAATCCGCAGCCTCTCACAGAATCCAGCTCTTCAGACGAAGTAACTTGAAGTGCACGTGAAGCATAGTAACCTTCACCGATACAGCTGGGAGCAGGACAGAGAATGACATCCCATATCGCGTTGACTTTATTAATCATACATTGAAACAATGGGCCAGAGATCTTCCGTTGTGTGCAACCAATACATTTCTGGGATTAAACCTCCAGTTGTCAATTGAATGCAGGAAACGAAAAAAAAAATACACAAGCCAAAGACTTCCCCTGATACAGCGTATTGATCACGAATAGGAGAAAAAACCCCCAAAAAAACACAACAACTCAAAAGAACTCTTCAGTAAGATTCACAACTTCCAAAGCTCAATGCATATATACAGATATTTCCATTCTAAGTGACTTTTAAGAGGGTTTTATAGGGTTAGGCAGCACACGTAAGATGATATAGGCCCGAAATCTTGATGGTTTATTCATCTCCACAAATGTTACCTGACCTGCTGAGATCACCAGAATTTTGACCGTTTTATTCTGGATTTGTAGCGTCTGCAGAATCCTTTGTATTTGTGACACGGTAATTTCTTCCCTCGAATTGTCATGCCGATTCTTCCTTGGCCCGATTTGACCATGCAAACCTTTTGCTTTTGACACACAAAACTTACTTGGAGGCTTTTGTTTGTATTAGTCTGTGCAGTTCTTATTGAACTACATGTTCAAATGCATTGTAGAGCCTTTATGGCATTTTATTAAACTAATTAATCTTTCACTATGCTTTAAACGTGCAACTTTTTCTCAATCTTCACATTTAGATCTCCTTACGAATTCTTCCCGAAGCCTTTGCCTCATGCCTTTGATAATATTACTATGAGAAGCAAAATATGCATCACACAAATGTCTTTCAACATCAGATACTTACATTGACACTTAGCTTTGTTTACACCAATGAAAAAAACCCCGCACATCTGGTCCCTGCTTATCAGTAACATAGTTTGATCCAAGCAACGTCCAAACGCATCTCCTCTGCACTTTCTACAAGGCATATTCTGATAAAACAAGAAGAGAATTCATAAAAAAAAATGATAACGCTCAATCGTTGGGAAAGACCTCGAGGGTAGTAATCTCAGGATTACTTCTACAGTTACGGGATATGAAGCGACGTAAGAGTATATGGCAGATAAATACATGTCTGAAGAAGAAAGAGCGTTGGAAGCACTAATAGTTTGAATCTTTTGGGACCCCGTATGAAGTGTGGAGCGTGTGTGGACTTGTACATGAATGTCAGTTTACACCTGCAACCTCCCGACAGACAGATTTTCTACTGCTATTTTAAACCAAGATTTATATGTGGTCATCATCAAGCACCAGACAGGGAAATGTGAGGCTGGATGTGCTGAATGTCAGTGACAACAAGTTCAATAGGAACGTCAGAAAGAATAATGAAATGGAGAAATAAAAGGCCTATTGGAATGGATTGTATTTAGTTCAATACAAATGGTGTATTATCTATTATCCATTGAGCGTTTCTGACTGGATATAAGTTGTTAAGTACGTTGAGGCATTATATATTTGGGAAAAGTACAGAGTACTTTACGAGGAGGAGGGCAAACCTTGACTCGCTCTGAGGTAGTGGTGCCCGGATGATGACTGATGTATTATTGCGGAAGCACTTTGGGACCACTGACCATAGGTCTATTAGTTTTAACATAACGCTGGAAGGTCTCAGAACCAATCCACACTTTCAAGTTTTAAATTGGAGTAAGGCGAATTTAGACGCCAGAGAAAGATGCTTGCAAAGATTGATTGGAGTAATGCTTGAAGCAGTCTGGTGGTGTCTAAAAGGACCACAGAAAGTAGAAGGCCTTAAAAGTGAGATATTCAAGGTATTCATGTTCCTGTAGTAGTGACGGGCAAGAATGGTAGGGGGAGGATACACCATATGATGTGGATATTGATGCTCTGGCGTGGAAAAAGGAGGAAATATCGGTCAGTTAGATGTAGCTGGGTTAGATTGATTAGCTGGAACAATATTGGGGACGCCACAATGTAGGGAGGTAGCAATAATCATTGCGAAATGAGCCAGCCTTGGTAGAGTAACTTAAGGAGATCTCAAAGCAAATTTAAGTCTTTTGAAGGCATATCAAGACAAAACAAATGGGAGAGTAGGGCTCCTCGAAGACGATTAGAGGTATATTTACATGGTCCTATTGTAAATATACAAGGACCTAAATAAGTGTTTTTTTTTTTCCGAATTTTACCGCACAGAAAGACTTGGCTTCAGACCCAGTTAATGTAAGGTGGAAGTTCATGATGACAGTCTGTATTACAATAGAAGAGGATCTCTAGGTCTCAACATCTATGCAGGTATATAGAACGCCAGGGCTTGATAAGGAACTCATATCTAAGCGTATCACTGGAGTCTGGAGAAGAAATTGCTGGAGCCCGACGTGAGACACTTGCATCACCAATATCAGCGGGTACAGTGACGGATGGCAAACTCTGTGCTTTATTTACTATGGTTTGCAAAGGAAAATCATGGAACTACAAAAAACAGAATCTAACCTATGTTTTAAGTAAGTTAATGTGAGGATTCGAGGGGATCCTTTTACAACCTAACGACATAATAAAACACTTTTCAACAGTAGATGGCACACATCCGATTTAAAGAAAACTCACTTGGCACAACTGACAGCTGCGTGCTGTCTCCAAATATCAGCTTCCTCCTGTGGAGTAAGAATGAATTAGTAAAAAAGTTGCGAATTGACTCTTACTCTATTTTCTCATCGCGATCTGTCAGTGAATTTTAAATCTTTGCACTTACTGATAAAGCAAGTGTCAGCTGAAATGCTGTAATTTTGTTCCAGAGGGACGGTTGTATTCTGATGGTGGCAGAAAATTACTTCAAACATAAACATACGGAATTGAAACTTACAAACAAGTCCGCCAGCGTAGTATCAGTGCCAAATGAGGTCTTAACAGTTGTGTCAAAGTAATTCATAGAATAACCATCCTTCCAGAACACCGCAGTGAAGCAAAGGAAAATTAAAAAATAAGAGAAGATCTGCATGTGCTAGAAATCGAAGGAGCACACAAAATGCTCGAGGATCTTCGGAGGCCAGGCAGCAGTGTGCAGTCGTGGTTACGCACCGATTCTCTTCAGCAGCAACGTTGACTGTACTCTTTACCATCGCTGCTGCCTGGCCTACTGAGATCCTCCAGCATTCTCTATCTGTAGCTAAGGAGCACTTACAGTTAATGCTCGGGCTCAGAGTCTCAAATATTGCTCTATGCAAAGGAGTTTCAAGGAAAACAATGATAAATCTGTATAATTTGCATCTCAAGATAAACCTGCACATTCAAGGCATAGTTATCTAGTAATATAATGCAATATAAATAATACTCTTATTGAATCAGAGAAATATGATTCTGCCGCAAAAGCCCATTTGTCCTTTTAACTTTACACTTACGAATTCACGGTTGTTTAGGGCGGAAACAGGCTCTTCGGCCCGTCTCGTTTATACAGATCCATATGTACTTTAAACCAATTCAATTTGTCTGTGTTTGTCCCATTTCCCTCCAAACATTTTCACTTCATGTACCTGTCCAAATGTTTGCCTGAGTCGCCTCTTTTATGGAATTATGCATCCAATATATAGTTATCTAATTACCTTCCAGGGCACTGATATTCGTTTCGTATATCTGTTAGTTTCCAAAAATGCGCCATTTCACAATTTATTGAAAAAAATACTAACTGCCATTTCCTTGCTCAATTTCTCAATGGACCGCTCTAAGGTAAACTTAGCGAAACTTCACTTCTCATTACCGCACTATGTAGGGCATCAACCGTAACGGTGCCAAACTTCCTTCCAAACAGGTATATTGGAGAACCGAATACTGAACTGCGCAGAACAGAACTGATTATATGACTCCCAATATATGTAAAATCCAATCACAACCATTGCTTCCTTCCAACGAGGAAATATTTTATCAGTTTACTATTTCACTTTGGATTCTTCGCTCTGACTATAGGGATGTGGGCACCGTGCCTCACGATGTCCTCCTACTCCACTTGGTCACATCCTCAAAAACATAAAATGATTTTTCAGACATGACCTCCGACAAAAATGTCATGCTTACTATTTAGATAACTCTGCCCGGGGGGAAAGTGACTGTGATCAGTCACAATATCAGCCATCCAACAATAAACACAACCTTTCCCCACACGTATTAGCAGCACCATTTGAAGCTTACTGTGTTTTTTGAATTAAAAACACATTAGCAGCCCGCCAGATATTCGATATTGAGACATCCCTCAATTTCAGCCACCTACGTTCTATTTGCTCAGTATTGCAACTATGTGCTTCTTCTTCTTCTTCTTAAGTGCAATGTCTTCTAGCCGAAATACCACATACTATATAAATAGCATGTTTGTCATTTAGAACTTGAACCCAGTCCAGGTGGTGGAGTCAGATATAACAAATTCTTTACAGGGACATTCAGTCAAGGACTTTAGGCAAGCCATCGCGAAAACGCTGTCCTTACTGCGGCAAATAGTATTCGTGCAGATGGGTCAGCGTGTTGGAATGCACATCGGCAATCGAAGGCTATACACGACTATGACTTGATACCTCTGTTCATAGTCAATCACTCCTAGTGTCGGCAAATAGTGCATGAGCCACGCTTTGAAAGGCACCTGAGTGCGAAACGGAGTGGGCATTTGATATTGCTGGAACTGCTGTTGCATTTCACTAGAGCTGGTTGGCCGAATAGATTTCTGTAGTATTGTAGGAATATTGGAGGAAAACTCAAATTACCTCAATTGTGAAATTCGGCAATGAATTTTAGACTACTGATTTATAATGAATTGCTCTGCATTGTTGTTGACAGTGTCCTTCAGCGCAAAATTTCTTGTAATTATGGATTTTAACATTCATGATGCTGCATTCACACTGCCAATCCCATCCACCTTGACCAAGTCAGCAGGTGCATGCAAAATAACCCCTTTGAACATTATATTGTTTTACTCACTCGGTTGTACGGTCATTTGAGTCCAATCACACAGTATTTTCTGTGTATACACCACATTAACCCACACTTAAAAACCTACACCAAAATACCCAAGGGCCACATTACAGCACTCTCTCCTTATTAGTATACCCCAAGTAGTTCCTCCAATACCACCCCACAGGTTCCTTCAATCTTTGATGAAATATAACTTACAAATACCTGTTTTACATCGTAAGAAGTTCCTCAATGTGAACAATTGTTTTAATACACTTCATCCTAATTCAAGAGAGAACCAGAGTGGCAAATTTGACCCAAAGGGGGTAAACCGCTACTGGTAGATCCGTCCCACCCTAATCCGCGTAATTTGGAATGTAGTCTTCAATGGAGCCACATCAAATTTGCAGTAGTAGTAGCAGTAGTAGTAACAGCAGTAATAATTATAATAGCCACCGGAATATTCCGAAACTTTCAAGCAACTGATAAATTAGCGTGCTGCTATGCCCGTACTGTGGTTTTACCAGCCTGAAATAAGAAATGAAACATTGTTTGCAGAATGAAAGTCATTTTGAAAACTCTTCCAAGGAATCATTCTTCCAAATTCTCCAGTAAATTACGGAAATGTATGACTTTATAGCTAGAATAATGCTCTAAGCATTGGTTTGTATTCATATGAATTGGCTGGATGCCATTGTAGCAACTTTGTATCACTGTAATCAAAGGTATGCATGACAAAGGATGATCATAAATAGCACACGGGTTGTACTTATAAGGTATAGCTTACTTTTGCCAAGCCCATCAAAGGGCCGAAAAGTAGAGAAAGCAAAAACAGTCTTAGCAATGAAGATTTGAGAGTTCATGTGTGTCATGGTCCGGGCCGTGAAGTCCGCGTTCTGGCACACGCTCCGGTCCGTGGACTCAAGACTTCAGGTCTTCCGGCTGTCCCTTGACCCATCTGGGGCTTAATCGTCGGCATCTGATTCTCGTCTTGCTGCCGGGAATATAATTGGCCCTGGGTTCGAGTGTAGGCGCTGGTTTGTCTTGTCAGTATCCTGTCCTTGTCGCTGTGTGAGTTCGCCCCGTTAGTAACTTGTCCTCGCCTCCCTGGGGTAAGTCAGGCTGTCATTGCAGTTACCCTGAGGCTGGACTGTTCACTTCCGTCCCTCTGAAGTCCTGCTCTCTGCCCAGGTTTGAAGCCCAGCCGGCTACGTACGCCTGAAGCCCTGCCCTGCAACCTGTGTCTGAAGTCTTGCCTAGCCTCGCCTCGCCTCTGCCTGGAACCTTGCCTCACCGTGCCTCTGCCTGGAGACTTGCCTCGCCTCTCCTTGCCTCTGCCTGGAACTTTGCCTCGCCTCGCCTTGCCTCTGACTGGAGCCTTGCCGCTCCTTGCCTGTGTATGGAGCGTCGCCCTGTTTGGAACTGTCTGTCTTTCACCATGCCTTCGCTAGGTAGGTCCGGCCGTTTTGCTGTTGCCTAGCGTTGGGAACTGTCTGCACTTATCCACGCCTTCGCTAGGTAGGTCTGGCTGCTTAGCCGCTATCTAACGTTCGGATCTGTCTCGTGCTGTTAAGTGTTCTGTGTGATGAGTCTCGGCCCAAAGTACTGTACCCAAGAAATGGTCCCGGCTCTGTGTTTGTTTTATGAATCCTGGCCCTCCGTCATGTACCCAAGGAGGCTCTATGTTCCTGTCTTTCCCTCGACCCAGGCTCTGTGTTCTGCGTTCCTGCTCTATCTCGTCCTAGGATCAGTGTTCTGCGTTCCTGTCTCTTCCTCGACCTAGCCAAGGCTTCAGGGCCTCGTCCTGTCCTAGTCACGTCCAAGGTCCTTGTCCTGTCCAAGCCACGGTTTTGTGTTCTTGTCTTTTCATTTACCTCGCCCAGCCCAGGACTACCTTGGCCAGCCCGGTGCTGGGGTTCCCTTGTCCTTTCCATGAGTCTCACGTCCAGTCCTGTTGCCTGCCATTGTCCTATAGGCACATCTTGTCCTCGCCTGGGTCTGGAGTCCAAGCCTGAGTCAAGACCCAGGTTCTTGGTCCTTGTCCAGGCTCCGGCTGGGAGTCGAAGCCCAGGCTCCAAGTTCCCAGTTCCATGTCCTGGTTCCGCTGGCCTTGTCAAGTCCTAGCCCAGGCCCGGATTCCTTGTCTCGTCCGGGGCCTGTGTCAAGTCCAGCATCCTTTCTTCCTCACATCCCTTGCTTCTTTCTCACACCTAACCCTGATCCTGGGAGTTCAATGTCTGTGCCTTGTTTCTGGGTTCGCTCCCATTACCCCCCATTATGACAATGTGACTAGAATCCAATTTCAATGAAGCCTGGAGGGGCACAAACATGTTTCACAGACGCGTTGTTAAATTGTTGAAGTTTTGCTAAATTGCTCCGAATGGTTCTGCTTACAGGTCAGTGGAACATTGCTCATCAACATACAGAAGTGTCCGTTCCATATATGTAGAATTGTAAAACACATTCTATATGATTCCTCGAACCATCATCACTTGAAAAACTGGAGACTGAAGTGCAGTTTTCGACTGACCATCACAGTTCTTACCTCTTTCCCAACCAATTGAATATATGTCAATTATCCAATCAGTTATTCTTCTGATAGGAAAATAAACGAAGAGCAGCGTGTTAAAGTTTGGGCACTTAATTGGTTCAACGATCAGAGTAGCCTCATTTCCAAGGATACCAAGGATAATCGGGTTACAGTTATATCTTGTTACAAAATCTTTCGGGATTTCCTCCACATTCCCCGATAACTGGCTGTCTTGTCTTCCAAGGATAAAGGCGGTCAGGAAAGCACGATTGCCTCTACCAATCAGCGACCCAAGTAATAGGATCAAGGCGTGGACATTCAGTGGTTAATAAAGAACAGAAAATGGTCATTAAATGCAGCGGAGATGTTCTGGTTGCCACTTCCGCTTGATACTAACCGATCTGCTGCCAGGACGAGGTCCTGCGGCTGAGAAGTTAATGTTTGGTTGCGGATGGCATTTCATATATAGTGTCTACCACACACTGTGTTATACGGCAAAACAAGAACTCTCTCCTCGATGTTACCCGCAGGGACTCGTGACGAGATGCTCCACTGCACAGCGGATTCAAAAGAGAGTTCATAAAAACTCCACCAAGCTTATCACATGAACTGTGAAGGCATTTGACCAGTGATAGGAGCCGCGTCGCTTCAACGGAACAATTTTCAGTGGTCACAGAACAGGCTAAATGCAGATATCACAGAACAGTGCAGAATGAGCTCAAGATTACAGGGAAAACCACAAGATTTCCGCATCTGAGCGGCATTTGAAGCTAAGCAGTGGGGATGTCAATGTATTGCAACCAGGAGTTTTATGTACGGCAGCTGACGGCATTTCAATTACTGTGCATATCGTACTCCCACAGTGAAATAAGTCAATACAAAAATCTTTCTCTCAGTCACATGACCATACACATAAAGCATTCAAGGCAGTGACAACATCCCGAAGAGCTTTATGTGAGTGTTACTGAATGAAATGAGAACCATATAAGGAACAGTACCAGTGCACGACCAGAATTAGAGTCAGTGACAGGGCCTTTAAGAGGCTCGGGCATCGGATGGCTGTAGGCATTACAGCGCTTCATGAATGCTCCAATACACATGGTCAATTCAAACCCCATTTCTGAAACATTTTCGATTTATTAAATGTCCGGAGAGTTAACAAATTGAGTCCTGGATATCTAATTACCTACAAAACCCTTGTAATCAAATGGGAGGGTAGAATTTGCAAAATCAACAATGTTTCCAGTAATGGAATTTCTGACAATTCTAACCCTGCAAATAGGAGGCCGAACTCTGGCTCGGTTTCGAGATTACCCAGCCAGAGGAGAATGCTGTCCTATGCAGAATATTGTCTACCTTAAAATATTACTGTTCTGATCTCCAGTGACGCTCGGCCATTCATAGACAACATCCATTCATTAGTGATTATTCATCATGAACTAAACAAAACAACTACTCACAATAATTCCGATTAACAGATCATACTATCATGATCAAACACAGCGCTATACGGAATTCAAAGTTTTCTTTGCTGGAATGCACGATCTATTCTACAAGGTTCTCTCTCTGATATTTTCCTGCGTTTTTTCCCCTATTCACCCATTCGGAAAGTTGAAAACATAGCAACCCTGGCTTACCTGGCATGTTTCCATCTTTGCGTTTAGTTATCGGTAGATTATTTTAAAGAAGTTTTCTTTGTTTGTGGCCTTTTGTGTTCTTACACTTTAACTGTACATATTTACTCTGTGACAAGAGAACCATTTTTTTCTACGGTCAATCGTGTTTGCCCCCCACTCCCTACTTCTGATCGTCTTTTACATCTTGCCATCGTATTCACTTCAACAACTTTTCTTAAATTTCCAGTCACTTTGCTTTCTCTGCGTTTTTACTGTCCCATGGAACATCCTTGGTATCCTTTCTGTCATTATAAGTCTATGTGAACTTCGATTTCACGGTTCTGCCTTGGCTAGAAAACGCTGAATATCTTCCCTATCATTACCTCTCATTTAATGTTTTCTACCAGGTCGGCCAATAGCCTGCAGTGCGCAAGATAAAGAAATCTTAGTTTGACTAAACTCCCACCATACATTCCAATCCAGATAACATACCAATGACATTTTCTGGGCCATATCGAAAGTCTGTCATCCTGCCTACAATGTGACGATGAGACGGGAACGACACGCAATTCTCAAAATGCGATCAAGCCACAATTTTATATATAAGACCATAAGATAAAAGAGCAGAATTAGGCTATTTGGCGCAAATAATCTGTTCCGGTGTTTCATCATGGCTGATCCTATTTTCCTCTTAGCCCCAATCTGCTGCTTTTATCACTTATCACCTGTATCACTTCATGCCCTGACCAATCAAGAACCCATCAACCTTTGCTTTAAATTTAGTTAAAAATGACGCGGCTTCCGCAACTGCCTCTGACAAATATTTCCACAGACTAATCACTGTAGGGCTGAAGAAACTCCTCCCCGACTGCATTTTAAAATGACGGCCCTCTGTTCTGATGTTGTGTACTCTGGTTTTAGACTTGCCCACTGGAGGAAGCATCGTTTTCACGAGTTTATCAAGACCCTCACCATTCTATAGGTTTCAATAAGATATAAGATCACCCTTCATTCTCTGAATTCTAGTGAATCCAGTTCCAGAGCCATTAAACTGTCTTCACATGGAAAGCGATTCCATTTCGGAATAATTTTCCTCAGTTGCCTTTGACTCCTCGACAGTTTCGCAACATCCTTTCGAAGATAAGGAGGGCAAGCCTACTCACAATGCTCTACGTGTGGCCTCACCAGTGCTATATAAATTTTCAATATTACATCTTCGCTTTTGTATTCTGATGCTCTCGAAATGCATGCCCATATTATATTTGTTTTCCTCAGAACAGACTCAACCTACAAATTAAATGTTAAGGAATCCTGCACAGGGAATCTCAAGTCCCTTTGCAACTCATTGTTTTGTTTTTTCTTTTCATTTAGAAAATAATCAATCATTTTATTTCTTCTACCGAAGTGCATGAACATACAGTTCCCAAAACTACGTTCCATCTGCCATTTCATTGCAAATTATCCTAATCTGTCTAAGTGCTTCTGTAGCCCTGCTACTTTCTCAAACTATTTGCTTCTGCAAATCATTGTATATAACGTAAAAGGATTCGGTTCCAACTCAGATGTCCGTAGAACGTCATTAGTCACCGGCAAGTAGCAAGAAAAGGCTGACTTTATTTCCACACTTTGCCTCCTGCCAATTAGCCACCCCTTTATCTATGCAAGAATCCTTCAGGTAATATCATAGTCCCATCGCTTGTGTAGCAGCCTCATGTGTAGCATCTTGTCAAAGGACTTCTGAAAATTCAAGTTCACAACATCAAATGATTCTCTTTTTTCTCTCCCGCTTGATAATTCTTCAAATACTTCCAGAAGATTTGTCACGCATGATTTGCCTTTCGGAAAACCATGCTGACAAAGACCTATTTTATCATGTGCCTCCAAGAATCCTGAGAATTCATCCATAGTAATCGAATCCAGCTTCTTCCGAACCACTGTGGTCAGACTATAGTTTCCTTCTTCTGCCTCTCTCCCTTTTCGAAGCCAGTTCCAATTTTCCAGTCTCCCGGTATAATTTCGGAATCTAATGATTCCTGAAAGATCTTTCCTAATGTCTCCACAACCTCTTCAGAAACCTGCTCAAGAACTCTGGGATGTAAGCCATACGGTCCAAATTATATATCTACCTCCAGACTTTTCAGCTTCTCTAGGGCATTCTCTCTAGTTAATTTAACACACTTCATGCTCGCTGACTCCTGCAACTTCCACCATATTGCTAGTATCTTCCACGGCGAAGACTGATGCAACTTGCTTATTCAGTTCTTCCGTTATTTCGTTGTTTACCATTACTATTTCCAGAATTTCTTCGGTCCGATATACACTCTTGCCTCTCTATTACATATTACATATTTACAGAAACGTATCCTTTTTCATATTATTGGCTACTTACATTCGTATTCCATTTTTTACTTGCTTAATGACTTTTAAGTTGCTTTCTGCTGGTATATGAAAGCTTTGAAATCCTGTAGCTTCCCAATAACTTTTGTTCTTAAATGCTTTCACCTGGTTTTATTTTGAAATTGAATTCTCTTGTTAGTTACAGTTGTGTCGTCTTTCCTTTAGAACACAACTTCCTCTTTGGGAGGTAAATATCGTCTGCATTCCAAATTGCTTTTAGAAATTCCAGCCACTGCTGCTCTGCTGTCATTCCTTCCAGTGATATTTTCCAATCAAACATCATCAACATTACTTGTCAAAGTCTATTCACAATTATATGTACGATTAACGGCTATATATTGGTGGCGCCTGTTGGTACATTCCTTCCCAGAAACTAAACGCTGACAGTAATCTACCGGTACTCGAGGTTCACTGGTTCTGATCAGTGCAAACAATCAGACCGAGTTAAAAAAATAAATTGTCCCCACTATGAAGTGATGTGCTGCTGAAGTACTTGTTGGGTTGGGATGATGACAACGTGGGCCAAAACAAAGTGGCAGGGTAAAGTGAAAAGCATCTCCAGTACGAGATCCAAAAAACACTAGAGGGTTATTTTGCCCACTGCCCGCATACTCGCACCCTAACCTATAACCCTAAAACAATACACGCTCGGCCAAACAGGGCCGTTAACTAAAACTCTCAAATGAAAAACAAAGCTTACTGTGTGGCTGAAAAGAACAACTGAGAATAAACAAATAGAGTTAGTCTTCGGAGTCAGTTGACTCGACAGTCCAATTTCTCAGGCAAGGCAGAATGCAAAACCGGAACCGAAGCGTTCCTGTGTCCAAGCCTTTACAAATACTATGACGGAATGAATGGAGATAAATAGTATTGCAATAAAATAATCTGCTGACGCATGCATATTCACGTGCGCAATTGCCGAATCCGTGGTTGTCACAGTCACATCCAGTAATCAGAAAACCTGTAAACATGATTCCTGTCCGGACCGGGAACAGCCGATTCCTAGATTTTAATCTCAAAACCTGAGTTCGGCTCTTCCTGGCGTGTGAATTAAAGAGGCATATCCAGAGTTTTCCTGTCGGACTACACCGGTTTCCGCCAACCACAGAAACAGAGAGTAAGACTTATGCAGTTTTAATCGCTTAGCATAGCAGTCCAGTCAGGCTTCTGTGATTTGACTCTGGTAAGCAACAGTGCGGAAGTCAAATAGATTGACTACTGGTTTGTCGGGATCACTTTCTGCTCAGACCACCCCACACCCAACGTCGTCGTCCATATCCTAGTGCTTTACCACAGCTCACAAACCGGCTTTATCCCATACAGTCGGAAACCAGTTGAATGCTCGATTAAGCCAGTGGACTCAGGAACTCTCCTAATCCTCACATCTGTGCCCCGGTATTTCACACAATGAGTCATAAATATCGGCCACCCCAGTCCTCACATGGAGAGGATATAATGAAACCGGGTCTTCCAATGGGCATCCATTGATTCTCACTGGGAGTCACTGTTCTTTGGTTGTTCGGTTCGCTTCCAAACAGATCTCCAGTGCAACCTTTACGTAGTCCCAGATTACCCACTCAGAATCTGATTGATGTGTCCTAGCTTAAAGGCTGGCGTACGCGCTCGAAAGCCCAATTTAAAGATTGTTGTTGTGACGTAGCATTTGGGTGAAGGCCCGGGACCTGACCGGGTATATAGGTGATCCCATCCCCATCGACACTTCTCTCCGAGCAGCCGTGTGACGTCATTCTCAGAAAGCCTCTGTCGAACCATTCAGCACCTCCTCTCTCACAACATACTTTCCCTTGCGTGGACGCCCGAAACTGTCCAGAAGGATAGTCATCGAGCTGTGGCGATCTTTCTTGGCCTTTTCCTCAGCGATCTAAGGGCAGGTGTTCTTGGTGGGTTTTTGTCCCGATCCAGTCCCAGTCTCTCTCACTGTGTCTATCGCACAGTAATATGTGCCCGTGTCGTCCAGTATCAGGTTGTTCATTTGCAGATAAAATTTGCTGCTGCTCTTGGAAGCGGTGAACCGTTTCTCGATTTCAGGTGCGTAATACTTAGTATCTTCACTATAATAATATACCACCGTTTTCAGCCCTTTCCCAGAAACCTTTTTCACCCAGTACATGTTGTAGCTGCTGATAGCGGCACCACGGACATCACATGTCAGTGTTTGCGACTCTCCGGGCTGTACCACGGCTGAGTCGGGTTGTTTCAGCTGGATGTCGGACTGCACGTCTGGCAAGAAATAAAGAGCAGAAATTAATAAAATGTTCCAGCGACATAGGCTCCAAAGGATCTGAAAAGCCGTCTGCCCCGGTGTGCCACAGGCCGCGGATAACATACCTGCAAGACAGGACAAGAGGAGACAGATATAAAGAACGACACCCATCGTTCTGAGCCCTGAGTCGGACTTTAACACTTTTGAGATCGGTGCATGCCTCAGGCTGTATGTAACCCGAATCGAAGTGAGCGCTGATTAAATAGAGATATTGACTGCGAGTGAGAGAGGGTGTCGCTGCTGAACAGGCTCTTACCAGCTGAAACCAAAGAGGCAGCTTCCTGTCTCCTCCCACAGCAGAGATATCTATTCCCCTAAAATGTTTGCCTCTGTATGGGAGACAGATCTGCGGCAGTGACCAGAACCGGATTGAAGATCTATCGATCTCTGTTCAAATATCAACTTCAGCGTTGAAAAAATTATTTAAACTGAAACACAGAAAGTATTTGCGGAAACCAAATGACAGGCACCAGTAAATGGACAGATATCACCTGAGACAGGGATAGAAACACTAGTCAGGAAAATACAGAGGGGTGAGAGAGGAGTTGGCGAGAATTGATTGGAAGATAACAAGAACAGGGATGACGGCAGGGCTGCAATGGCAAAAATTACTGGTAGCAATTCGGACGGCACAGAAAGTGCACACCACAAACAGGAAGAAGCTTACCAAAGGCAGGATGACGCATCCGTGAATAGCAAGTCTTCAAAGCCGGCATAAAAGTCAAAATGAGAGCATATCATCGAGCAATCTCTTTTGGGAAGTTTGCAGATTTGGAAGCTTTTAAACATCAACAGAGGGAAATAATTAGTCATTAAGAAGGTAAAGATGGAATACGAAATTCAAAATGTCACTCCACTCTCCGAGAGCGGAGAGAGACAAAAGAAAGTAGATTATAGGTTATTTAAGCCATAATGTTGGAGCCCAATGATCAGGGTGTGATTTGAGGGTACTTGGAAGCACATGCTAAAATAGGTCGTTGGTAGCGTTTCTTTAAGAGGAATCCTTGCCTGATAAATCTGTTGGAATTCCTGAAGAAATAACACGCACGATAGACAAAGGAACACCTTTTGATATTGTGTACGTAGACTTTTAGAAGGACTATGACAAAGAGCTACAGATAAGCTGCTTATCAACGTACAAACACATGCTATTACAGGAAAGGCTCAAGCATGGACAAAACAGTATCATGTTCGCAGGAGGCAACGAGTAGGAAGAAAGGGAGCCTTTTCTGGTTCGCTGTGGTGATTAGTAGTGTTTCACAGGGGTCTGCGTTGGGACCGATACTTTTCAGGTAAAATGCGAATGACATGGATGGCCTTATCGCAAAGTTTGTAGATGATACGAAGGTAAAAGGAGGGGCAGGGAATTCTGAGGAATTAGAGAGCCTACAGAAGGATTTGGAGAGATTATGAGGATGGGCAAAGAAGTGGCAGGTGGAATACAGAGTCAGGAAGTGCATGGACAAGCACATGGGAAGAAGAAATGAAAGGCTTGACTATTTTCTGAATAGAGAGCAAATACAAAGATCTGAGGCGCAAAGGGATTTGGAGACTTGTACGCGATTCTCTAAAAGTTACTTTGCTGGTTGAGTCTTTGGTGAGGAAGCAAAATGCGATTTTTGCATTCTTTTCAAGGGGACTAGGATGTAAAAGTACGGATTTTATCCTGAAGCTTTATGAAGCATTGCTAAGGCTCTACCTGGAGTAATGTGATCCCCCTTATTTTTGATTGTGTGTGCTTAAACTGGAGGGGGTTCAGAGAAGATTCATGTAAATGATACCAGGAATCAACGGCTTGTAATATGGTTGGCTGTCGGTCTCTATTCACTGGAATTTAGAAAATTGATGGTTAACCTCACTGAAACCTATGGAATGGAGATTAGTTATGACAACGTAGGATGTTTTTTTTTTATGGCAATGTCTGACACCAGCGGAGACAGCCTCAGATTAGCGTCATTTCAGAACGGAAATGATAAGGATTTACTTTAGCTGAAGAGTTGGGAATCTGTGGAATACGTTACCCTAGGCAACTGTTGAGGTGACGTCTTTTATGTATGTTTAAAGAAGAGGTACATCGATTCGGGATTGGGAAGGAGGTGAAGAGATACCAGAGGAAGGCAGTGGATGAGGCAGAGAGGAAAAATAGATAGTCCATAATGAAATGGCGCAGCAGACTCAATGAGTTAAAAGAGTTAATTCTGCTACTCTATCTTATGATCAGCAGTTAAATATCACCCGAAGGGACGGGACTGCGAGAAACAAATCGTTAGTCGAACGTCCACCTGAGAGACAGGGACCAAGAAAGCAATCATTGGACAGATATCTCTGTGATATAAAGGGGTGGAGACAGCAGTCAGAGGACAGATATCCCTCTGATTGATAGGGACTAACACAGACGAGTCAAAGAGGAGATATCCTCCTTAAGAACACAGTTTACGAGAGTGCTGTCTGCGCAGGAAGAAAAAAACAACAAAAAGAATTACCGCACAATCTTCTGACCGGACTTATAGCACAAGAAGCACAGGTCCTTTGTTGAAAGCAGACTAATAAGAGATGTCTCCTATTCAGAGACCTGACTGCATGAAATTCAGCACCAAGCACTGGGCACGGCCTGCTGTTCAAGCCTGCTGAGGGCAGTACTGCTTGAACAAAATCTTGCATTGTCACTCAAATATATACAGCGCTGATGGACTTGCTAATCGATCCAACGCTCAGACCTACGAAGGTGATTTGCAGTGACTGAACAGGTTTCATGACTACCTTAAAAATTAGAGCTGTTTCTGCAGACAATTAATTACTTATTGAAGCAGAATCACTGTTGTCACGGGTGGAAGCTGGGATCCACATTACACAAAGTAAATTATCTTAAACAGCAGTGAAATATAAAGCGATTAAACACACTGCGATGCTTATTGAGTTACCCATGTTCGGACAGATAGTGGAAAACTTTGCAAACCTTTAACGCTCACATGACAACCCCATCATGACAGGAATCAAAATGCTGAATATTATGCTTTCCTCCAACAGGACGATACATTTTCCGTAGTCTTTGAAGGCTTGTGTGTTGACTGGAATCAGGACATAATGCTTTGTCTCATGGCGGGACACCTAAGCCAAACAGGTCAAAGGGGAGAAAGCATATTAAGAGTGGTCCCCTGACCGTCTAGATTACGGGGTTCTGCCCAAGACTAAGAACCCTGAACGGTGAAAATTATTTTTTTTTCCGAAATAGAAAAGGTTTATTTCTATAACTGGATCGTACAGATTGTATTCCTTCGTCTCCTGTTGGGATTTGCATTACTGACTGGAGTGAAACCCGAGGGGAAGTAAATGATGCGAAGAAGGAAGCCTTGAACACCTCCAAAATCAGGAACAGAAATGTTTTTCTTTTAGAGTTTATAGACCAGGAGGCTCAGGATGATCGCCGTACAGTAGAGAGAGAAATGAGAATACTGAAACTCATTTGGGGCACAATAGATAAGATGACCAAAGACAGACAGATGCAGGGGATCTTCAATGTTGTCCTAAACTACATCAGCGTAACAGACAGCAATTAACTAACTTTAGCAGACGACATCCGCTATTGACAAACGTAAATGCCTCAATGGTGCCGATGTGTCTACCATTTATCGTAGATTTCCCTTTCACATTTGCTGTCAGAAGTCGATGCCTCACTCTTAATCGGATTAAATGTCATCTCCAATATCTCCACCCATGTTATCCATGTTCAGTGGAGTCCATTTGAGCACCTTCATCGTTAATCACAGCTCTGCAATTTGTGTGCCAGCTGCACTCCAAATCGTCTACCGTATATTTTCATGCAAAGGTTCTTATATACAGTGCCAATAAAACGAATACATACTCCTTGGAACCACTCGTCTTTCAGAGTTTTAGAGCACTGAATCACAATGGAGTGAGTTTAGCTTTTTTGAGACTGATGAACAAAAATGTCTCTTTGTCTCAAATTATAAACAGATCTCTACAAAGTGATGTAATGTAAATACAGATATAAAACACAAAATAACTGTCTGCATACGTATTTACCTCCTTCAGGTCAGTGTTTAATGCATGCATATTTGGCGGCAAATACAGCTTTGGACATCGGGACAATGCAATTTTTCCCCATTTTTCTTTACAAAATTGTTTAAACTCTGTCAGACTCTATGGGGATTGTGAGTATACAGTCATTATGAAGACCAGCCATAAGTTCTCAATTGGATTGAGGTCTGGGCTCTTACCGGTCCTATCCGGGACATTAATATGTTGTTTTTATGCAATTCTGTGTAGCTTTGCCTTTATGATTTTGGTCATTGTCTTGCTGGAAAAGAAATCTCCAAGGCATAGTTCTCTTCCACACAGTATCAACTATTTCGTTCTATTATGTTCCATAAATTTTACCTTCTACCTTCACAAACTTCCACAGCCTTCTGAAGTGAAGTTTCCTCACAGCATGGTGAGTCCCCACTATGCTTCACGGTAGGGGTGATGTGTGGTGATTGGCTTACGCCAAACATATCCTTTCGTCTGATGGCCATAAAACTCAAATTTGGATTCATTAGACCATAGAATTTTTTTCCAGCTGACTTCATGGTTTCTCACAATCGCAGTGGTAAACTTTAGCCGAGATTGCATGTGAGTTTCTATTCAACAGTGGCTCTCTCTTTGCATTCTCTCATAAAGCTGGGACTGGTGAAACATCCGAGCAACATTTGTTGTATGCGCAGTCTGCTTCGTCTTAGCCACTGAATCTTGTAACTCCTCCAGAGCTGGCATCGGTCTATTGGTGCCAGCCTCTCTAGTTTCGCTTCCTATGCGGTTGCTCAGTTTTTGAGAATGGCCCGGTCAAGGCACATTTACAGCTATGACATATTTTCTGATGATTGACTTAATTCAATGACTTGGAAATCTTTTTCTAACCATCTCATAACTTGTGCTTTTCACTAACCTTTACGTGAAGTTACTTAGCGTTTTTTATTTGTCTACATGGTGTAGTTTGTGTCAGGATTCTATCTCACCAGCAGTTGGACCTTCCAAATGCAGGTGTATTTTTAACACAATCAATTGAAACACCTTGACTGCACACAGGACTCCAAAAACAGATCCTCATTTAACTAATTATGTGAATTATAAAGAAAATCAGCTACGCCTGTGATGATTTGGTGAGATATATTCATGGTGGTGGGGCGGGTGGTGGTGGTGGAGGTAAATACCTAAGCAATGAATCTTTTTTTTTTGTTTTTTTTATATTTATATTTGATTTAGATCGCTTTGTAGCTCTATTTTCATTTTGACACAGAAGAGTCTTGTTCTGTTAATTAGTGTCAAAAAGCCAAATTAAATCCACTGGAATTCGATGTTAGATCATATGTCTATAACGCCTAGGAGCTGAATTAGGGAATTTAGCTCACAGAGGCTGCTCTGCCATTCAGACATGGCTGATCGTTTACCGCACTCGTGAGCCAAAAATTGCCAACCCTGCCCCCTGAAACCTTCGATGCTGTGTGCAATCAATACCGCTTCAGGCTCTGCCTTAAATACACCCAAAGACCCGGCGTGCACGGCTGCCAGTGTTAATAAATTCAGGCAATTCACTACCCGCTTGCTGAAGAAATTTCACTGTATTTCTGTTTTAAGTGGACGCCTCCGTATCCTCAGACTGTGCCCTCTTGTTTGCTAAACACTACCTACCTCTCCACCAATCTTCGTATTACCTTCAAACTTGGCAACAAAGCCATCCAAACCATTCATATACAACATAAAAAGTTGTGGGGAACCCAACAAGATCGCTATATGAAATAGTAGGACAAGATGTATTATTTTTGCTTAAAACAATCAAGGTCTTGCTGAGCCAACTGGCTTCTATTGATGCTACAAACTTTTGCAGTCCTATGATTCCTTTCCTCAGAATAAAATTTATTGGGCGACAGAGTCGTGCAGTTTATAGCGTTGTTATCCTATAGTTTCTACAACTGGCTTTCGTTCATGAAGCGATGGCACCAGCAGCTAATATTTGGATGAGGTTATGTTTACATAGGTCATTTAGAAATTGGAAATTGGGCGACCGACCATGAGTGTACAGTCATCATAGAATCCAGACAAATACGACAAATGGACCAATGAATCTGGAGTTACCGGGAGCCGAGAATATATTTCAAATGTTGTTGGAAGTGGAGGGCTGTAATTACGTGGAGAGGTTGAATAGGCTGGATTTATTTTCACTGGGGCGTTGTAAGTTATATCTAACTTCGGAAAAGTTTATGAAATTTTGAGCAGTATAGATACAGCCAAAGTCTTCATCCCACCCTACGTAGTTCAGTACCAGACGGCCAAAGTTTATGGAGATACCGAATAAATTAAGGAATATGTTAGCGTTATTATCCAACACTCATGGATTTGGTTATCTGCAAAGATATATTTGACAAGTTAGTGACGCCGAAACAATGCGTTGCTTGAAAGGCATTTCGAAATGAGTTGCAATGTCACTCATCAGCACTTCCCATTCTCTCAGTATGTTTATCGTTGTGATAATGCTGGCAATCCTTCTTTACATTTAGGAATTGGTAGATTATTTTACTGGCGTTCATTCGTTGGTGTTCTTACTCTTTAAATGTACTGATTCACTCAGTGATTAATCAACCTTTGTTTTACATGTTTTTGTTAATTTTAACCATGTTTGCCCCCTCCACGCTCACCCATTTGTGGCACAAAGTTTCTTTTGTCTCGTCCATCTTCCGACGCTGTCGCCTTGAATAGAAACGTTAAGTAACATTTCTCTCTTGCCATTCATACAGTCTGACGTGGGCATTTCCAGATTATATCCCAGCTCTTGGATTAAAAAAAATATTTTATGACAAACATTTGCTTCCACTGGGAGAAGATAATATAAAGTTAAATTCCATAGACAGCGTCTCGTGGGCATAACAGTCTAACATTTAACACATGTGGTGCAGTTCAGAACATAGGATGTGGAACAGTATAGGCAGAGCCAGTTCAACCAAATCCTTGTCAGGTTGATTGGGGGCTTTCGTGCCTCAATGTCACGGAGGGTGTTGTGCTTTGATTCTTGCTCGGATCCTCCTTGGATTTTTTTTTAATTAGAAGGATCTGTGGTTGAGAAGCGCGAAGTTTACGTTCCCTGGCATGCATATAACCGAGGATCTCACGTGGTCTCTACATCACGGCCTGGTGGAGGAAAATGCTTGTTAGTGCCTCTTTTACCTCAAACGGTTGAAGAAGTTTGGTATGGGTGTCCAGATTCTAAGGACGCTTTGCAAGGACATAATTGAAGATAACCTGACTGAATGCATCAATATCTGATGTGGTAACTATATCCCTCAATTGAAGGACTCTGCAGGAGTGGTGCGGAAAGCCCAATGTATCAGTAGGTGTAATTTTCCCACTATTCAGCACATTTACAGAGACAGGTGTGCAAAAGTTCAATAGATGCCCGAAAGGTGCCCGAAAGTTCAATAGATCCAAACCAACGCAACCGTTGTTCCAGCTGATACCATCCGGAAAACTGTACCTCAGCATAAAAGGCAGCACCAACAGGCTCTGGGACAGCTTCTTTCATCAGGCCATCAGATTCATTCCTTCACATCTAAAACAATTGCACTTAATAATCATGGAAAACATACAGCAGAAGAGAGGCCCTTCGCCCCACAAACTGTTCCGAAAATGTCCCTGCCTTAGAACTTCCTAGGATTTACCCATAGCCTTCTATTTTTCGAAGCTCCATGTACCTATCGAACAGTCTGTTAAAATACCTTATCGTTTCCACCTCCACCACCACTGCCGGCAGTCCAATCCATGCACTCAGCAATCTGAGTAAAAAATGTACCCATTATAACTCACCTGTACCTACTTCCAAGCACCTTAAAGCCATGCCTTCTCCTGCTAGCCATTTCAGCCCTAAAGAACATAGAAAAATACAGCACAGTACAGGCCTTTCGGCCCACAATGCTGTGTCCGTCCTTAAACCCTACCTCCCAAATAACCTTCCAACTTAAATTCCTCCATATACCTGTCTAGTAGTATCTTAAATTTCACTAGTGTATCTGCCTCCACCACTGACTCAGGCAGTGCATTTCACGAACCTACCACTCTCCGAGAAAAAAAAGAACCTTCCTCTAATATCCCCCTTGAACTTTCCACCCCTGACCTTAAAGCCATGTCCACTTGTATTGTACAGTGGTGCCCTGGGGAAGAGGCTTTGGCTGTCCACTCTATCTATTCCTCTTAATATCTTGTAAACCCCTATCATGTCTCCTCTCATCGTCCTTCTCTCCAGAGAATAAAGTCCTAGTTCCCTTAATCTCTGATCATAATGCACACTCTCTAAACCAGGCACAATCGTGGTAAATCTTCTCTTTAAGCTTGCCAATGTTTCCTCATCCTTCCTCTAGTGAGGCGAACAGAAATGGACACAGTATTCCAAGTGTGGCCTAACCAGAGTTTTATAGAACTGCATTATCCCGCGACTCTTAAACTCTATCCCTCGACTTATGAAAGCTAACACTCCATAAGATTTCTTAACTACCCTGTCTATCTGTGAGGCAACTTTCAGGGATTTGTGAACATGTAGCACCAGATCCCTCTGCTCCTTCACACCTCCAAATATCCTTCCTTTCACTTTGTACTCTGCCGTAGAGTTTGTCCTTCCAAAGCGTACCAAATCAATGCGTCGCATTATCTATCCACACGATCAATGCATCTCATTATCTCATTATCTTGTACACCTCTGTCAAATTACCCCTCATACTGCGTCGCTCCAAAGAGCAAAAGGCCGAGCTTACTCAAACTATTTTCATAAGGCGTGCTCCCCAACCCAGGCAATATACTTGTAGATATCCTCTGCATACTTTCTATGGTTTCCACGTCCTTCCTTTAGTGAGGCGACCAGAATTGAGCACAGTACTCCAAGTGGGGTCTGCCTTGGGTCCTATATATCTACAACATTACCTCTTGACTTTTAAACTCAGTCCGACGATTGATGAAGGCCTCTGCACCGCGTGCCGTCTTAACCACAGAGTCAACCTGCGCAGCAGCTTTGAGGGTCCATTGGACTCGGACCACATGATCCCTCTGATCCTCCACACTGACAAGAGTCTTGCCATTAATTCTATATACTTGCATCATACTTGGCGTAACAAAATGAACAACCCCAAACTTATGTGGGTTGAACTACATCTGCCAGTTCTCATCCCTGTTTTGCTGCCTATCAATGTCCCGTTGTAACATCTGACAGCCCTCCACACTATCCACAACACACGCAACCTTTGTGCCATCAGCAATTTTACGAACCCAACCCTCCACTTTCTCAATCGGGTCATTTATAAAAATCACAAAGAATAGGGGTTCCTGAATAGATACCTGAGGCACACCACTGGTTACCGGCCTCCAGGCAGAATATGTCCCGTTTACAACCACACTTTAGATAGATAGATAGATAGATAGATAGATAGATAGATAGATAGATAGATAGATAGATAGATAGATAGATAGATAGATAGATAGATAGATACTTTATTCATCCCCATGGGGAAATTCAACTTTTTTTCCAATGTCCCATACACTTGTTGTAGCAAAACTAATTACATACAAAACTTAACTCAGTAAAAAATATGATATGCATCTAAATCACTATCACAAAAAGCATTAATAATAGCTTTAAAAAGTTCTTAAGTCCTGGCGGTAGAATTGTAAAGCCTAATGGCATTGGGGAGTATTGACCTCTTCATCCTGTCTGAGGAGCATTGTATCGATAGTAACCTGTCGCTGAAACTGCTTCTCTGTCTCTGGATGGTGCTATGCAGAGGATGTTCAGAGTTATCCATAATTGACCGTAGCCTAGTCAGCGCCCTTCGCTCAGCTACCAATGTTAAACTCTCCAGTACTTTGCCCACGACAGAGCCCGCCTTCCTTACCAGCTTATTAAGACGTGAGGCGTCCCTCTTCTTAATGCTTCCTCCCCAACACGCCACCACAAAGAAGAGGGCGCTCTCCACAACTGACCTATAGAACATCTTCAGCATCTCACTACAGACATTGAATGACGCCAACCTTGTTAGGAAGTACAGTCGACTCTGTGCCTTCCTGCACAAGGCATCTGTGTTGGCAGTCCAGTCTAGCTTCTCGTCTAACTGTACTCCCAGATACTTGTAGGTCTTAACCTGCTCCACACATTCTCCATTAATGATCACTGGCTCCATATGAGGCCTAGATCTCCTAAAGTCCACCACCATCTCCTTGGTCTTGGTGATATTGAGACGCAGGTAGTTTGAGTTGCACCATATCACAAAGTCCTGTATCAGTTTCCTATACTCCTCCTCCTGTCCATTCCTGACACACCCCACTATGGCCGTGTCATCAGCGAACTTCTGCACATGGCAGGACTCCGAGTTATATTGGAAGTCTGATGTGTACAGGGTGAACAGGACCGGAGAGAGTACGGTTCCCTGCGGCGCTCCTGTGCTGCTGACCACCGTGTCAGACCTACAGTCTCCCAACCGCACATACTGAGGTCTATCTGTCAAGTAGTCCACTATCCAATCCACCATGTGAGAGTCTACTCCCATCTCCGTTAGTTTGTGCCTTAAGATCTTGGGCTGGATGGTGTTAAAGGCACTAGAGAAGTCAAGGAATGTAATCCTCACAGCACAACTGACCCCCTCTAGGTGAGAGAGTGATTTGTGCAGCAAATACGTGATATCATCCTCCACTCCCACCTTCTCCTTATACGCAAACTGAAGAGGATCCTGGGCGTGCCTGGTTTGTGGCCTCAGATTCTGTATTATCAGCCGCTCCATGGTCTTCATAACGTGCGACGTCGAGGCAACAGGTCTGAAGTCATTCAACTCCTTTGGTTGTGGTTTCTTCGGTACCGGGACAATACAGGATGTTTTATACTGTCTGGGTACTCTTCTCTGCTCCAGGCTCATGTTGAAGATGCGCTGTAGTGGTTCTCCCAGCTCAGTCGCACAGGCCCTCAGTAATCGTGGGGAAACTCCATCCGGTCCAGCCGCCTTGCTGGTACAGATCTTCCTCAGTTGACCTTCCACCTGTGCAGCCGTAATCCTGGGCGTGGGCAAGGTCTCCTGTGAGTGGCTATTTTCCTGTGAGGGAAGTAAGCCTGGTGTGGATTTCTGCGGAATCCTACCGAAGGAACAGCGGGTTTATAACGCCTCTTCATCTCCGTCCACTTATCCCTGCGCAGTTTTCCAGCCCTGGAGCCGCGGAACCTCCGTTTAATTTCGTTCGGGATCTGGATCTGTTGCGCAACACTGACTTGCCCCTTTCTCAGCGCAAGTAGCTGGTTTCTCGAATACAACTTCCTCTCCATCTCAATATTAAATAAATACTAAACATCACACTATGACTAAAAAAAGAAAGAAACAACCTAAAAAAAGAATGATCAATTTATCAAATCTCGGGAGCAGCTGGAAAAGGCTGCCGCTCAGGTCGGCGCCGGAAAGGAGGGCAGTTCTTTGTCAGTTCTGGATCCACAAAGACATGTACCCTTGGATCCCATGCCTCCATACTTTCTCAATTAGCCTTACATGGGGTACCTTATCAAATGCCTTGCTGGAATCCAGATATACTACATCAACGGCTCAGCCTCATAATTGTGCTGAGACAAATCCTCAAAAAAAAAATCAGGTTTGTAAAGCACTATCTGAAATTGACAGCGCCGTGCTGACTATTCCCAATCACATTATGTCTCCACAGATATTTATAAATCCTGCCTCTCAGAATCTTCTCCATCAACTTACCAACCACTGAAGTAAGACGCACTGGGCAATAATTTTCTGGGCTCTCCCTGATCACTGTCCTGTATAAGGGAACAACATGCACAACCCTCCAATCCTTCGGAACCTCTCCCGTCCTCATTGAAGATGCAAAGATCATTGCCAGAGGCTCAGCAGTCTCCTACCTGCCTTCTCACATTAGCCTGGGGTACATCCTGTACGGTCCAAATGACTTATACAACGATGCTTTCCAAAACTTCCAGCACATCATCTTTCTTAATATATACATTCTCAAGCTTTTCAGTCCACAGCTAGTAATCCTTACAATTGCCAAAGCAAACACGTGGAAATCTGCAGATGTTGGAAATTCAAACAACACACACAAAATGCTGGTGGAACACAGCAGACCAAGCAGCATTTATAAGGAGAAGCACTGTCGACGTTTCGGGCCGAGACCCTTCATCAGTCCTGGGCATTTAACTGGGCATCCATTGATCCTCGCTGGGAATCACTGTTCCTCAGCTGTTCGTTTCGCTTACATACAGTTCTCCAGTGAAACCTCTACCTCGTCCTAGATTATCCACTCGGAATCTGATTGATGTGTCCCAGTTACAAGGCCGGCGTAAGCGCCAGAAGAGCCCAATTCAAATTGTTTTGTTATTACTTATCATTTGGGTGAAGACCCGGCACTTGACGAAGTATAAAGGTGTCCCCATCCCAAAACAACGCTTGTCTCCGATCTGCTCTGTGACGTAATTCTCTGAAAGCCTCGGTACAGCTGTTTAGCACCTTCTCTCCCACGACATACTTTCCTTTGCGTGGACGCCCGAACCTGTCCAGAAGGATCGTCATCGAGCTGTGGCGATCTATCTTGCCCTTTCCCTCAGCGCTCTAAGGGCAGGTGTTCTTTGTGAGTTTTTGTCCCGGTGCAGTCCCAGTCTCTCTCACCGTGGCACTGCACAATAATATGTGCCTTTGTCGTCCAGTGTCAGGTCGTTCATATTTAGATAAAAATTGCTGCTGCCCTTGGAAGCGGTAAACCGTTTCTTGATTCCAGGCGCGTAATGCTTATTACTTTCAATATAATAACGCACCAACGTATCCAGCCCTTTCCCGGAGGCCCGCTTCACCCACTACATGTGGTATCTGTTGATATTCAAACCACTGACTGCACAGTGCAGTCTGTGCGACTCTCAAGAGATTTACCACGGCTGAGTCGGGTTGCTTCAGCAGGATGTCGGACCGTACGTCTGGCAAGAAATAAAGATCAGAAGTTAATAAAATATTCCGGCGGCATAGGCTACAAAGTCTCCAAAAAGCTAGCTGCCCCGGGTGAGATACAGGCCGCGGATAACATACTTGCAAGACAGGACAAGAGAAGACAGATATAAAGAACGACATCCATCGTTCTGAGCACTGAGTCGGACTTAAACACTTTTGAGATCGGTGCTTCAGCTCAGGTTGGATTTAACGCAAATCGAAATGAGCGCTGATTAAATAGAGACAATGATTGCGAGTGAGAGAGGGTGTCGCTGCTTGAACACTCTCTCTCCAACTGCAACCAAAGTGGCAGCTTCCTGTCCCCTCCTCAAGCAGAGATTTCTATTCCCCAAAATATATTCGCCTCTGAACAGGAGACAGGTCCGCAGCAGTGACAAGAAACGGATTGAAGATCTGTCGCACTCTGTTCAAATGAACAGCTTGAGAGTGGTAGAATTTATTTAAACTGAAACACAACTAATCCGAGCGGAAACTAAATGAGATACACCGTCAGGTGGCAAGTATCCCGCTGAGAGACAGAGGGATATCACCCTGAGACAGGGACTGAGAGACACTGATCTGGAAATTACAGATGGGTGAGAGAGGAGTTGGTAGGAATTAATTGGAATAGAACACAAGCAGGGATGACGGCAGAGCTACAACGGCTAGAACGTCTGGACGTAATTCACACCCCAAACAGTAAGAAGCTTTCTAAAGGCAAGATGACGCATCCGTGAATAATAAGACGTCAAAGCCAATATAAAAGCCAAAATGGAGCAATTTTGCATCGTCTGTTGGAAGTTTACAGATTTGCAAGATTTTAAATACAAACAGAAGGCAACTATAAAGTCATTAAGAAGGTAAAGATGGAATACGAATTTGAAAATGTCACTCCACTCTACGACAGCAGAGAGTGGCAGAAGAAAGTAGATAATAGGCCATTCAAGATGGCGGCGTGACGCAGCTTGCAGCGGCCACTCCGGAGCTGATACGTTATTTGTTAAGCGGGGTGCCATGCGCAATCCTAATCGAAAGAAAACGGACGTGAGAGCACGGAGCACGGAGGAACATCTGGAAATCTCCAGGAAGGCCCTCTTCGTTGCTGCTGCTGCTGTGATGGCCGGGTCTCTGCTGAGAAGGACAGGCCCCCAGTCCTCGGGGTCGCGTTGCCGGTGGCCGCTGGCGGGTGCGTCGTAATAAGCTCGACAGACGATGGTGCTTGGTGAAGCTGTGCCGGAGGCTCGGAGTTCGCTGCGGTCAGGTCGCTTTCACTGTGTGCTGCGTCTGCGAGGCTAAGTCGTGTAAGTCCATAGCGGAGGTATTCCTTTCTGCCGCCGGCGTGGGATAATGAGTCTATCGGGACCCTGAGGACTTGTGGAAACTGTGTGAAGGTTTCTTTCGAACTTATAGTCTTTTAACATCTTAAGACCATTTTACCGTGCCCGTGGACTGTTTGTTTAAAATGAATTTATGGTATTGTTTGGACTGTTGTAACTATGTGTTGTAACCATGTGATTTTGTACAGGTCTTGTAGCTTTAGTTTTTGGTCTTGTTTTGTCTGGTGGATTTGGAGCTCCTTTCCGGGAGCACGCTAAGATGGTAGCGCGATATTAATACGCAGCAGCCTCTCCGGACTCTGGATTTTCTGGTGTAGTCTATTTCGTCATGTGCTTTGTTGATATAATTCAGGAGGAACGTTGTCTCATTTTTAACTGCATTGCATTTGTGGTTTTTAAATGACAATAAACTGAATCTGAATCTCAATCTGAATTTGAATTTAGGTCATACTGGTGGAGCCGACTGTTCAGGGTGTGATTTCAGCGTACTTAATAAAATAGGTCGCAAGTAGTATGATTCCTTTAAAGGGAATCGTTGACTGACAAATCTGTGGGAATTATTGAAGGAATAACATGTAGGACAGACAAATGAAAGCCGTTTGATGTTGTGTGCATAGAATTTTAGAAGGACTATGACAAGGTGCTACACATAAGCTGCTTACCAAGGTACAAGCCCATGCTATTGCAGGACATATTTAACTACGGAAAAAAGCCGTATCATGTTCGCAGGAGGAAAAGCGTCAGAATAAAGGGAGCCTTTCCTGGCTGGCTCCCGGTGATTAGTGCTGTTCCCCAGGGTTCTGCTTTGGGACCGATACTTTTCAGGTAAAATGCCTATGATGTGGATGGCCTTGTCGCAAAGTTTATAGACAATACGAAGATAAGTGGAGGGGCAGGTAATTCTGAGGAATTAGAGAGCCTACAGAAGGAATTGGAGAGATTATAAGAATATGCAAAGAAGTGCCATGTGGAATACAGTGTCAGCAAGTGCATGGTCAAGGACATGGGAAGAAGAAATGAAAGGCTTGATTATTTTCTGAATGAGAGAAAATACAAAGATCTGAGGCGCAAAGGGGTTTGGAGACTTGTACGCGATTCTCTAAAAGGTACTTTGCTGGTTGAGTCTTTGGTGAGGAAGCAAAATGCGATTTTTGCATTCTTTTCAAGGGGACTAGAATGTAAAATTAAGGATTTTATTTTGAAGCTTTATGAAGCATTGCTAAGGCTCAACCTGGAGTAATGTGATCCCCCTTATTTTTGATTGTGTGTGCTGAAACTGGAGGGGGTTCAGAGAAGATTCATGTAAATGATACCAGGATTCAACGGCTTGTAATATGGTTGGCTGTCGGTCTCTATTCACTGGAATTCAGAAAATTGATGGTTGACCTCACTGAAACCTATGGAATGGTGATTCGTTATGACAACGTAGGATGTTTTTTTTTATGGCAATGTCTGATACCAGCGGAGACAGCCTCAGATTAGCGTCGTTTCAGAACGGAGATGATGAAGATTTACTTTAGCTGAAGAGTTGGGAATCTGTGGAATACGTTACCCCAGGCAACTGTTGAGGTGACGTCTTTTATGTATGTTTAAAGAAGAGGTACATCGATTCGAGATTGGGAAGGAGGTGAAGAGATACCAGTGGAAGGCAGTGGATGAGGCAGAGAGGAAAAATAGATAGTCCATGATGAAATGGCGCAGCAGACTCAATGAGTTAAAAGAGTTAATTCTGCTACTCTATCTTATGATTAGCAGTTAAATATCACCCGAAGAGACGGGACTGCGAGAAACAAATCTTTAGTCAAATGTCCACCTGAGAGACAGGGACCAAGAAAGCAATCATTGGACAGATATCTCGGTGACATAAAGGGGTGGAGACAGCAGTCAGAGGACAGATATCCCTCTGATAGATAGGGACTAACACAGACGAGTCAAAGAGGAGATATCCTCCTGAAGAACACAGTTTAAGAGAGTGCTGTCTGCGCAGGAAGAAAAAAACAACAAAAAGAATTACCGCACAATCTTCTGACCGCACTTATAGCACAAGAAGCTCAGGTCCTTGGTTGAAAGCAGACTAATAAGAGATGTCTTCTATTCAGAGACCTGACTGCATGAAGTTCAGCATCAAGCACTTGGCACGTCTCCCCTAACCAGTATTTGAATACTCTTTGACCTATTTCAGCCGATGAGAAAAAAATGACGATCGATGCAGGTAGCTCAGGAGCTGACACCAAATATTAGGAGAAGTACTTTTGTTGGTAATAGTCCACTTCCCAGTCGGTTTGCAGACAAGCTGGGCTTAACCGGTGCTGAGGAAAACTCGTATTAGAAGGCATCCACGGTGCAGATCAGCAGGCAGAGTAATTTTGTTTACCCAGCCTGCTGAGGGCAGTACTGCTTGAACAAAATCTTGCATTGTCACTCAAATATATACAGCGCTGATGGACTTGCTAATCGATCCAACGCTCAGACCTACGAAGGTGATTTGCAGTGACTCAACAGGTTTCATGACCGCCTTACAAATTAGAGCAGTTTCTGCAGACAATTAATTACTTATTGAAGCAGAATCACTGTTTTCACGGGTGGAAGCTGGGACCCACATTACACAAAGTAAATTATCTTAAACAACTGTGAAATATAAAGCGATTAGACACATTGCGATGCTTATTGAGTTACCCATGTTCGGACAAATAGTGGAAAACTTTGCAAACCTTTAATGCTCACATGACAACCCCATCATGACAGGAATCACAATGCTGAATATTATGCTTTCCTCCAACAGGACGATACATTTTCCTGTCTTTGAAGGCTTGTGTGTTGGCTGGACTCAGGAAATAATGCTTTGGCTCATGGCGGGACACCTATGCCAAACAGGTCAAAGGGGAGAAAGCATATTAAGAGTGATAGATAGATAGATAGATAGATAGATAGATAGATAGATAGATACTTTATTCATCCCCATGGGGAAATTCAACTTTTTTTCCAATGTCCCATACACTTGTTGTAGCAAAACTAATTACATACAATACTTAACTCAGTAAAAAATATGATATGCATCTAAATCACTATCTCAAAAAGCATTAATAATAGCTTTTAAAAAGTTCTTAAGTCCTGGCGGTAGAATTGTAAAGCCTAATGGCATTGGGGAGTATTGACCTCTTCATTCTGTCTGAGGAGCATTGTATCGATAGTAACCTGTCGCTGAAACTGCTTCTCTGTCTCTGGATGGTGCTACCAGACTGGAGTGAAACCCGAGGGGAAGTAAATGATGCGAAGAAGGAAGCCATGAACACCTCCAAAATCAGGAACAGAAATGCTTTTCTTTTAGAGTTTATAGACCAGGAGGCTCAGGATGATGGCCGTACCGTAGAGAGAGAAATGAGAATACTGAAACTCATTTGGGGCACAATAGATAAGATGGCCAAAGACAGACAGATGCAGGGGATCTTCAATGTTGTCCTAAACTACATCAGCGTAACAGACAGCAATTAACTAACTTTAGCACACGACGTACCCTATTGACAAACGTAAATGCCTCAATGGTGCCGCTGTGTCTACTATTTATCGTAGATTTCCCTTTCACATTTGCCGTCAGAAATCGATGTCTCACTCTTATCCGGATTAAATGTCATCTCCAATATTTTCACCCCAGTTATCCATGTTCAGTGGAGTCCATTTGAGCACCTTCATCGTTAATCACAACTCTGCAATTTGTGTGCCAGCTGCATTCCAAATCCTCTACCGTATATTTTCATGCAAAGGTTTTTATATACAGTGCCAATAAAACGATAAGGGGCTATATATTGGTTGCACCTTTTGGTACATTCCTTCCCAGAAACTAACCGCTGACAGTAATCTACCGGTCCTCTAGGTTCACTGATTCTGATCAGTGCAAACAATCAGACCAGGTTAAAAAAAAAATTGTCCCCAGTATGAAGTGATGTGCTGCTGAAGTACTTGTTGGGTTGGGATGATGACAACGTGGACCAAAACAAAGTGGCAGGGTAAAGTGAACAGCATCTCCAGTGCGAGATCCAAAAAACACTAGAGGGTTATTTTGCCCACTGCCCGCATACTCGCACCCTAACTTATAACCCTAAAACAATACACGCTCGGCCAAACAGGGCCGATAACTAAAACTCTCAAATGAAAAACGAAACCCTCTGTGTGGCTGAAAAGAACAACTGAGAATAAACAAATAGAGTTAGTCTTCGGAGTCAGTTGACTCGACAGTCCAACTTCTTAGGCAAGGCAGAATGCAAAACCGGAAGCTAAGCGTTCCTGAGTCCAAGCCTTTACAAATACTATGACGGAACGAATGGAGATAAATAGTATTGCAATAAAATAATCAGCTGACGCATGCATATTCACGTGCGCAATTGCCGAATCCGTGGTTGTCACAGTCACATCCAGTAATCACGAAGCCTGTAAACATGATCCTTGTCCGGACCGGGAACAGCCGCATCCTAGATTTTAATCTCAAAACCTGAGTTTGGCTCTTCCTGGCGTGTGGATTAAAGAGGCATATCCAGAGTTTTCCTGTCGGAGTACACCGGTTTCCGCCAACCACAGAAACAGAGAGTAAGACTTATGCAGTTTTAATCGCCTAGCATAGCAGTCCAGTCAGACTTCTGTGATATGACTCTGGTAAGCAACAGTGCGGAAGTCAAATAGATTGACTACTGGTTTGTCGGGATCACTTTCTGTTCAGACCACCCCGGACGCAACGTCGTCGTCCATATCCTGGTGCTTTACCACAGCTCACAAACCGGCTTTATCCCATACAGTCAGAAACCAGTTGAATGCTCGATTAAGCCAGCGGACTCAGGAACTCTCCTAATCCTCACATCTGTGCCCCGGTATTTCACACAATGTGTCATCAATATCGGCCATCCAGGTTCTTACATGGAGAGGGTATGTTGAAACGGGATCTTTCAATGGGCATCCATTGATTTTCACTGGGAGTCACTGTTCCTCAGTTGTTCGGTTCGCCTCCAAACAGATCTCCAGTGCAACCTTTACGTAGTCCTAGATTACTCACTCAGAATCTGATTGATGTGTCCTAGTTTAAAGGCTGGCGTACGCACTCGAAAGCCCAATTTAAAGATTGTTGTTGTGACGTAGCATTTGGGTGAAGGCCCGGGACCTGACCGGGTACATAGGTGATCACATCACCATCGACATTTGTCTCCGAGTAGCCGTGTGACGTCATTCTCTGAAAGCCTCTGTCGAACCATTCAGCACCTCCTCTCTCACAACATACTTTCCCTTGCGTGGACGCCCGAACCTGTCCAGAAGGATAGTCATCGAGCTGTGGCGATCTTTCTTGTCCTTTCCCTCAGCGGTCTAAGGGCAGGTGTTCTCGGTGGGTTTTTGTCCCGATCCAGTCCCAGTCTCTCTCACTGTGTCTATCGCACAGTAATATGTGCCCGTGTCGTCCAGTATCAGGTTGCTCATTTGCAGATAAAAGTTGCTGCTGCTCTTGGAAGCGATGAACCGTTTCTCGATTTCAGGCGCGTAATACTTATTATCTTCATTATAATAATATACCACCGTTTTCAGCCCTTTCCCAGAGACCTTTTTCACCCAGTACATACTGTAGCTGCGGATAGCGGCACCACGGACTTCACAGGACAGTGTTTGCGACTCTCCGGGCTGTACCACGGCTGATTCGGGTTGTTTCAGCTGGATGTCGGACCGCACGTCTGGCAAGAAATAAAAAGCAGAAATTAATAAAATGTTCCAGCGACATAGGCTCCAAAGGATTCGAAAAGCCGTCTGCCCCGGTGTGCCACAGGCCGCGGATAACATACCTGCAAGACAGGACAAGAGGAGACAGATATAAAGAACGACCCCCATCGTTCTGAACCCTGAGTCGGACTTTAACACTTTTGAGATCGGTGCATGCCTCAGGCTGTATATAACCCGAATCGAAGTGAGCGCTGATTAAATAGAGATATTGACTGCGAGTGAGAGGAGGTGTCGCTGCTGAACAGGCTCTTACCAACTGAAACCAAAGTGGCAGCTTCCTGTCTCCTCCCACAGCAGAGATATCTATTCCCCTAAAATGTTTGCCTCTGTATGGGAGACAGATCTGCGGCAGTGACCAGAACCGGATTGAAGATCTATCGACCGCTGTTGAAATATCAACTTCAGCGTTGGAAAATTTATTTAAACTGAAACACAGAAAATATTTGCGGAAACCAAATGACAGGCACCAGTAAATGGACAGATATCACCTGAGACAGGGATAGAAACACTAGTCAGGAAAATACAGAGGGGTGAGAGAGGAGTTGGCGAGAATTGATTGGAAGATAACAAGAACAGGGATGACGGCAGGGCTGCAATGGCAAAAATTTCTGGTAGCAGTTCGGACGTCACAGAAAGTGGACACCACAAACAGGAAGAAGGTTACTAAAGGCAGGATGACGCATCCGTGAATAACATGTCTTCAAAGCCGACATAAAAGTCAAAATGAGAGCATATCATCGAGCAATCTCTTGTGGGAAGTTTGCAGATTTGGAAGCTTTTAAACACCAACAGAGGGAAATAAAAAATCATTAAGAAGGTAAAGATGGAATACGAAATTGAAAATGTCACCCCACTCAGCGAGAGCGGAGAGAGACAAAAGAAAGTAGATTATAGGTTATTTAGGCCATAATGTTGGAGCCCATTGATCATGGTGTGATTTGAGGGTACTTGGAAGCACATGCTAAAATAGGTCGTTGGTAGCGTGGTTTCTTTAAGAGGAATCCTTGCCTGATAAATCTGTTGGAATTCCTGAAGAAATAACACGGACAATAGACAAAGTGAAACCGTTTGATATTGTGTACGTAGAATATTAGAAGGACTATGACAAGGTGCTACAGATAAGCTGCTTATCGACGTACAAACACGTGCTATTACAGAAAAGGCTCAAGCATGGAAAAAGCAGTATCATGTTCGCAGGAGGCAATGAGTCGGAAGAAAGGGAGCCTTTTCTGGTTGGCTGTGGTGATTAGTAGTGTTTCACAGGGGTCTGCGTTGGGACCGATACTTTTCAGGTAAAATGCGAATGACATGGATGGCCTTATCGCAAAGTTTGTAGATGATACGAAGGTAAAAGGAGGGGCAGATAATTCTGAGGAATTAGAGAGCCTACAGAAGGAATTGGAGAGATTATGAGGATGGGCAAAGAAGTGGCAGGTGGAATACGGAGTCAGGAAGTGCATGGTCAAGCACATGGGTAGAAGAAATGAAAGGCTTGACTATTTTCTGAATAGAAAGCAAACACAAAGATCTGAGGTGCAAAGGGATTTGGAGACTTGCACGCGATTCTCTAAAAGTTACTTGCTGGTTGAGTCTTTGGTGAGGAAGCAGAACGCGATTTTTGCATTCTTTTCAAGGGGACTAGAATGTAAAAGCAAGGAGCAAAAACGAGGAAATTTTCAGATGCTGCGAATTCAAGCAACACTCACACAAAATGCTGGTAGAACACAGCAGGCCAGGCAGCATCTATAGTTAGAAGCACTGTCGACGTTTCGGGCCGAGAGCCTTCGTCAGGACTAACTGAAAGGAAAGACACTAAGAGATTTGAAAGCTGGAGTGGGAGGCGAAATGCGAAATGATACGAGAAGACAGGAGGGGGTGGGATGAAGCTGATTGGCAACAGTGATACAGAGCTGGAGTAGGGAAAGGATCTTGGGACAGAAGACATAGAGAGAACGAAAGTGGGAGGGGAGCACCAGAGGGAGATGGAGAACAGGCAGAGTGTTGGGCAGAGAGAGAGAAAAAAGAAACAACTAAATATGTGTCAGGAAGTCGTGACATAGAAAACATAGAAAATAGGTGCAGGAGTAGGCCATTCGGCCCCTCGAGCCTGCACCGCCATTCAGTATGATAGACAATAGGTGTAGAAGTAGACCATTCGGCCTTTCGAGCCTGTACCGCCATTCTGAGATCATGGCTGATCATCTACTATCAATACCCGGTTCCTGCCTTGTCCCCATATCCCTTGATTCCCCTATCCATAAGATACCTATCTAGCTCCTTCCTGAAAGCATCCAGAGAATTGCCCTCCACTGGCTTCTGAGGCAGTGCATTCCACACCCCCACAACTCTCTGGGAGAAGAAGTTTTTCCTTAACTCTGTCCTAAATGACCTAACTCTTATTCTTAAACCATGCCATCTGGTACTGGACTCTCCCAGCGTCTGGAACATATTTCCTGCCTCTATCTTGTCCAATTCCTTCATAATCATATATGTTACAATCAGATCCCCTCTCAATCTCCTTAATTCCAGCGTGTGCAAGCCCAATCTCTCTAACCACACTGCGTAAGACAGTCCGGACATCCCAGGAATAAACCTCGCGAATCTACGCTGCACTTCATCTACAGCCAGGATGTCCTTCCTTAACCCTGGAGTCCAAAAGTTTACACAATACTCCTGGTGTGGTCTCACCAGGGCCCTGTACAAATGCAAAAGGATTTCCTTGCTCTTGTACTCAATTCCCTTTGTAATAAAGGCCAACATTCCATTAGTCTTCTTCACTGCCTGCTGGACTTGCTCATTCACCTTCAGTGACTGATGAACAAGGACTCCTAGATCTCTTTGTATTTCTCCCTTACCTAACTCTACACCGTTCACATAATAATCTGCCTTCCTGTTCTTACTCCCAAAGTGGATTACCTCACACTTATTCACATTAAACGTCATCTGCCACTTAATGTCTGATCATGCCTGATCATCCAACTCAGAACCCTGTACCTGCTTTCTCTCCATACCCCCTGATCCCTTTAGCCGCAACGGCCATATCTAACTTCCTCTTAAATATATCCAATGAACTGACCTCAACTGTTTCCTGTGGCAGAGAATTCCACAGATTCACAACTCTCTCTGTGAAGAAGTTTTTCCTCATCTCGGTCCTAAAAGGCATCCCTTTTATCCTTAAAATGTGACCCCTCGTTCTGGACTTCCCCAACATCAGAAACAATCTTCCTGCATCTAGCCTGTCCAAGCCCTTTAGAATTTTATACGTTTCAATAAGATCTCCTCTCAATCTTCTAAATTCCAGTTAGTAAAGGCTAGTCGATCCAGTCTTTCTTCATATGAAAGTCCTGCCATCCCAGGAATCAATCTGGTGAACCTTCTCTGTACTCCGAAGGGTATCGGCCCGAATCGTTGACTGTTCATTTCAAATGATGCTGCCCGACTTGCTTAGTTCATCCAGCTTGTTTGTACGTGTTGACTTGACTACAGTTGATTTAAACACAAATGACGCAGTGTACTTTGTGTTTACAACATCTGTGAGTCGGCTGGTGTGATATCCTGCGTCCAGTGCTCCCGGTGTGGCCTTCTATATATTGCTGAGACCCGCCGCTCTGCGGAGACCGTTTCGCCGAACACAGACGCTCTGTCCGCTAGAAGTGGGCACATATTTTAATTCCATGACCCATTCCTATTCTGATCTGTGTATCCATGACCTCCACCACCGTCAAGATGAACCCACACTCAGGTTGGAGGAGGAACAGCTTATAATCCGTCTGGGTAGCCTTCAACCTGATGGCATGGAAATTGAGTTCTCTAACTTCCGTTAATGCCCCTCCTCCCCATCTCACCCCAGCACTTATTTATTTATTTATTTATTTATTTACTTACTTACTTACTTATTACTTACTTACTTATCTATCTATCTATCTATCTATCTATCTATCTATCTATCTATCTATCTATCTATCTATCTATCTATCTATCTATCTATCTATCTGTGTCTGTCTGTCTGTCTATCTATCTATCTATCTATTAATTTATTTATTTATTCATTCATCCACCTATTTATCCATCCATCCATCTATTTATTTATTTACCCATTTTGTTTATTTATTTATTTGTTTGTTTATTCCTGTATTTATTTGTTATTCTTTTCTTTTTCAATCTTTTTATTAGTATTAAAAATATTATGAACAAAAGACAGTTAATATATTAATAAAGGGATTACAAACTTACAAATTCCCATTACACATGAAGGAATACATAAGCAATGAATACAGTATAAATAAGTTTTCCCAAAACATGAACCATATAGTATATATATGAACAAGATAAATCTAGATATTTCATAATATATCATATATAAAAAAAGAAAAAGAAAAAAAATATATGCAAAATTACTACCCTACTAATCTAATATCTAAGGAAAAAAAAAGAAAACAAAAAAAAGAGAAAAAACTAAAGAAAAAGAGAGAGAAAAAAGGGCTGTTTATAGTATCTGACAAGAATACATAAACATCAATGTCGTCAACTCCGATCCTCTCAACATACATACAATTAAAGCTGAAAAAACCAATAAGCTTGGCACAGGGCCATATTACATCATATGAAAATATTGAATAAATGTTCTCCATATCTTTTCAAATTTAATAGAAGTATCAAATACAGCACTTCTAATTTTTTCTAAATTTAGGCATATCATAGTTTGAGAAAGCCAATGAAATACCGTGGGAGGATTAATTTCCTTCCAATTCAACAAAATAGATCTTCTAGCCATCAAAGTAAGAAAAGCAATCATTCGACAGGCGGAAGGAGATAAATGGAGTGAGTCCATCATCGGTAAACCAAAAATTGCGGTAATAGGATGGGGTTGTAAATCGATGTTCAGTACCGCAGAGATATTATCAAAAATATCTTTCCAATATTTTTTCAAAAGCGGACATGACCAAAACATATGAGTTAAAGACGCGATTTCTAATTGACATCTATCACAAATAGGGTTTATATAAGAATAAAAATGAGCTAATTTATCCTTGGACATATGGGCCCTATGTACAACCTTAAATTGTATTAATGAATGTTTGGCACATATAGATGATGTATTAACTAATTGAAGAATTTTATCCCAATTCTCAATAGTAATAATAAGATTGAGCTCTCTTTCCCAATCATTTTTGGTCTTATCAAAGGGCACTGAACGTATCTTCATAATTATATTATAAAGTTTTGATATAAGCCCTTTTTGAAAAGGGTTTAATTCAAACAAACTCTCCAAAATATCTGAAGACACAAAATTTGGAAACGTAGGAAGTACCGTACTTAAAAAATGCCTAACCTGTAAGTATCTAAAAAAATGATATCTAGGCAAATTATATTTATTAGATAATTGCTCAAAAGACATAAAACAATTGTCCAAAAATAAGTCGGAAAATCTTAATAAACCCTTCGTTTTCCAAGCCCAAAAAGCTTGATCTATAATTGAGGGATGGAAAAAACAATTAGCTACAATAGGACTATTTAAAACGAATTGAGTCAACCCGAAAAATTTCCGAAATTGAAACCATATACGTAAGGTATATTTAACTATCGGGTTGTCAATTCGTTTCGGCAATTTAGAAAGAGCAAAAGGGAGAGATGTCCCTAAAATAGAACCCAGAGCATAACCTGATACCGATTTAGTTTCCAGACTCACCCAATGAGGGCCAAAAGGACCATCCCATTCTTTCAACCAACATAACAAATATCTAATATTAACTGCCCAATAATAAAATCTGAAATTGGGTAATGCCAACCCACCTTCCTTCTTTGTCTTCTGTAAGTATGTTTTACCTAACCTGGGATTTTTATTCTGCCATATATATGAAGAAATTTTTGAATCAACATTAGTAAAAAAGGATTTCGGAATAAAAATTGGTACCGCTTGAAAAATATATAAAAAATTAGGTAAAATAACCATCTTAATAGCATTAATCCTACCTCTCAGAGATAAAGATAATGGTGACCACTTAGTAAACATCCTTTAATCTGATCAATTAAGGGTAGAAAATTAAACCCAAATAATTCTTTATGTTTTTTTTTGTGATTTTAATCCCTAAGTAAGTAAAAGAATCATTAACTAATTTAAAAGGTAAAATATCATAGCTTGGGACCTGTCTATTCAAAGGAAACAATTCACTCTTATTAAGATTTACCTTATACCCAGAAAACTCACTAAATTGAGCTAACAATGATAAGACTGCTGGAATAGATTTCTCAGGGTTAGAGATGAATAATAATAAATCATCTGCGTACAAAGATACCTTATGAATATCTGTTCCACGATTAATACCCAAAATATCCTGTGATTCTCTGATGGCAATTGCCAAAGGTTCTAAAGCGATGTTAAATAGTAATGGACTAAGAGGACAAGCTTGTCTAGTGCCCCGAAATAAACGAAAAAATGGAGATCTTTGATTATTAGTAAACACCGAGGCTACTGGAGTTTGATAAATCAGTTTAATCCAAGAAATAAAGGTCGGCCTGAAATTAAACTTCTCCAGCACATAAAATAAGTAAGGCCATTCAACTCTATCAAATGCTTTCTCCGCATCTAATGAAATAACACATTCTGAAGTGTTATGTGAAGGAGTATAAACAATATTCAGTAATCTCCTAACATTGAAAAAAGAATAGCGATTTTTAATAAAACCGGTTTGTTCTTCCGAAATAATTTGGGGTTAAACCTTCTCCAACCTGGAAGCCAGTAACTTGGAAAAGATCTTAGAATCCACATTCAATAACGATATTGGTCTATAAGATGCACAGTCAGTAGGGTCTTTATCTTTCTTCAGTATTAAGGAAATGGAAGCTCTATAAAAAGATTGTGGCAAATTCCCAAATCTAATTGCTTCTTCAAAAACCTTGTATAGCCAAGGAGAGAGAGTAGCAGAAAAACATTTTAAAAATTCTACTGTATACCCATCTGGACCTGGTGCTTTCCCTGAATTCATTGAGGAAATAACCCCTTTAATTTCCGCATCCGTGAACGGAGTATCTAATACTGAAAGATCATCGGATGATAATTTTGGAAAATTCTATTTCCCAAGAAAATCACACATGGTATTATGATCCTGAGGGAATTCAGATTGATACAGGGAGGTATAAAAGTCTTGAAAAGACTTATTTATCTCATCATGGTTAACTGTCAAATCCCCATTCTGCTGACGAACCTTAGTGATTTGGCGTTTAACCCAAACATTTTTCAGCTGAGTAGCTAACAGTTTTCCCGATTTATCACTATGTATATAAAAATCAGATCTGGTTTTCATTAATTGATTTTCAATCGGAGATGTAAGTAATAAACTATGTTCCATTTGGAGTTCAACCATCTGTTTATAAAGCTCCCTACTAGGAGTAGTCGAATTTTTCTTGTCAATCTCCTTAATTTTATCAACCAATAAAAGAGTTTCCTTCTTAATGCGTTTTCTCAGACCAACAGAGTAAGAAATAATCTGTCCACGTATATACGCTTTAAAGGTGTCCCAAAGTAGTCCGCAAGAAATATCTTCCGTGGAATTAGTTGAAAAGAAGAAATCGATCTGCTCCTTCATAAATTTAATAAAGTCCGGCTCTTGCAATAAGGTAGAGTCAAATCGCCATTGTCTGGCACTTAAAGCTGTATCCGTAAAATTAATAGAAAGTTTTAATGGAACATGGTCAGAAATAGCTATAATATCATAATTACAACCAATTACCGATGGAATAAAACAAGAGTCAATAAAAAATAATCAATTCTCGAATAGGAGTGATTAACATGTGAGAAAAAGGAAAACTGTTTATCATTAGGATGACGAAATCTCCAGATATCAAAAACTCCATTATCAGTCAAAAAGGAGTTAATACAAGTGGCCGACTTATTGGGTAAAGTCTGTATAGATGTAGATTTGTCCATCAAAGGAATTAGACAACAATTAAAGTCACCACCCATTATTAACTTATATTCATTTAAATTAGGTAAAGAAGTAAATAAGGACTTAAAAAAGTCAGGACAATCCACATTTGGAGCATAAACATTAACCATAGCAACCTTTTTATTACAAAGTAAACCCGTAATTAACAAAAATCTACCATTCGGATCCGAAAGGATATCATGTTGAACAAATGCAATAGAGGAGTCAATAAAAATTGAAACTCCCTTAACTTTGGCATTCGAATTCAAATGGTACTGTGGACCCCGCCAAGACCTAAAAAAGCGATATTTGTCCTCCTTCCTCACATGAGTTTCTTGTACAAAAATGATATGAGCATTAAGTCTTTGGAATACTTTAAAAATCTTCTTTCGTTTAATCGGATGGTTTAAACCATTAGTATTCCAAGACACAAAGTTAATGGCTTGAGCCATGGTTCTAAAGTCATCCCTTTGGTATAGAAAGGGTTAACCATATTATAAACTCATGCACCCGGAAGAGGAACAAAAATAAAGAGCGGACCCGGAAGTGACGACATCGTAGACATATTTGTAGTTCAAGCACAGCCCAAGTGAAAAAACTAAAACAAATTAATAAAAGAAAAATAAAAAAGGAAAACAGACCAAACCCCACCCCCACATGAAAAAGAAAAAAAGCCAAAATATGGCTAAAAAAAGGAAAAAAATGAGACTAAATCTACCTCCATATCAGCGGCAGACCACTCCATGTTTAAAGGATATATGAAAGAAAACCACCCCAACTTTAAGAATTATGATCGCAATACTAAAATCTGCGCTTCTTAATATGCTTAGTTGTAAAAAAAAGAGTATAATCACTAAAAGTTTATAAATCGGGTTATTACCCAAACAAATCAAGAAGTACTTAAACTATGATAAGTGATGCATTATAGGAAGAAGACGAAAAAAGAAACAATAACGCCATCTTAAAGAAAACCAAGAATATTTTGCAAAAAACTACCATCTTGATAATAAAAAAAAATTTCCCTTCGAAAGGTTAAAAATATACCTTCAAGGGAACAAAAATAGTAGTCAAAAATATGGTATAGTGGTTAAAGTGTATGAGACAGAGCGATTAATATAACGAAAGCACACTTTAACTTAAATATGAAGTATAGGATAACCCTACACCAATAGCCAGAGACTAACCCTGGTTTAAGGAATCGAAAACCATCTTTCACGATCAGAATCAGTCATTTATTAGAGATTAGTTTCTATAGCAGTAGGGAAGTTCTCCTCCAAATACTTTTTCGCTTCAAAAGTCGAAAGGGAAACCAGACGAGGAGCGTTCGGCGGTGAGATCCTGAGCTTCGCCGGGTATAAGAGCGCAGGTTTTAGATTTTTCTCATAACATTCAGACATCAGAGGTTTAAAAAGAAGCCTTTTCTTCATAATTTCGGAACTAAAATCTTCCACCAAACGGAAATAGTAATTTTGAAATTTAATCATCCCAGCCCTCTGAGCTTCACGAATGAGTTGTTCTTTGTCGTGTACATAGTGAAACCGGACAATTACCACCGGAGGTTTGGCTGAAGTACTCGATGAACGACTCCAAATTCTATGTGCTCGGTCAAGTACCAGGGGGTTCTCTGAAAAGACCGACGGAAACGCATCTTTTAAAAATTGAGCAAAATATTTCGAAGGATCGCCTTTTTCTATGCCATCTGGGAGACCAAGTATGCGTAGTTTCTGTCTTCTGGACCGATTCTCCAAATCGACACTCTTGGCTTTAAGTGTTTCCACCAGTTTAATGGTCGAAATTAAATCCTAAATCCTGTTGTAATTTTTCAATTGTCAAATCTCGTTTCCGAGCTTCTTGCAAAGACGCGATAAGAAGTTGTTGCTGGTTAATTACTGAATCCGTCTTAACCATATAATCTTGAAAAGCCTTTATTTCTTGTTTAAAAACTTGATGTTGTTCCTCAAATTTTCTATCCAAAACCTCCATAAGCAGTTCATAAGTTAACTCAGTGCGTTGCGGTTGAGCTAGCTTCTTTCCATTACCGTTCGGGTTACGCCCCGGTTCTCGTCCTTTGGATCTAAGAGCCATTTCTGTTTGCATATCTTCAAGAATTCACAATAAAATCTTAACGATAAGCCCTAGAAAGTAGCAAGAATCTTTTGGTGTAGGTAACAATAAGTTGAATAAGGGTGATCAAAGGTTAAAAAAAGTAAAGGTTATGGAGCGGATCTGAAACAGTACTCACTCCATGAGCGTCTCCCGCTGACCTGATTTATTTGTTATTTTCCCCTTTTTTCTCTCTCTGTCCCTCTCACAATAACTCCTTGCCTGCTCTGCATCCTCCTGTGGTGCTCCCCTCACCACTTTCTTTCTCCCCAGACCTCCCGTCTCTTGATCCTCTCCCTTCTCCAGCCGTGTATTCCTGTGGCCAATCAACTTTCTAGCTCTTAGCTTATCCCGCTCCCTCCTGTCTTCTCCTAGATACTTTGTAAGCTAGTACTGAAGATGGAGTGGACTAAATTTAAAAGAATGTAATTTGCTATGCCCGTACCTCAGGTTTTACCAGCCTGAGATGAGAAAAAAACATTCTGGATTTGCAGAATGGGAGCCGTCTTGGTAACTCTTCCAAGGAATCGCTGTACCAATTTCTCGCTAATATTATGGAAAGTTATGACTCAATATGATATTCTAATTAATCAAAAATGTTCTGCATTGGTTTGGACTTGGTCTTATGTCATTGAGTTCAAAGCTATAAACGACAAAGGACGATCAAAATATGCACAGCGAGTGTACTCATATGCTATATCTTACTTTTGTCCAATCCAGCAGATGGACAAAAATACAGAAAGCCAAAACAAACTTATCGATGAAGGTTTGAGAATTCATGTGACTGGAATCCAATATCAACGAAACCTGTAGGGACACAAAAATGTCTCACACACGTTTTGTTAAATTGCTGAAGTGTTGCAAAATTACACCGAATGGTTCTGATCACTGGTCAGTCCAACATTGCTCATCAGCACATAGGCGAGTCTGCTGTAGATACAAAGAATTGTAGAAGTCGTTCTGCATTATTTCCCTAAACATATCACTTGAAAAACTGGAGAATGAAATGCGGTGGTCGACTGATCATCAAAGCTCTTATCTCTTTCCAAACGAATTAGATATTTCTCAATGATCTAATCGGCTATTCTGCTGAGTTAAATTTACAAACAGAAAACGAAAAGAAGAGCAGCATGTTAACGGTTGGGCACAAACTGGGTTCAACAATCAGTGTAGTCTCATTTCCAAAAGGGAGCTTAGTTTCCATCGTGTTACCCACAGTTATATATTGCTATAAATCATTCGGGGTGCCCTCCACATTTCCAGTTAACTGGCTGTCTTGATAAAGCAGGGGCACGTGACGACAGGCTGTACTACGCAGCAGATTCAAAAGTGAAAAATACCTTCCGAAGCGAATCCCATATTCTGTGAAGGCAGTTGACCAGCGATAGGAGCCGTTTCTGTCCAACATATTAATTTTCTGTATTCACAAAACAGTTTACATTATGTCATCACAGAACAGTGCAGAACGAGCACATAGATGAAACAGAACCTCAAGATTTTTGCATCCAAGCGGAGTTTAAAGCTAAGCAGTGGGGATGTCAATGTTTTACAACTGGGGTAATGTACGACAGCTCATTGCATTTCAATTACTGTGCGTGTAGTAGACACAGTGAAATAAGTCAACAGAAAAACCTTTGTCTCAATCATATGCCCATATACATAGCGTTTTCAAGGCAGTGACCACGTCCCGAAGAGCTTCATATGAGTGTAACTGAATAAAATCAAAACCACATGGGAAACAGTGACAGTAGATGTCCGAAATCGATGCCAGTGACAAGGCCTTTAAGGACCAGGGCATCGAATGGTTGTAAGCATCACGGTGCTTCATGTATGCTCCAATGTTCATGGTCGATGCAATCTCCATTTCCAAACACTCCTCGAATTATGAAATGACCAGAGAGTTACCGATTCCTGCCCTAGATCCTTAATTGCCCACTGAACCCTTACCGTCGAATGGGAGTGAAGAATTTGCACAGTTAACAACGTTCTCAGTAATGACATTTCTGCCAGTTCCAATCTTGAACATCAGAGCCCTTAGGCAGAGGAGGTGCCGAATTTAAAGATTACTCAGCCAAAGGAGAATGCTGTGCTATACAGAATGTTGTTCTACATTAAAATAGTTACTGTTGTAATCTCCAGTAACGCAAGGCCATTGATACACAACATCCATCCATTGTTGATTAACAGATTAATAGATTTATATGACCCTCATCAAGCATAACACCACTGTGCTCACCTGAATTCAAAGTTTTCTTCACGTGACTGCACGATATATTCTATCCAATGTTCTCTCTCCGAAATTGTTCTGTGGCGTTCTCCACCTTTCATCCATTTCTTGGAAAGTTGAGTACATAGCCATCCTGATTTACCGGGTATGTCTTCCTCTCTGCACTTGGTTATTAGTAGATAAACAGTATCATTTGTTCGTGTGTTTTTTTTTTTACTCTCTAACTGTATCTGATCACTCTGTGACAAGACAACCATTTTAACAGCTGATTTCAGAATCAGAATCAGAATCGGGTTTATTTTCACCGGCATGTGATGTGAAATTTGTGAACTTAGCAGCTGCAGTTCAATGCAATAAATAATCTATCAGAGAGGGAGAATAGTAATCATAATAAATAAAATAAAACATAATAAATAAACAAGTCAATGATGCATTTTGAATAGATTTTTAAAATGTACAAAAACAGAAATACTGTATATTAAAAAAAACACTGCAGTAGTGTCCAAAGCTTCGGTGTCCATTTAGGAATCGTATGACAGAGGGGAAGAAGCTATTCCTGAATATGTGAGTGTGTGCCTTCAGGCTTCCGTACCTCCTGCCTGACGGTAACAATTAGAAATGGGCATGCCCTGTGTGCTGGGGGTCCTTAATGGATGTTGCCTTTCTGAGACACTGCCACATGAAGATATCCTGTGCACTTTGTACCCAAGATGGTGTCAACTAAATTTATGACCCTCTACAGCTTCTCTCGATCCTGTGCAGCCGCCCCCCCCCCCCAACTCCGTCAGTGATGTAGCCTGTCAGAATGCTCTCCATGGTACATCTATAGAAGTTTTTGAATGTTTTTGTTGAATCGCTGAATGCGTGCCTTCGGCTTCCGTATCTCATTCCTGATGCTCACAGTGAGAAAAGCGCATGCCCTGGGTGCTCGAGGTCCTTAATAATGGACGCTGCCTTTCTGAGACAATGCTCCCTGAAGACGTCCTCGGTACGTTGTAGGCTAGTGCCCAAGATAGATCTGACAAGATTTACAACCTTCTCCAGCTTCTTTAGGTCCTGTTCAGTAGCCACTCTATACCAGACAGTGATGCAGACTGTCAGAATGCTCTCCACCGTACAACTATAAAAGTCTTTGAGCGCATTTGTTGAGATGCCAAATCCGTCTTGCCTCTTTATGAATACACCGGTATAGAACATAGAATAGTACAGCATATTACCGGTCCTTCGGCCCACAATGTTGTGCCCACCCTCAGACCCTGCCTCCCACATAACTCCCCACCTTGGGATCAGGTTAGATCCTAAGAGATTTTGACACCAAGGAACTTGAAGCTGCTCACTCCTCCACTTCTGATCCCTCTATGAAGATTGGTATGTGTGCTTCGTCTTCCTGAATTCTACAATCAGCTCTTTCGCCCTGCTGATGTTGACTGCCAGGTTGTTGCTGCGACACCATTGCACTAGTTGGCATAACTCACTTGCGTACGTCCTCTGGTCACCATTTGAGATTCTACCCAAAGTAGATGTATCGCCAGCAAATTTGTAAATGGCATTTGAACTATGGCTAGCCACCCAGTCATGTATATTCACCCCGGAGTTGCGCCAGTATTGATCGTCAGCAAGGAGGATATATTATCATCAATCCGCACAGACTGTTGTCCTCCGGTTAGGAAGTCGAGGATATAATTGGAGCGGGGGTTGCAGAGGCCCAGGTTCTCCAACTTCTCTAGCTGGATTGTTAGAATGATGGTATTAAATGATGTGCTGCAGTAGGGAACAGCATTCTGACGTAGGTGGTCGAAAGCCTTGTGGAAAGCCTTTGAATACGCGTCTGCCGTTGATCTATTGTGAAGATAGGCAAATTGCAATGGGTCCAAGTCCTTGCTGATTCAAGGGTTCGATCTAGTCATAACTAACCGCTCAAAGCGTTTCATCACTGTCGATGTGAGTGCTACCGGGTGATAGTCATTAATGCAGCCCACTATACTCTTCTTCGGCACTGGTATAATTGTTGCCACTTTGAAGCAGGTGGGAACTTTTGCCTGTATTAATGAGAGGTTGAAAATGTATTTGAATACTCCCGCTAGTTGGTAGACACACGTTTTCAGAGCCTTACCAGGTACTCCATCGGGACCTTCTGCCTTGCGATGGTTCACTCTCTTTAAAGACAGTCTAATATCGCCCTCTGAGACAGAGATCACAGGGTCATGAGGTGCAGCAGGGATCTACTAAGGTCAAAGGCGTTTACCCCACCCCACCCCACCCACATCCCCATCTTATTTTCCAGAAAACTTATTTTGTCTCGTTCCAACTTCTGAAGGCGGTTGCTTGAAATAAAACGTTAACGCATGTTCCAATTTTGCCATGGATACGGTATGACCTCTTGAGTATTGAGTATCTCAAGATTTATTTTTGAAATTCCACAGACTTCATTTATTATGAGGAGGGTGTTTCCAGTGGGTGATAAGGACTCAAACATTAAATTCTATTGGCAGCACCTCCTGAGCTTAACAGTTTAATCGTAGTGACATGGAGAATAGTTAACTACATAGAACAGTACAAGCCAAGACCAATAATCCCAACCCCCCTCCCCCGATACCTGTGGCATCATGATGCTATTTTTAAGCAGCATATCAGCCTACATTCTCCCACCATTCATTGCATGATGAACGATCTATCAAATTGTCCTTTAAAAGTTGCCATTGCATTCGCTTTCACAATTTCCCTTAAACTTTCAGTCACTTACCATTCTCCGTACTTTTATGTCTCATTTAACACCTTTGGTAACCTTGTTGTCATAATAAATCTATGTGGCCGAGGATGTAATGTTTCCAACTTGGCAAAAAAACGCTGATTAACATCCCAATCCTTATCTCACATTTCATACATTTAACCATGCCGGCCACCCGCCTCCACTGTTGAAGACAGAAAAAAAAGTAGTTTGTATAAACTCTCCTGATAGATCATACACTCCAATACAGAAAACATGCAGGTCACCTTTTCTGTACCATATCGAAAACCTTACATCCTACCTAAAACGTGACAACACGAGCGATAACGACACACAATACTGAATATACCATCCAACAAAAAAATTATATATAAGACCATTAGGTAAAGGAGAAGAATTATGAAATTTGAGACAAATAGTCTGTTCCGCCATTTCATCATATCTGAACTGATTTCCCTCTCTGTCCCAATTTACTGCTTTCTCCCTATATCACACCATGTCCTGACCAATCAACAATCTATCAACCTCTGCCTTAAATATACATAAAGATTTGGGCTCAACAACTGTCTGTGGCAAACAGTTCCACAGATTCAACACTTTTTGTCTACTAAAATTCCTCCTCCTCTCGGTTCAAAAAGTACGCCGCTCTATTCTGCGGACTTAGAGTGTCCCACCAGAGAAACATCCGCTTCACATCCACTCTATCAACAGCTTTCACCATTCGATAGGCTTCAATGAAAAACACTTCATTCTTTTGAATTCTCGTGAATACAGGCCTAGAGCCATCAAGCGTTCTTCACGGGGCAAGACGTTAAGTCCTGGAATCAATTCCATGAATCTCCCTTGAATCCTCCACAATTTCAGTGCATTATTTCTACGATATAGGGCCCAAACCTGCTCACAATACTCGAAGTAAGGTCTCACCAGTAATTTATCAAGATTCAGCATTACTCCTTTGCCTTCATACTCTAGTACTCTTGAAATGAATTTCAAAATTACATTTGCCTTCCTCAGGAGAGACTCAATCTGCAAACTAAATTTGCAAGTCCCTTTGCACCACACTTTTTGGTATTTTCTCTCTATTTAGAAAATAGGCAATCTTTTGTTTTCATTTCTTCTACCAAAGTCTATACACTTCCCAACACGATATTCCATCTGACATTTCTTTGCACATTCTCCGCATCTGTTTAAGTCAGTATGTAGCCCCTTTGCCTCCTCAATCTACCCGCTCCTACTTCATCTATCTTCATATCGTCTGCACATTTAAACAACGTCATCAGTTCCGTCATCGAATCACTGACAAATAACGTAAGGGGAATTGGTTCCTACACAGTTCCTATGTAACGCCACTAGTCACCGGCAGTCAGCCCGGAAGGACTCACTTTTTTATCAGTGTTTTACCCGCTGCCAATAAGCCACTGCTTTTTCTATGTTAGATTTTTACATGTAATACCATGAACCCATAGCTTGTTAAACGGCCTCCTGTGTGCCCCCTTGTCAAATTCCTTAAATTAATCCAAGTTCACAACATCAACTGATTCTCAGGCGTTTATCCTGCTTGATAATTTTTCAAATAATTCCACCAGATTTGTCAGGCAAGATTTTCCCTTGAGGAAACCATGCTGACAAAGTCCTATTTTATCATGTGTTTCCAGGTACCCTGAGACCTCATCCTTAATAGACCACTGATGTCAGACTAACTTTCTTATAGTTTCCTTTATTCTCCCTCACTCCCTTTTATTTTTTGTAGTTTATTTTTTTCATTGAAGTTCATCATCAAACAAACATTTCCATAAGATTTATTTCAGACATTGTACATATATACCATTTTATCATATATATCACAAATCTCCACAAAATATTTATCTGAGGTAAACACAAGAAAATAAAAGCAAAAGGAAAGAACTATGTACAAGTAGGGAGTGATCTTTTTTTTTTACAACAGATTCATTGATTTTTGAGAATAAAATCAGGCCTATGAGGCATTATGTAGTTAAACCTCTTTTCCCAGTATGAATCAAATTGTTCCAGCTTATGATTAACGGATGCTGTTATCTTCTTCATTTTGTAAATGTCCATTATATTTTCCATCCATGTATTTGAGGTTGGGTTCTCCTGTGATAACCATTTCCTAGTAAGAGTCTTTTTACCAGCCAGCAACAGTATATTCATTAAGTATTTATCTCGTTTCAACCATTCTTGAGGTATATATCCAAAATATATGGTCTTACTCTCCACGCGTATTGCATATTTAAAGATGTCTTGTAGGGCATTGTTTATTCCCCTCCAATAGTTAGAGGACTGACATTTGCAATTTTTCTGTTTTCCAGAACCATCCTGCAAGTAATAATTTTAAAAGATCATTTCTAAGCCTTCACAATCTCTTTAGTTACCTCTTTCCGAACTCTGGGGTGTACGCCATCTGGTACAAGTGATCTACCTAAATACAGACATTTCAATTTCCCAAGAACATTCTCTCTAGTTCACACCCGTCATGCCCCCTGATACCTAGAACTTTAATGACTTTAAATAACTTCACATCCGCCATGCCCCCTGATACCTCGAACTTTCACCCTGCTGCTAGTACCTTGCACAGCGAAGACTAATGCAAAATGCTTATTCACTCCTTCCACCATTTCATTGTCCCGCATTACCACCTCACCATCATTGTTTTCCAGCGGTCCGGTATCTACTGTTGACTCTCTATTACACATTACGTATCTGAAGAAACCTATAGTATGCTCTTTCATGTTATTGGCTAGCTTATTTTCGTATTCCATTTTTACCTTCTAGTGACTTTCAGTTATCTTCTGTTGGTAATTGAAAGCTTACCAATCCGCCAACTTCCCACTAATTTTTGCCGTATTACATTCCCCCTTTTTGGCTTTGTTGGATTTGAATTTTCTTGATAGCTACAGTTGTGTTATTTTTCCTTTAGAACACATCTTCTTCCTTTGGAAGTATATATCCAGTGCCTTCCGAATTGCTTTTAGAAATTCCAACCACTGCTGATCTACCTTCATCACTGCCTGTGTTCTTTTCCAATAAATCTTCAGCATCGTTAATTGCTAACATTTATACACAATTACATGTATGATAACGGTATGTGTATTGTATGCGTCCTTTGGCACACTCCTTTCAGAGAACTAAAACCTAGCCATAAGGCTTGGAGACGTTGCGTGGCCTAATGACCGGTGGGCCTTATGCTTTGGCACTTGGAAGGGTCAGCCATGCCAAACAGGTCAAAATATAGAGGCCTTCTCTCTGCAGTACTCATCTGTTTTCAAGTACTGCCCTGTTCCCCCTCTATCTGAATACACCCTTGTGTCTGTCCATTGGATAACTGTGCCCGCGGTGTCTTGGCCAATATCTGTCATTCAGTAGCATCACCAGAACAGACTATCAGATAGCTTTCAGCTTGAAGTTTGTGGATTCTAATGTGTGCAGCGTTGTCCCACAAATTATTACGATGTTGGAAATCTGACCGCTGATCCAAATCTGTTGCATATGATTATTGACTGAGTTTAAATTTAACTGTTTTGCTTTGCTGGTATCCGTGGACTGTTCCTCCATCCCCCTGGACGACGCATGTTATTTGATGCACTGCCTTGTTTCGAAAGCAAACTTGTGCCTGTCCATTGCATCACTGCGTCCACGATGTTCTGGGCTATATTTCTCCTTCAGTAACATTACCACAACAGAATGTCTGATCATTCTCACCTTCAAGTTTGTGAATTCTGTTGTGTGCAGAGTGGCTCCAAATACCTGATTCCACAACAGTGCTGTCCATTGTAACTATTTCATTGCCCGTGAACTCAACTGGACACCCAGAAGATGCTCTGTAAATGCCAGGACGCTATCTCACAACCATTATTACTGAATCACCAGCAACACTTGTTAAATAAACCCAGTCGGGGACAGAGGAGGGCAAGAAATTAAAGTGATTGTCTGTGAACAGAAAATAAACAGTTCATTTGAACAGAAAATTTCAACTCATATCCCGTGTGTGTGTGATGGGACAGGTTAAGTGAATCTTCACTCTATGTCTAAGCTCTGTTGCCCCTGCCCTGTCTGGAAGGCGAAAGTGAAGAAGAATCTTTCTAACTATTCCGTGACTGACAGGACAGTATATTAAAGTAGTAACCCGCATGTGACTTCTGCTCTGGGATGCTTCAGAGAATCGTTTGAAGAAGAATTTCCCAGATTTCCATGATAAAGACCAGTTCCATTGAATGAAACTGAGTAGAGAGTGAGGAAATTCATCCGATATCGTCTGTTCTTTAGCTGAACATGTACAATAAATCGATTAATATATCCGCTCTTCCCTGTATTCTTACAAAAGGCGGATTTCCTCCAGTTGCTCCGCAACGTAGTCTAGTGGAGCACACGATCATTCAGGCAGCGTGTTCCGGATCACAAATGTTCATCAGCAAAAGATCCCTCAAATGCTCCACATCACACATTATTGACTTTAATGTCTCTGTCACCCTTCTCCCATCAGTGCAAGACTGCCTGGAATATAAGAAGGAATGGTGCCTTAATTTCCGCATTATCTTTCCTGCAAGACTTTCCTACGGCCTTTGCATCTCAAAAAACCTTCCTTGCCGTAACCACCTCCTCACCCATCGGGGAATAAAACTAAAACCTTACTTCTATCAATTAGTCCTGGGATATCGCCTATTCTTTTACTGTATAGCGTGACAAACCTCATGCTGAACATGACATGATGGGAAATAACCCCACATGTAGCCTGCGATATTGAGCCATCAATTATTCCTTCAGATTATGTCTTAATCCCATTACATTCAATGTGAAGTCAGCAGACAGTAAACCCAGATCCCAGCAACCTGACGCTGAACAAATCCAGGAACTAGTTCATCTGCTCTGGAACGTCCAGTCCCTGATCGTGGTTTTAGTTGCTGCTCAGTGTCAGAACTCAGACGTGAACCAGCAGATAGGTCACTCAGCACAATCGGCTGGTGTCAAGGCATATACTGATGAAACGTTCCGACCCCATTTCCCTACGGTCTGTTCCAGGTCTGTGAACGGTTCAGTAATGGCACGGAGTATATACGCTTTATACTGTTAATGGGTATATTCCCGCCTATTCGGGAAGATTCATGCACTGGTTCTAAATATCTTACCGATGTCAGGTGAATCACTGAATTAGCCAAAACGGTAAATTCATAAAATGGAAATGAGTGAGGATGAAATTCAGAAGTTGTTCTATCCTTTAGTCACTGTCAACTAGGTTCATCCACCCAGTCAAGATAGTCAGAGTGCACCGTATCACCATTCACCGAATCAAATAGATTCATTGGTCACACCCCTTTTTATCCGGCGTCTCGTTAGTTTCACGCTACCATCAACCACACTCAGTGGCGAGTTAAGTACCGATCACAGACTCCGTACGTGTAGGGTCGATATGAATTTGGTCTTATCGAATCCGGGAAACTAGAATGTCCCGCCCACACGAAACCTGATCTGTGTGAATACTGTATAACTTACTAAAGAACTGCAATTGCCCGTCGGCAATAAATAACAGGCTGTGGACTGTATACTATTATAAATAAAGTATATTAACAATTGTCAGCTTAATCGAAGAGTTAGTAGGAATAACAAAAGAAAAAACATATTAAAAAAACATTACAGTTAACCCAGTCTATATATGGATACGAGTTGGAGCTCATCTTGAAGTTCTCTTTAACTGACGCGTTGGAGCTGCAGCTTGCGTTAGACTTCACTACCTCCCTAATGCCGCTCCAAATCCTCCTCGAAAAAACGGATTCTCCCACGGGAGTTTAGGGCCGTCCTCCTTGAAGCCATTCTTATGCACCAGGCACATGCACAACAGTGACGGCATCAGCAGCCATCTTCCCTCCTGTCTTCTCCCAGCTTCCGCTAAAATGACCACGACAGACATCAGGGTCCATCACAAAACCTCTCTGCCCAGCGTTCTCGAAAACTTTCTCTCAATTTCTCTATCCCGATTGGCTGACACCATTCCTACGTGAAACTCAATGCTCCTAATCTTTAGCTGAAACCGAAACATGTTAATGTCAGAACAGAATCCTCTTACAGAACTGCTAAACTGAAATACCTGCAGCTTAGCAGTAAAAAGCTTAACCAGGGCGTTACACTTGCCTGTAACATCTAATTATCTCAGCATCGGTCGACATGAACTCTATCCGTTCCAGGGGCAGCCACTTCATCGATTTCCATTCCAAACAACGAGCCTGGCTCTTCCAGGCATTTTCAGAGCTTCCGTGTTCAGGGCTGGATACATGCCTTCGTATTGACCCAGAAACATAGTAGAATCTTTTCGAGTTTTCCTTGCTCAAAAATAGACTTTCGCCTTTGTAATCCGTGTCAACTTTCAGCGAATTGACTCTGGGAAGCGGCAATGTGAAGTCAGGGAGGCAGTTTGCGCCGCAGATGCTCATTTCCGGGATCAGTTTCTGGTCAGATCCCCACCGCCGTGGTCCATATCCGGGAACTTTACCGCAGGTCACAAACACCCTTCATCACATTCAACCCGAAATCCAGTGGGTCGCAGAGCGGGTTAGTCTCACACAGCGGGTGCCAATCTCGGCCACCCCAGTCCTGAACTGGATATGATTTAATCCACCGCGACTTTTCACTGTTCTTCCACTGACAGTTCCTCCTCGGTGGTTTCGTTCCCTTTCAGTCACACCTCCAGTGGAACCCGTCCACTCGGAATCTGATTTATATTCCCAGGTCCTGTGGTAAAGTTCGGTGCATGCGCCCGAAGAGCCCAATTTAAAGATTTTGTTGCGGTGGATTTGTATATGAAGGGACTCGGCATTTCTCACACAATGCCACCCAGTATTGTAGTCACAGTGATACACCGTCATACGGTAACCTCCACCCCTCTCACATTTTTCCAGCATAGTTTCTCCTCAGTGAGACGGCACTAGATCAGCAATGTGTGTCTGATCATTGATGTTCCTCGTAGCCCGACCAGTTACTGTGATGTGCATTTGAAGGACTGACAGGCGACCAGGTCATTCAGAGATCCCATTCCTTCTCACGGCGTTTGGTTCCGAGCTGCTTACTGAAGTATCGCTGAACCCATCCAGTATCTCTCTCAGGAATCTCCGCTGACAATCCGCCCTCCACTGCATGGACAAACGAATGTGTGCAGAGAGTCTGGAATACAGCTGTAGCTATCATTGTCTGCGCTTTCCCTCAGCGCACTAAGTGTCGGCGTTCTCGCTAGGTTTTTGACGCGGTTCAGATCTGGTCTCTCTCACTGTGTCTCTCGCACAGTAGTATGCGGCCGCGTCGTCCAGCTTCAAGTCGTTCATTTTCAGATAAAAGTTGCTGCTGTCCTTGGAAGCGGTGAACCGGCTCTGGACTCCAGTCGCGTAATACTTGTTGTAATCCTCCGTTCTATACCCTACCAAGTACTCCAGCCCCTTCCCGGCAACCTGTTTCACCCAGCTCATGTAGTAGTTGTTGATATTGAATCCACTGACTGTACAGGACAGCTTGTGGGACTGTCCGGGCTTTACCACCGCTGTATTGGGCTGTGTCAGCACGATGTCGGACCAAATGTCTATCAATAAAAAAAGAGCAGAAATTAATAAAATGTTGTACAGACATAGGTTTACAAAGTCTCCGAGTAACTGCAAGTCCAGGCTGGGACATCCCGCGGAACAACTACCTGCCAGACAAGACAGGAGGAAACAGAGATAAGGAACGACCCCCATCGCTGTGAGCTCTGAGCTAGACGAGGACACTTCTAAGATCGGCAGCTTCAGCTCAGGCCAGCTTTGTCCGGAGCTTCACAGCGCTGTTTAAATAGGGACGTGGGCTGTAAGTGAGAGAGAGGGCCGCGGGATGCACAGGCTCTCACACACTGAACCAGAGGCGTGGCTTCCTGTTCCCACCCCCAGCAGAGATTTCAATTCACCAAAATGTGTTTATCGTTGTACAGGAGACAGGGCAGCGGTAGAGACCAGATCCGTAATGAAGGACTGCCATACTGTGTTCAATTAATCAATTTCACCTTTCAGTAGTATGTGTAAACGGAAACACAGAGAACCACGGGAGGAGCGAATGGCAGACACCAGTACGTGAGAGACACGGACTGAGAGATACCAGTCAGTGAACAAATATCACTCTGTCAGGCAGGAAGTGAGAGACACCTGTCAGTGGACAAATATCTCCCTGAGATAAGGACTAACATGAACCAATCAGTGGACACTTATCTCCTCGGCGACCAGAACAGAGAGACACCGGTACGTGAACAGATATCGCGCTGAGAGTCATGGGCTAAGACGCACAAGTCAATGGACAGATGACTTCCTGAGGGACGCGGTCGGAGAGGCACTGCCCCGTGTCGGAATATGCATTAAGGAGCAAAAACAATGATTACACAATATTGTGTCTGAACCCATACAAGGATAATTAATATTAAACACAAATGCCTGGGTGCAATTATGTGTAATATATACTGGTAAGAAATGTTCTTGTTCAGAGCCCTAACAAATTAATTTGACAGCCAAATCCTGGGTACATCACCCTTCACCACTGCTAGGAGACTCATTGACCTGCCTTAACCGGTGAGAGCAAAGGGACTTTTGATGCAGGGAGATTAGGAGAAACAATTGTTGCTGTTCACAGTATACTTCTCAGTAACTTAGAAGACAAGGGCTGCAGAACGGGTCGATATTGAAAGAACGCTCACGGGTGTGAACCTCCTAGGCGCAGACCAGCAGACTGGGTAAGGTTGTTTACACAACCAGATGACGATGATTCTGCGTGTAGTAAATCTTTCAACCTCATACAAATATAAACTGCTGTGATAGAATTACAAATGAAACCAAAGATCACCCCTGCCAAGGTGATTTACAGTTACTCAGCATCTTTCATGAATTTGGCTCAAATCAGAGCAAGTTCTACAGAAAATGAAGAAAAGTTTTGAAGCGGAGTCACTGTTGTCATGGAGGGACGGTGCTATACAATGTAACCTCACTGGAACTGTAATGGCCTATAAACATATCTGACATTCTGTAGTGTTGAGTGAGGGGTCAATGTTGGGACAGATAGTGGAAAGCTTTCCAATCGTTTTCTATGCACTATGGCAGGAAACAAAATGACGAACAAAATGGACAAAAGAGCCAGTTTACGAAAATCAAGAGAGGCGTTAGAAAAGGGGGTGATTTGTTTAATGTGTACAGTGAAATAATATCCCCAAAATAAGAGACATCTTGGGGATTAATGTCGGCGGTGAAGACATCAATAATTTTAGATATGTGGATGACACCGTGTTCATTGAAAGTACGGAGGAAGAACTTCAAAATATAATTGGTATAGTTGTTGAAGAAAGTGCGAAAATGTGTCTATCTATCAATTGCTGAAATACAGAATATATGGTGACATGCAAAAAGAAGGAGAATCCTATCTGGAGGCTGAGAATAAACGGGGAAGGCATAAATCAAGTACAGAACTTTTGCTATATAGGAAGCTGGGTGACATTAGATGGCAGGTGCGACATGGACATTCCCTTTTGCCATACGGATGGCAAAAGACACCTTTACGAGAATGAAGAGTATACTGACCAACACTAAACTTGGTATGACAACCCGCCTCAGAGCACTGAAATGCTACGTTTATCAGTTACGTTATATGACTCAGAATGTTGGACAATATCTAGTAACATGTGGAAACGAATTGAAGCAGCAGAGGTGTGGTTTTTGAGGAGGATGCAAAGAATATCATGGAGGAAACGAATGTCCAATGAGGATGTCATGAGCAGAGCAAGCACAAAAACAGAAATAATGTATGAGATTATGAAAAGGCAAAGCGAATTCATTGCACATGTGGTTAGTAAAAAGGAGTTAGAATGCACGGTAATTGTGGGAAAGATTGAAGGGAGGAAAGCAAGAGGAAGACAAAGACAAATGACCATGGGGACGGCAGCCAGAAAACTGGAAACGAATACTTATGAATTGAATCACTTGACACGAAACAGGAGTATGTGGGCCGTGGCAATCAACGCTCAAACAAGACATGGCACCTGATGATGATGATGATGATGATGATGATGATGATGAGACCGAATTAACTGCTCCACCCACACCACACATCTTCCTCATTTTAAAAGCAAACGTTTTTCTTCTCAAAGACATGGTCTACCATGCATAAAATGTTTCTGCCCAACATTAATAGGGCATACCGACTGTGTCAAACAGTGAGACAAGATGTATCTTTCATGTATAATTCCAGCAGGCACCTGTTGAGACAACTGCCATCTATCTGTGTTGTAAACATGCGCCGATCCTATGATTGCTCTTGTTGAGAATAAAGTTCCTTGGACGGTAGAGTAGTGCAGTCTGTAAAGTGGCTATCTCAGAGATCCAACCGCTGGCTTTCGTTCAAGACCTCGGGTGCTGTCTGTGTGAACAGATTTCTAGTTCTTTTCGTGACTTCCTGGTTTTGAGCCGGGTGATCCGGTTTCCACCAACATGCTATTGCAAATTGGACGGAATATGTTATAGGGAAATGTCAGACTGGCGCGTTTTATGGAATGCGTTGAGTTTTGGAATGTGCGTGATGGATTATCAGGTGTAATTCTGTAATGAGGTATAAGGTGCATTTCATATGTGTTTTGCTCTTGAAAGGACCACGAGCAAGCTACTCAGTTGTTATCAATAATCGTTAAATGCTTATGAAGACGTGGGTGGTGTCAAGAATTTCTCATATTTTATGCCCACGTCCACAGCGTAAAAGTTATGTGAATGCCAATAATATCTTAGTACTTGAGATGACCAATACACAATCTACAACGTCTTTTCAATGATAGTCTTCTGTCGTTACAATAAGAAGTTCACAATCAAGTGAGTATGAGGAGAGAGATGGAGTATAGAGAAGAGGTGAGTACAAACGTGTGAAGTAATACTTGACATAAGAGTACAAGAATAATGAAAGTATACATAGTAGTGTGGAGGATTAAAGGGATCTTGGGCTCCAAAACTCAGGTACTCTTCTGTGCCATTTCAGAGCCTAGCTTGGCATCTTGCTAATATATTGTTGTATTCCATACCAACCGTCTACACAATGAGAGATGACCTGATAGAGGTCTACAAGATGCTGAGATGCATTGATCGTGCTGATAGCCAGAGGCTTTTTCGCAGGGCAGAAATGGCTAGCACGAGAGGGCACAGTTTTACGGTGCTTTGAAGTAGTTACAGTGGAGATGTCATGGGTAATACTTTTGCACAGAGAGTGGCGAGGGGTTGGAATGGGTTCGGCGACAGTTGCGGAGGTGGAAACTATATGGTCTATTAAGAGACTCATGGGTAGGTACATGGAGCTTAGAAAAATTGAGATGTCCGGCATTCATCTTTAACTTGAAAGCTTGTACGAAACTTGAAAGATTTTTTTTGCTTTACTGTATTTCATTGCATCCTTTAATTAATACAGAACTAAAATGGATGCGACTTTAAAATTTTGATTGTAATTACAAATGGGTATTTCAAAAAAATAAATAAAGAGACACGTACGTTTCAGGCCATCTAAAATGTCTTGCTAAAAACAATTGTTGGTCTGTACAGCTGCAAAAAGGAGAGGTAGGAAGTTCGGTTTTTACTTAAACCTTCACCTGCTACTTCTATTGCTTGTGCATTATTTTTGATATATCAGTTCAACTATTATGCCAAATTCAAATAGCAATTCCAGTTTATTTGCTCTGGGCTAACTGAGGCTGAAATAAATTACTTCAATGCATTCGAGAGCATGGAGGTGTCGTAAAGCAGCCGCGTAAATTCTTATATGTGATTGTTTCGGAATTAAACAATGCAGATTTGTAGGACTGAAATAAAAGCATTTAAGATGATGGAATCTAATGGAGTGATGTTGAGCTTCTGAGACTGTCAAAGAGTTCTTGTTTTAGAGGTAATCTGTGATTTTTCATGTAGGCCTGTAGGGTAGATTATGTATTTCATGCTGGAATCCGCAGCCTGAAGTGCACGTGAAGCATAGTAACTTTTACCGCAGGACAGATAAAGATATCCCATATTGCGTTGACTTCATTAAACATCCATTAAAACGATGGGCCAGTGATCATTCGTTGTGTGCAACCAATACATTTCTGTGATTAAATCTTCAGTTGTCAATTGAATGCAGGGAACGAAAGAACACACCAGACAAAGACTTTCCCTGAAACAGCGTATTGATTCTGAATAGGAGAAAAAACAAACAAATTTTTTTTTTAAAAAAAACAGAAACTCAAAAGAACTCTTCGGTAAGATTCACAACTTCCAAAGCTCAAGGCGTATGCCCAGATATTTCCTTTTTATGTGACTTTTACGAGAGTTTTGTAGGGTTAGGGCGACACACGCAAGATGACATAGGAGGATACGGCCTGAAATATTGCGGGTTTATTCATCTCCACAAATGATACCTGACCTGCTGAGTTCGCCAGAATTTTGACCGTTTTATTCTGGATTTGTAGCGACTGCAGAATCTTTTGTATTAGCCACACGGTAATTTCTTTCCTCAAATTCTCATGCCGATTCTTCCTTTTACCGATTTGGCCATGCCGAACACTTGCTTTAGACACACTAAACTCACGTGGAGGCTTTTGTTTGTATTTGTCTGTGTAGTTCCTATTGAACTGCATGTTCAAATGCATTGTAGAGCCTTTATGGCATTTGATTCAACTAATTAATCTTACACCATGCTTTAAACTTGCAACTCTTTATAAATCTCAACTCTTAGATCTCTTTTAAGAATTCTTCCCGAGGATTTTGCCTCATGCCTTTGATAATATTACTATGAGAAGCAAATTATGCATCACACAAATGTCTTACAAGCTCAGATACTTAAATTGACACTTAGCCTAGTTTACACCAATTTAAAAAGCCCCGCACATCTGGTCCCTGCTTATCAGTAACTTTGCCTGATCCAAGCAACGTTCAGTTGCATCTCTTCTTCACTTTCTCCAAGGCATATTCTGATCAAACAAGAAGAGAAATCATAAAAAATGATAGAGCTGAATCGGTGGGAACAACCTCGATGGTAGTAATCTTAGGAATACTGCTACTGTGGTTACGGAACGATTCTGTTCAGCAGAAACGTTGACTATAGCCTTTACTATCGCTGCTGCCTGGTTTACTGAGTTCCTCCAGCATTCTGTTTCTGTAGCTAAGGAGCACTTACTGTTAATGCTCGGGCTCAGTGTCTCAAGCAGTTGCTCTATGCAAAGGAGTTTCAAGGAAAACAATGATACATCTAGTTTGCATCTTCAGATAAAACTGTACATTCAAAAAATTGAAATTTAGTAATATATTGCAATATAAATAATACGCTTATTGAATTAGAGAAATGTGATTCTGTCGCAAACGCCCATTTGTCCTTTTAACTTTACACTTACGTATTCACGGTTATTTAGGGTGGAATCAGGCTCTTCTGCCCTTCTCGTTTATACCGATACATATGTACTTTAAGCCAATCCAATTTGTCTGTCTTTGTCCCATATCCCTCCAAATATTTTCTGTTCATGTACCTGTCCAAATGTTTGCCTGTGTTGCCTCTTTTATGGAATTATGCATCCAATATATAGTTGTCCAATTACCTTCCAGGGCACTGATATTCATTTCGCATATCCGTTAGTTTCCCAAAATGTGGCATTTCAAAATTATGCGAATTAAATACGAGCTGCCATTTCTTTGCTCACTTTTTCAATGGAGCACTCTGAGGTAACCTTAGAGAACCTTCTTTACTCCTCACTACCGCACGAATTAGGGCATCAGCTGTAACGCTGCCAAATTTCCTTCCAAACTGTTATATTGGAGAACGATATACTGAACTGCACAGAACTGAACTGATTACATGACTCCCAATATATGTAAAACCAATCATAAACACTGCCTCCTTCCACCGAGGAAACGTTTTTATCAGTTTGCTATTTCACTTTGGATTCTTCGTTCTGACCATAGGGCTCGCTTACGTTCACGTAGGCACCATGCAGGCAATTTGACGTCCTCATTCCACTTGGTTACGTCCTCAAAAGCATAATATGATTTTTGAGACATGACCTCCGACAAAAATGTCATGCTTACTATTTAGATAACTCTACACTGGGGGAAAGTGACTGTGATCAGTCACAATATCAGTAATCCAGCAATAAACGCAACCCCTCCCTTTCCCCACAGGTATTATCAGCACCATTTACAGTTTACTATTTTTTAAAAATTAAAAAACACATTAGCAGACCGCCAGATATTCGAAATGTTCAGAGAAATCATTCAAATTCAGCAACCTACGTTCTATTCGCTCTGTATTACAACCATGGGCTTCTTCTTCTTAAGGGCAATTTTCTAGCCGAAATCCCACATACTATATAAATAGCATGTTTGTTGTGTTGACCTTAAGGCATTTGTTTAGCTTTATTACATTTTCGCTTTAGTAATTCGTTTGTAATTATTTTCTAGTTAAAGTTAACATTGTGGAAAGTAAATTCATTGTCTGTGATGTATTGCAGCATGCAATGACGTCACACCCGGTTTCGCCGCGTCTTGCGGGAAAATACCGGTTTGGAGAAACGGGGAGGAGGGGGGCTTGTGTTTGCAGGTTCAGCGCGAGAAAAGTTTTCATTCTACGTACTAAGAAACATCATAGAAGCAACGTCGTAAGTTCATAAGATATTCGATATGTTGAAGTAAAAATTTAACGCTGATTCTGTTTAAAGTAATAACGGTTGATAAAGTTTATTTTCTTGTGCTATTGAAAGCGTTACTGGATAGTTTGTGTGAAGTGTATTTAAAGCCAGTTGATGGCGTAGGTAGATTCTGGCTGTATGTTGTATTTTAATGTAATAAAGTTCGTTGCATTTTTACTTTTACAGTTATTTATGACGTAAATGTGATCCCAAGAAGGAAACAAATACTGTAAATATTTTGTATTGTTTTATCAACAGTTTTCACCATACGTTAATGCGGAAGAGTGAACAGTAAATGGTTAATCTTACTGCGATCTTGCCTTCATTGATTACGGGTTATGTCGGTGTTAAGTCCAGCGTTTCTACAACTGTACGAGAACACTATATTTGTCATTTGGAACTGGAACCCAGTCCAGGTGGTGGAGACAGATATAACACTTTCTTTTCAGGAACATTCAGTCAAGGACTTTAGGCAAGCCATCGCGAAAACGCAGTCCTTACTGCGGCAAATAGTATTCGTGCAGATGGGTCAGCGTGTTGGAATGCACATCGGCAATCAAAGGCTGATCTCCCTGCTGTACACGACTATGACTTGATAACTCTGTCCAATATCAATCATTCCTAGTGTGGACAAATAGTGCATGAGCAACGCTTTGAAAGGCACCTGAGTGGGAAACAGAGTGGGCTTTTGATATTGCTGGAACTGCTGTTGCATTTCACTAGAGCCGGTTGGCCGAATAGATTTCTGTAGTATTGGTGGAATATGGGAGAAAACCTCAAATTACCTCAATTGTGAATTTGGCAATGGATTTCAGACTAATGATTTATAATGAACAGTGCCCTTCAGCGCAACATTTGTTGTGATTATGGATTTTAATATTCACTAAGCGGCATTCACACTACCACTCCCAGCCACCTTGACCAAGTCAGCAGGTGCATGCAAAATAGCACCATTGAGAATTACATTGTTTTACTCTGTCGGTTGTACGGTCATTAGAGTCCTATCACATAGTATTTTCTGGGTATACACCACATTAACCCACCATTTAAAAGCCTACACCAAGATACCCAAGGGTCACATTATAGCAACTATCTTTTTAGTAGTATACCCCAACTGGTTCCTCCAATACCACCCCCAGGTTCCTTAGATCTTTGATGAAATACAACTTACAAAAATCTGTTTTGCATCGTAAGAAATTTCTCAATGTGAACAATTGTTTTAATACACTTCATCGTAATTCAAGAGAGAACCAGTGTGGCCAATTCGACCCAAAGGGGGTAAACTGCTACTAGTAGATCTGCCCCACCCTAATCGGCGTAATTCGGAATGTAGCCTCAAGGGAGCCACATCAAATTAACAGTAGTAGTAGTAGTGGTAGTAGCAGCAGTAATAATCACAATAGTCAATGGAATATTACTTGAGTTTCAAGCAACTGATAAATGAGTCTGCTGCTATGCTCGTAGTGTGGTTTTATCAGCCTAAAACAAGAAAAGAGACATTGTTTGCAGAATTAAAGTCATTTTGAAAGCTCTTCCAAGGAATCATTCTTCCAAATTCTCTAGTATATTACGGAAATGTAAGACTCAGTAGCTAGAATAATGCTCTAAGCATTGGTTTGTATTCATATGAATTGGCTAGATGCCACTGTAGCAGCTTTGTATCACTGTAATCAAAGTTATGCATGACAAAGGATGATCATCAATAGCACAGAGATTCTAATTATAAGCTATAGCTTACTTTTGACAAGCCCATCAAAGGGCCGAAAAGTAGAGAACGCAAAAACAGACTTAGCGATGAAGATTTGAGAGTTCATTTGTGTCATGGTCCGGGCCGTGAAATCCGCATTCCGGCTCAAGGTCCGGCCCGTATTCTCCAGAATCCAGGTCTTCCGGCTGTCCCTTGTCTCATTTGGGGCTTATTCGTCGGCACCTGATCCTCGTCTTGGGGCCAGGAATATAGGTAGCCCAGGGTTCGAGTATAGGCGCTGGTTTGTCTTGTCACCCTGTCCTTGTCTCAGTGTGGGTTCGTCCCGTTGGTATCTTGTTCTCGCCTCCGTGGGGTAAGTCAGCCGTCATTGCCATTACCCTGAGGCTGGAAATTTCCCTTCCGTCCTTCTGAAGCCCTGCCGGCTACCCACGCCTGAAGCGCTGCCCTGCAACCTGTGTCTAAATCCTTGCCTCGCCTCGCCTTGCCTCGCCTCGCATTGCCTCTGCCTGGAGCCTTGCCTCGCCTCGCCTTGCCTCTGACTGGAGCATTGACTCTCTTTGGCTATGTATGGAGCTTCGCCCACTTTGGAACTGTCTGTCTGTGTCCACGCCTTCGCTAGGTAGGTGCGGCCGTTTTGCCGCTACCTGGCGCTAGGATCTGTCGCGTCGTGTTCTGTGTTCTATGTGATGAGTCCCGGCCCTACGTCATGTACCCAATGAGGGGGCCAGGCTCGGTGTTCCTGTCTGTCCCTCGACCCAGGCTCTGTGTTCTGCGTTCCTGATCTCGCCCGTCCTAGGCTCAGTGTTCTGCGTTCCTCTCTCTTCCACGACCTAGTCAAGGCTTCAGGGTCTCGTCCAGTCCTAGTCACGCCCAAGTTCCTTGTGCTCTCCAAGCCACGGCTTTGTGTTCTTGTCTTGTCATAGGCCTCGCCCAGCCCAGGAGTACCTTGCCAGGTGCTGGGGTTCAGTCCTCCTGTGCATGAGTCTCACGTCCAGTCCTGCTTCCTCTCATTCTCCCGTAACCACCTCTTGTCCTCGTCTGGGTCTGGAGTCCGAGCCCGAGTCAAGATCCAGGTTCTGGGTCCTTGTCCAGTCTCGGGCTCGGAATCCAAGCCCAGGCTCCTAGTTCCCAGTTCCATGTCCTGGTTCCGCTATCCTTGTCAAGTCCTAGCCCAGGCCCGGATTCCTTGTCTCGTCCGGGGCCTGTGTCAAGTCCAGCATCCTTTCCTCCTTACATCCTTGCTTCTTTCTCACGCCTAGTCCTCTTCCTGTGTGTTCAGTCCCTGTGCCTTGCTTTTGGGTTCGCTCCCAATACCCCCCCCCCCCCCCCCATTATGACAATGTGACTAGAATCCAATTTCACGGAAGCCTCGAGGGACACACACATGTCTCACTCATGTGTTGTTAAATTGTTGAAGTGTTGCTAAATTACTCCGAATGGTTCTGCTTACTGGTCAGTGGAACATTACTCATCGGCACATGGACGAGTCCGTTCGAGATATGTAGAATTGTAGAACACATTCTATATAATTCCTCGAAACATCATCACTTGAAAAACTGGAGACTGAAGTGCAGTTTTCAACTGACCATCACAGTTCTTCCTTCTTTCCCAACCAATTGAATATATGTCAATTATCTAATCAGTTATTCTCCTGATAGGGAAAGAAAAGAAGAGCAGCATGTTAACGTTTGGGCACTTAATTTGTTCAATGATCAGAGCAGCCTCATTTCCAAGAATGAGCTTAGTTTCAATCACGTTATAGTTATATCTTGTTACAAAATATTTCGGGATTCCCTCCACATTCCCCGATAAGTGGCTGTCTTGTCTTCCAATGATAAAGGCGGTCAGGAAAGTAGGATTGCCTCTACCAGTCAGCGACCCAAGTAATAGGATCAAGGCGTGGATATTCAATGTTGAATAAAGAAAAGAAAATGGTCAGTAAATGCAGCGGAAATTTTCTGGCTGCCAAATCCGCTTGACACTAACTGATCTGCCGCCAGGACGAGGTCCTGCGGCTGAGAAGTTAATGTTTGGTTGTGGATGGCATTTTATATACAGTGTCTACCAGACACTGCGTTATACGGCAATACAATAACTTTCTCCTAGATGTTACCCGCAGGGACACGTGACGAGATGCTCCACTGCACAGCGGATTCAAAAGAGAGTGAATAAAAACTCTACAAGCTTATCACATGAACTGTGAAGGCAATTGACCAGTCATAGGGGCCGCTTCGCTTCAACGGAACAATTTTCAGTGGTCACAGAACAGGCTACATGCAGTTATCACAGAACAGTGCAATATGAGCTTAAGATTACAGGGAAAACCACAAGATTTCCGCATCTGAACGGCATTTGAAGCTAAGCAGTGGGGATGTCAATGTATTGCAACCAGGAGTTTTATGTACGGCAGCTGATGGCATTTCAATTACTGTGCATATCGTAGTACCACAGTGAAATAAGTCAATACAAAAATCTTTCTCTCCGTCACATGACCATACACATAACGCTTTCAAGGCAGTAACCACGTCCCGAAGAGCTTAGTGTGAGTGTTACTGAAAGAAATGTAAACCATATAAGGAACAGTGTCAGTGCACGTTCAGAATCGGTCTCAGTGACAGGGCCTTTAAGCTGCTCGGGCATCGGATGGTTGCAGGCATCACAGAGCTTCATGAATGCTCCAATATACATGGTCGATTCAAAACCCATTTCCGAAACCTGTTCGATTTATTAAATGTCCGGAGAGTTAACGATTTCAATCCTGGATACCTAATTGCCTCCTAAACCGTTGTAATCAAAAGGGAGAGAAGAATTTGCAAAATCAATAATGTTCCCAGTAATGGAATTTCTGAAAATTCCAATCCTGCAAATAGGAGCCCGAACTCTGAGTCGGTTTCGAGATTACCCAGATAGAGGAGAATGCTGTCCTATGCAGAATATTGTCTGCCTTAAAATATTACTGTTCTGATCTCCAGTGACGCTCTGCCATTCATACAAACATCCATTCATTAGTGATTATTCCTCACGAACTAAATAAAACAACTACTCACAATAATTCGGATTAACAGATCATACGATCCTGATCAAATTCAGCGCTATCCGAAATTCAAAGTTTTCTATGCTGGAGTGCACGATCTATTCTACTCCAAGGTTCTCTCTCCGATGTTTCTCTGCGTTTTTCCGCCTTTCACCCATTTCTCGGAAAGTTGAGAACACAGCAACCCTGGCTTACCAGGTATGTCTTCATTTCTGCATTTTGTTATTGGTAGATTATTTTAAAGAAGTTTTGTTTGTATGTGTTCCTTTGTGTTGTTACTCTCTAACTGTACATATTCACTCTGTGACAAGAGAACCATCTTCTTCTACTGTCAATAGTGTTTGCCCCACCCCACGCCACTTCTGATTGTCTTTTAAATCTTGCCGTCGTATTCACTTCAACAACTTTTCTGAAATTTCCCGTCACTTTGCACTCTCTGCATTTTTAATGTCTCGTGTAACATCTTTGGTGTCCTTCCTCTCATAATATGTCTATGTGAACTTCGATTTCACGGTTCCGCCTTATCTAGAAAACGCTGAATATCTTCCCTATCATTACTTGTCATTTTATGTATTCTACCAGGTCGGCCAATAGCCTGCAGTGCGCAAGATAAAGAAATCTTCGTTTGACTAAAGTTACACCATACATTCCAATCCAGTTAACATACCAGTGACATTTTATGCGCCATGTTGAAAGTCTGTCATCCCTCCTACAATGTGATCATAAGATGAGAACGACACACAATTCTCATAATGCGATCAAGGCACAATTTTAAACATAAAACCAAAAGATAAAAGAGCAGAATTAGGCAACTTGTCGCAAATAGTTTGCTCCACCATTTCATCATGGCTGACGCGATTTTCCTCTTAGCCCCAATCTGCTGCCTTTTCCCATATGACTTCATGCAATGACCAATCAAGAGCCTATCAACCTTTGCTTTAAATATACTTAAAAATGACGTTGCTTCTGCAACTGCCTCTGACAAATATTTCCACAGACTCATCACTGTGTGGCTGAAGAAATTTCTCCCCGACTGCATTTTAAAATGACGGCCCTCTATTCTGACGTTGTGTACTTTGGTTTTAGACTCTCCTACTGGAGAAAGCATCGTCTTCACGAGTTTATCAAGGCCCTCACCGCTCCATAGGTTTCAATGAGATCACCCCTCATTCCTCTGAATTCTAGTGAATACAGGTCCAGAGCCATTAAACGGTCTTCACATGGAAAGGGATTCCATTCTGGAGTAATTTTCGTCAATGTCCTATGACTCCTCGACAGTTTCGCAACATCCTTTTGAAGATAAGGAGGGCAAGCCTGCTCACAATGCTCTACGTGTGGCCTCACCAGTGCTATATAAAGTTTCAATATTACATTTTCGCTTTTGTATTCGGATGCTCTTGTAATGGATGCCAACATTATATTTGTTTTCCTCACAACAGACTCAACCTGCAAATTAAATCTTAAGGAATCCTGCACAGGGAATCTCAAGTCTCTTTGCAACTCACTGTTTTGTATTTTCTTTTCATTTAGAAAATAGTCAATCATTTTATTTCTTCTACCGATATGCATGAACATACAGCTCCCAACACTATATTCCATCTGTCATTTAATTGCAAATTATCGGAAACTGTCTAACTACTACTGTAGCCCCTCTACTTTCTCAAACTATTTGCTCCTCCAGTATTTGCCTTTGTGAATATAACGTAAAGGATTCGGTTCTATCTCAGGTGCCCATGGAACGTCATTAGTCACAGGCAAGTAGCAAGAAAAGGTTCACTTTATTCCCACACTTTGCCTCCTACCAATCAGCCACTCATTTATCTATTCTATAATCTTTCATGTAATATCATAGTCCCATCGCTTGTTCAGCAGCCTCATGTGTAGGATCTTGTCAAATGACTTCTGAAAATTCAAGTTCACAACATCAAATGATTCTCTTTTGTCTCTCCTGCTTGATAATTCTTGAAATACTTCCAGAAGATTTGTTACGCAGGATTTTCCTTTCAGAAAACCATGCTGACAATAACCTATTTTATCATGTGCCTCCAAGAATCCTGAGATTTCTTCCTTAATAATCGAATCCTACTTCTTCTGAACCACTGAGTTCAGATTAGCAATCATATATTTTCCTTCTTCTGCCTCTCCCCCTTCTCGAAGCCATTTCCAATTTTCCAGTCTTCAGGAATAATTTCGGAATCTAATGATTCCTGAAAGATCATTCCTAATGTTTCCACAAACTCTTCAGCAACCTCCTCCAGAACTCTGGGATGTAAGCCATATGGTCCAAATCATCTATCTACTTCCAGGCTTTTCAACTTCTCTAGAACATTCGCTGTAGTTATGTTAAATTCACACACTTCAAGCTCGCTGACTCCTGCAACTTCCACCATATTGCTAGTATCTTCCACAGCGAAGACTAATGCAACATGCCTATTCAGATCTTCCGTTATTTCGTTGTTTACCATTACTATTCCCAGCATTGTTTCCCAGTGGTCCGATATCCACTCTTGCCTCTTTATTAAACATTACGTATCTGCAGAAGCGTATTCTCTTTCACAGTTTCGTATTCCATTTTTACCTGCTGAATGACTTTTAAGTTGCTTTCAGCTGATATATGAAAGCTTTGCAATCTTGTAACTTCCCGACAACTTTTGTTCTTTTGCATGCTGCCACTTGGCTTTATTTTAACATTGAATTCTGTTGTTAGTTACAGTTGTGTCGTCTTTCCTTTAGAACACCACTTCCTCTTTGGGAGATAAATATCCTCTACATTCTAAATTGCTTTTTGAAATTCCAGCCTCTGCTGATCTGCCGTCTTCCCTGCCAGTGTTATTTTCCAATCAAACATCATCAACATTTCTTGCCAAACGCTATTCACAATTATATGTACGATAACGTGCTATATATTGGTGGCGTCTTTAGGTTCATTCCTTCCAAGAAACTAAACGCTGACAGTAATCTACCGGTCCTCTAAGGTCGCTCGTTCTGTTCAGTGCAAACGATCAGTCCTAGTAAAAAAAAAATTGTCCCCACTATGAAGTGATGTGCTGCTGCGCTACTTGTTGGGCTGGGAAAGGCCCTGGGATGTTCTGGAGTTTAGAAGTCAATGAAAAGTAAACGGCTGCATCAAAGTAATTTCAGTAAATCAAAAGAGTGGAAACAGCGTAGTTGCCAGTAATCAGACTGACAGAGTTTGGTGCAAGTCCACTGATGTGAAACATTAACTGACTTCTTCACGGCGGGGATGCTATCTGAACTGCTCATCGTTGGCAGTGAAGAAAGCACAATAATCTTAATCGGTGAAGTTTTCAGCTGGAGATCTGTACAACTCGACACCAGCAGGTGATAAGTTTGATTCTGTCTGGATCAGCGTTCCAGAAGCTATGTATTAAACTGACAGCACGTTGCTGGGTCGAAGAGGGGAGCTGGAGCATGGTGGATCTGCAGAGTACTGCTGTGATGGGGGTGCTATTGGAGTTCGGAGGATTACGTGGCTGATTGGGTGGAGAGGAGAATGGAGCTGGTTGCGTCAACTCACAGCACATTTGTACTGAAATAACACTTGGGTATTTGTAGAAAATGATCAATGATGAATCAGCAGGTGTGGCGAATCTCGGTTTGTGATTAGAAAGTATTGTAATAAGTTGAAAATAAACACCAGATTGTAACGACAGCAGGTGGTTAATATTATTTATACATCATTTGGAATCTGAGCATTGCAGTTAATGTCATTTCTGTTGCCAATTAGAGGGTATTTGGAGTCAAACACATTGATGGTTCATGAATGATGAACAGGGCCGAAAGGTAAGCTTGAGAGATCTTTATTCTTAAGAGACATCTGTAAAGGTGAATGCGCATCATTTTTAATGACTCGATTTTAAGAAAATACACATTATTAAGATAGTGTGCATCTGAAAGAGATCCAAATCATTATTAAATGATTTTAAATTTGACAGTTTCGTTGGGATGTTATCCGTGGAATGTTTATCCTTTTATTTTATTTTCTGCGCTATTTTATTTTCATGTACTGCCTCGTTTATCATCACTGAGAATCAAAACCTTGTGTCGGTCAATTGGAAAACGGTGTCCATGTTGTCCTTGGCCAATATTTCTCCTGCAGTAACATCACCAGAACAGACTGTCTGATTGTTCTCATCTTGATGTTTATGGATGCTGTTGTGTGCAGAGAGGCTGCACATCCCTGACGCTACAACAGGCTGTATATTGAAACTACTTCATTGCCTGTGAGGTGCTTGTGACAACATGAATTGTGTTATAAATAAATTCAGCACTTTATCTCACAACCACTTTTAGTCAACCACCAGTAACACTGTTAATGTAGGAAAACACTTGTTATGCAAACCCAGGCGTGGATGAAGGAGGGCAGCAAAATAGGCTAATACTGGGATATCCCCTATACGTTTGCTGCATGCTGGTTCGGACCGTACAGGATGGGACTGACATGCACTGATGCCGTTGGGATATTGAACCATTAACCAGTCTTAATCCCATTATCTTCAACGTGAAAACACCGGAAAGTAATCTCTGAACCCAATAACTTGACCCCGAAAAGATCCATTGAAGTTACTGACATGGAACACGTTAAACTGCAATGAAACTCTTAGCCCCTGACCGTAGAATAAGTCGGTTCTGAGTATCATAACACAGCTTTCCACCAAACAGTGAACTCACTCAGCAAAATCATCTGGTGTCAAGGTACAGTCTGATGACAAGATCCGCCCCATTCCCCTGCAGCCTGTTCCTGGTCGGTGGACAGTTCACTGGTGGCGTAGGATAGGTCCCGTTGTTCTGTTACTTGGCTCTAGAGAAACCCAGCTAGTTCGGGGAAGTTCATATACTTGCTCTAAATGTATCACTGATTTCAGGTGATTTCCCGCATTCGCTAATACCTAACCCTAACCTTAACCTATAACCTTAAAACAATAAACGCTAGGCTAAACAGGGCGGTTAACTAAAACTCTCAAATGAAAAACAAAGCTTACTACGTGGCTGAAAAGAACAACTGAGAATAAAGAAATAGAGTTAGTCTTCGGAGTCAGTTGACTCGACAGGCCAATTTCTCAGGCAAGTCAGAATGCAAAACCGGCAGCGAAGCGTTGCTGTGTCCATGTCTTTACAAATACTATGACAGAACGAATGGAGATAAATAGTATTACAATAAAATATTGAGCTTACATGTGCATATTCAAGAGCGCAATTGCCGAATCCGTGGTTGTGACAGTCACATCCAATAATCTCAACATCTGTCAACATGATCCCTGTCCGGACCGGGCACAGCGGCATCGTAGATTTCAGTCCCAAACCCTGAGCTTGGCTCTTCCTGGCGTGTGGATTAACAAGCCATATCCAGAGTTTTCCTGTCGGAGGACACCGGTTTCCTCCAACCCACAGAAACAGAGAGTAAGATTTATGTAGATTTAATCGCCCAGCATAGAGACCAGTCAGGCTTCTGTGATTTGACTGTGGTAAGCAACAGTACGGAAGTCAAATAGATTGACTGCTGATTTGTCGGGATCAGTTTCTATTCAGACAACAACCACCCCCCTCCCCGCCGAACGTCGTCGTCCATATCGTGGTGCTTTACCACAGCTCACAAACCGGCTTTATCCCATTTAGCCTGAAACTAGTTGAATGCTCGATTCAGCTAGCGGACTCAGGAAATCTCCTAGTCCTCACATCTGTGCCCTGGTATTCCACACAATGAGTCATCAATATCGGCCATCCCAGTCCTTACATGGCGCGGATATGATGAAACGGGTTATTTCACTGGGCATCCATTGATTCTCACTGGGAGTCACTGTTCCTCGGTTGTTCGGTTCGCTTCCAAACAGATCTCCAGTGCACCCTTTACAGAGTCTTAGATTACCCACTCAGAATCTGATTGATGTGTCCCAGCTGAAAGGCCGGCGTAAGCGCTCGAAAGCCCAATTTAAATAGTTTTGCTGTTACGTAGAATTTGGGTGAAAGCCTGGCACCTGACCGGGTATATAGGTGATCCTCTTCACATCGACACTTGTCTCCGAGCAGCCGTGTGACGTCATTCTCTGAAAGCCTCTGTCGAACCATTCAGCACCTCCTCTCTCACAACATACTTTCCCTTGCGTGGACGCCCGAACCTGTCCAGAAGGATAGTCATCGAGCTGTGGCGATCTTTCTTGTCCTTTCCCTCAGCGCTCTAAGGGCAGGTGTTCTCGGTGGGTTTTTGTCCCGGTCCAATCCCAGTCTCTCTCACTGTGTCTATCGCACAGTAATATGTGCCCGTGTCGTCCAGTATCAGGTTGCTCATTTGCAGATAAAAGTTGCTGCTGCCCTTGGAAGCGGTGAATCGTTTCTCGATTTCAGGCGCGTAATACTTGCTACTTTCACTATAATAACGTACCAACGATTTCAGCCCTTTCCCAGAGACCTGTTTCACCAAGTACATGTTGTAGCTGCTGATATCTGCACCACTGACTTCACAGGTCAGTGTTTGCGACTCTCCGGGCTTTACCACGGCTGATTCGGGTTGTTTCAGCTGGATGTCGGACCGCACGTCTGGCAAGAAATAAAGAGCAGAAATTAATAAAATGTTCCAACGACATAGGCTCCAAAGGATCCGAAAAGCCGCCTGCCCCGGTGTGCCATACCTGTAAGAAAGGACATGAGGAGACAGATATGAAGAACGACACCCATCGTTCTGAGCCCTGAGTCGGACTTTAACACTTTTGAGATCGGTGCATCACCTCAGGCTGTATATAACGCGAATCGAAGTGAGCGCTCATTAAATAGAGATATTGACTGTGAGTGAGAGAGGGTGTCGCTACTTGAACAGGTTCTCACCAACCGAAACCAATGTGGCAGCTTCCTGTCCCCTCCCCCAGCGGAGATTTCTATTCCCCTAAAATGTTTGCCTCTTTATAGGAGCCATCAGCGGCAGTGACCAGAACAGGATTGAAAATCTGTCGATTTCTGTTCAAATGATCAACTTCACCGTTGGAAAAAATATTTAAACTGAAACAGAGAATATCTGCAGAAACGAAATGAGAGGCACCAGTCAGTGGACAGATATCACCCTGAGACAGGGACAGAGAGACAGTAGTCAGGAAATTACAGTGTGGTGAGAGAGGAGTTGGCGAGAATTGATTGGAAGATAACAAAAGCAGGAATGATGGCAGGGCTACAATGGCTAAAAATTCTGGTCGCAATTCGGAAGGCAGAGAATGTGCACACCACAAACAGGAAGAAGCTGACTAAAGGCAGGATGACGCATCCGTGCGTAGCAAGCCGTCAAAGCCAGTATAAAAGTCAAAATGAAAGCGAATCATGGAACAGCCACTTGTGGGAAGTTTACAGATTTGGAAGCTTTTAAGTGCCAACAGAGGAAAATAAAAAAAGTCATTAAGAAGGTAAAGATGGAATACGAAATTGAAAATGTCACTCCACTCTCCGAGAGGGCTGAGAGAGACAGAAGAAAGTAGATTATAGGTTATTTAGGCCATAATGTTGGAGCCAATTGACCAGGGTGTGATTTGAAGGTACTTGCAAGCACATGCTAAAATAGGTTGTTGGTAGCATGGTTTCTTTAAGAGGAATCCTTGCCTGACAAATCTGTTGGAATTCCTGAAGAAATAACACGGACAATAGACAAAGTGAACCCGTTTGATATTGTGTACGTAGAACATTAGAAGGACTATGACAAGGAGCTACAGATAACCTGCTTACCAAGGTCCGTGCTATGACAGGAAAGTCTGAAGCATGGGAAAAGCAGTATCATGTTCGCAGGAGGCAAAGAGTCGGAAGAAAGGGAGACTTTTCTGGTTGGCTGCCGGTGATTAGTGGTTTTTCACAGGGGTCTGCGTTGGGACCGATACTTTTCAGGTAAAATGCCAATGATGTGGATGGCCTTATCGCAAAGTTTGTAGAAGATATGAAAGTAAGTGGAGGGGGAGGTAATTCTGAGGAATTAGAGAGCCTACAGAAGGATTTGGAGACATTATGAGGATGGGCAAAGAAGTGGCAAGTGTCAGGAAGTGCATGGTCAAGCACATGTGAAGAATAAATGAAAGGCCTGTCTATTTTCTGAAAAGAGAGCAAATACAAAGATTTGAGGCGCAAAGGGATTTGGAGACCTGTACACGATTCTCTAAAAGTTACTCTGCTGGTCGAGTCTTTGGTGAGGAAGCAAAATACGATATTTTCATTTTTTTCAAGGGGGCTAGAATATAAAAGTAAGCATGTTATTTTGAAGCTTTATGAAGAATTGCGAAGGCTCTACCTGGAATAATGTGATCCCCCTTATTTTCTATTGTGTGTGCTGAAACTGGAGGGGGTTCCGAGAAGATTCACGTAAATGATACCAGGAATCAACGGCTTGTAATATGGTTGGCTGTCGGTCTCTATTCACTGGAATTCAGAACATTGATGTTTGACCTCACTGAAGCCTATTGAATGGTGATTCGTCATGACAACGTAGATGTGGAAGGGATGTTTCTTTTGATGTGAATGTCTAGCACCAGCAGAGACAGCCTCAGATTAGCGTCCTTTCAGATGAGGAGGATTTACTTTAGCTGAAGAGTTGTGAATCTGTGGAATACGTTACCCCAGGCAATTGTTGAGGTCACGTCTTTATGTGTATTTAAATAAGAGGTACATAGATTTGGGATTGGGAAGGAGGTGTAGGGATACCAGAGGAAGGCCGTGGATGAGGCAGAGAGGAAAAATAGATAGTCCATAATGAAATAGCGCAGCAGACTCAATGGGTTAAATGAGTTAATTCTGCTACTCTGTCTTATGGTCAGCAGTTAAATATCACCCGAAGAGACAGGGACTGCGGGAAACAAATCGTTTGTCGCATGTCCACCTGAGAGACAGGGACCAAGAAAGCAATCCCTGGACAGATATCTCCCTGATATAAAGGGACGGAGACATCAGTCAGCGGACAGATATCCCTCTGATAGTCAGGGACGAATACAGACGAGTCAATGAGGAGATGTCCTCCTAAAGAACACAGTCTGAGAGAGCGGTCTGCGCAAGAAAAAAAAACAACAAAAGCAAAAAGAATTTCCACACAATCTTCTGACCGCACTTATAGCACAAGAAGCAATATTGAGCACAGGTCCCTCGTTGAAAGCAAACTAATAAGATATGTCCCCTTTTCAGAGGCTTGACTGCATGAAATTCAGCACCAAGCACTGGGCACTGGGTTTGCAGACAAGCTCAGCTTAACCGGTGCTGGAGAAAACTCGTGTTAGAAGGCATCTACGTTGCAGATCAGCAGGCAGGTTAATGTTGTTTACCCAGCCTGCTGAAGGGCAATACTGCGTGAACCAAAGCTTGCATTGTCACTCAAATATATACAGCGCTGATAGACTTGCAAATCTATCCAACACTCAGCCCTACGAAGGTGATTTGCAGTGACTCAACAGGTTTCATGACTGCCTTACAAATTAGAGCCGTTTCTGCAGACAATTAATTACTTATTGAAGCAGAATCACTGTTGTCACGGGTGGAAGCTGGGACCCACATTACGCAAAGTAAATTATCTTAAACAGCAGTGAAATATAAAGCGATTAGACACATTGCAATGCTTACTGAGTTACCCATGTTCGGACAGATAGTGGAAAATGCAATTTTCTCTCATTCTTCTTTACAAGATTGTTTAAGCTTTGTCAGATTTGTATGGGGATTGTGAGTATACAGCCATTATCAAGTCCAGCCATAGGTTCTCAATGGGATTGAGGTATGGACTGTTACTGGGCCACTCCGGGACATTAACTATGTTGTTTTTATGCGATTCTGTTTAGCTTTGCCTTTATGCTTTGGATCATTGTCTTGCTGGAAAAGAAATCTCCAAGGTATAGTTTTCTTCCACACAGCATCAGCTATTTCGGTCTATTATGGTCAATAAATTTAACCTTTTAACTTCACAAGCTTCCACGGCCGTCTGATGAGAAGCTTCCTCACAGCATGGTGAGCCACCACTATGCTTCACGGTAGGGGTGATGTGTGGTGTTTGGCTCACGCCGAACATCGCGTTTCGTCTGATGGCCATAAAACTCAAATTTGGATTCATTAGACCAAAGAATGTTTTCTTCCAGCTGACTTCATGGTTTCTCACAATCGTAGTGGTAAACTCTAGTCGAGATTGCATGTGAGTTTTTATTCAACAATGGGTCTCTCTTTGCATTCTCTCATAAAGCTGCGACTGGTGAAACATCCGAGCAACATTTGTTGTATGCGCAGTCTGCTCCGTCTTAGCCACTGAAGCTTGTAACTCCTCGAGAGCCGGCATCGGTCTATTGGTGGCCACCCTCGTTAGTTTCGCTTCCTATGCGGTTAGTCAGTTTTTGAGGATGGCCCGGTCAAGGCACATTTACAGCTATGACATATTTTCTGATGATTGACTTAATTCATTGACTTGGAAATCTTTTTCTAACCATCTCATTACTTGTGCTTTTCAGGAACCTTTACGTGAAGTTACTTAGCGTTTTTTATTTGTCTACATGGTGCAGTTTGTGTCAGGATACTATCTCACCAGCAGTTGGACCTTCCAAATGCAGGTGTAATTTTAACACAATCAATTGAAACACTTTGACTGCACACAGGATTCCAAAAACAGATCCTCATTTAACTAATTATGTGAATTACAAAGAAAATCGGCTGTGCCTGTGATGATTTGGTGAGATATATTCATGGGAGTGGGGCAGATGGTGGTGGTGGAGGTAATAACCTAAGCAATCAATCTTTTTTTTTTGTTAGTTTTATATTTATATTTAATTTAGATCGCTTTGTAGCTCTCTTTTCATTTTGACACAAAAGGGTCTTGTTCTGTTAATTAGTGTCAAAAGCCAAATTAAATCCACTGGGATTCAATGTTATCATATGCCTATAACGCCTAGGAGCAGAATTAGGCCATTTAGCTCACAGAGGCTGCTCTGCTATTCAGTCGTAGCTGATCGTTTATCCCACTCGTGAGCCAAAATTGCCAACTCAGCCCCCCCGAAACCTTCGATGCCGTGTCCAATCAATAACGTTTCAGGCTCTGCCTTAAATATACGCAAAACCCAGCGTGGACAGTTGCCTTTGCTAATAAATTCAATCAATTCACCACCGTCTAGCAAAATAAGTTTCAGTGCATTTCTGTTTTAAATGGACGCGTCTGTATCCTCAGACTGTCTCTCACTATCCACGCGATCAATGCCTCTCATTATCTTGCACACCTCTATCAAGTCACGTCTAATCCTCCATCGCTCCAAGGAGAAAATGCCGAGTTCACGCACACTATTCTCATAAGGCAGGCTCACTCATTCAGGCAACATGCTTTTAGATATCCTCTGCACCCTTTCAATGGTTTCCTTGTCCTTCCTATAGTGAGGCGAACAGAACTCAGCACAGTACTCCAAGTGGGGTCTGACTAGTGTCCTATATATTTGCAACATTACCTCTTGACTCTTAAACTCAGTCCCGCGATTGACAAAGGCCTATGAACAGCGTGCCGTCTTAATCACAGAGTCAACCTGCGAAGCAGGTTTGAGTGTCCTATGGCCTCGGACCCCAAGATCACTCTGATCCTGCACACTGCCAAGAGTTTACCATTAATGCGATATTCTGCCATCATATTTGACCTACCTACCTCACACTGATCTGGCTTGAATTGCATCTGCCATTTCTCGGTACAGTTTTGCATCCTAACAATGTCCCGTTGTAACCTCTAACAGCTCTCCACACGATCCACAACACACCCAACCCAACTACATCAACGGCTCTACCTTCATCAATGTGGTTAGTCACAGCCTCAAAAATGTATTCAGGTTCGTAAAGCATTTGACAGCGCCGTGCTGACTATTCCTAGTCGTATTATGCCTCTCTAAATGTTCAAAAATCCTAACTCTCAGGATCTTCTCCACCGAGTTACCAACCACTGAGGTAAGACTCACTGGCTAGTAATTTTCTGGGATATCTCTACTCCCTTTCCTGTATAAGGGAACGACATCCGCAACCCTCCAGACCTCCCGAAGCTCTCATTGAAGAAGCTAAGATCATTGCCAGAGGGTCAGAAATCTCCTCCCTCACTTCCCATAGTAGCCTGGGGTACATCCCGTTCAGTCCCCAGATGATTCATACAACGATGATTTCTACACGTTCCAGGACATCATCTTTCTTACTATGTGCATTCTCAAGCTTCTCAGTACACTGCAAGTCATCCTTTAAATTGCCAAGATCCTTTACCACAGTGAATACTGAAGCAAAGTATTCATTAAGTAACTTCGCTATTTCCTCCGGTTCTATGCACACTTTTGCATTGTCACACTTGATTGGTCCTATTCCCTCACGTCCTATCCTCTTGCTCTTCACATACCTGTAGAATACCTTGGGATTTCCGTTAATCCTGTGTGCCAAGGACTTCTCAGGGCCCCTATTAGCTCTCGTAACTTCATTCTTAATCTCCTTCCTGCTATCCATATAATCTTCCAGATTCAGATCATTACCTCGGTTTTTGATAGTTTCGTAAGCTCTTCTATTCTTCTGGGCTAGATTTACAACAACCTTTGTGCACCTCGGGATTTGTACCCTACAAACCTTTCCAAGCCTCGTGGAAGGTACCTACTCAGAACTCCACGCAAATATCCCCCGATACATGCATATTCACGAGCGCAATTGCTGAATCTGCTGCGATGTCGAACCGTGGTTTTGACAGTCACGTCCAATAATCTCAACATCTGTCCACACGATCCCTATCCGGACCGGAAAAGGCTTCATCCTGGATTTCCATCCCAAACTCTGAGCTGGGGTCTTCCCGGCATGTGGATTAAAGAGGCATTTTCGGAGTTTTCCAGTCGGAGGACACCGATTTCTGCCAATCCACAGAAACAGAGTCTAAGCTTTATTTACTTTTAATTGCCCGGCATAGTAGTCCAGTCAGGCTTCTGTGATTTGACTCTGGTAAGCAACAGTGCAGAAGACAAGTAGACTGACTGCGCTGCTGGTTTGTCGGGACCAGTTTCTGCTCAGCCCCCCAATGTTGTGATTTACCACAGCTCACAAACCGCCTTTACCCCATCCAGCTTGAAACCAGTTGAATCCGCGAGTCAGCCAACGGATTCAAAAAACCTCCACACCCTTACATCTTTGCTCCGGTGTTCCAACAGTGATTCTCGATATCGGCCATTCCAGTCCCTACATGGAGTGGATGTGAGGAAACGGGATCTTTCACTGGGCTTCCATTGATCCTCGTTGGGAGTCACTGTTCCTCGGTTGTTTAGATCGCTTCCAAACAGATCTACAATGAAGCCTCTATCTCGTCCTAGATTATCCACTCGGAATCTGATTGATGTGTCCCAGTTTAAAGGCTGGCGGAAGCGCCCGAAGCCCAATGTAAATAGATCTGTTACGTAGCATCTGGGTAAAGGCCCAGCACTTGACGTAATAAAAAGTTGACCCCATCCCCAACGACTCTTGTCTCCGAACTGCTGTGTGACGTCATCCTCTGTAAGCCTCGCACGAGTCATTCATCTGCTCATCTGTCACAACATGCTTTCCCTTGCGTGGACGCCCCAACCTGTCCAGAAGGATAGCCACCGAGCTGTGGCGATCTTTCTTGCCCTTTCCCTCAGCGCTCTAAGTGCAGGTGTTCTTTGTGGGTTTTTGTCCCGGTCCAGTCCCAGTCTCTCTCACTGTGTCTGTCGCACAGTAATATGTTCCTGTGTCGTCCAGTTTCAGGTCGTTCATTTGTAGATAAAACTTGCTGCTGTCCTTGGAAGCCGTGAACCGGCTGTCGATTCCTGGCGCGTAATTCTTATTACTTTTACTATAGTAACGTACCAACGTTTCCAGCACTTTCCCGGAGACCTTTTTCACCCAGTACATAGTGTAGGTGTTGATATCGAAACCACTGACTGCACAAGACAGTCGGTGCGGTTCTCCGGCCTTTAGCACGGCTGGGTCGGATTGTTTCAGCAGGATGTCGGACCGCACGTCTGGCAAAAAAAAAAGAGCAGAAATTAATAAAATGTTCCGCCGGCATAGGCTCCAAAGGCTCCGAAAAGCAGCCTGCCCCGGGTGTGCGATAGGCCGCGGACAACATACCTGCAATACAAGACAAGAGAAGACAGATGTAAAGAACGACACCCATCGTTCTGAGCACGGAGTCCGACTTAAACACTTTTGAGATCGGTGCCTCAGCTCAGGATGGAATTAACTTGAAACGAAGTGAGCCCTGATCAAATAGAGTCATTGACTGCGAGTGAGAGAGGGTGTCGCTGCTGAACAGGCTCTTACCAACTGAAACCGGAGTGGCAGCTTCCTGTCCCCTCCCCCAGCAGAGATTTCAATTCTACTAAAGATGTCTCTGTACAGGAGACAGGTCAGCGGCAGTGACCAGAACCGGATTGAAGATCTGTCGCTCTCTGTTCAAACGATCAACTTCAGCGTTGGAAATTTTATTTGAACTAAAACACAGAGAATATCTGCGGAAACGAAATGAGAGGCAGCAGTCAGTGTACAGGTATCACCATGAGGTAGGGACTGAGAGACACTAGTCAGGAAATTACAGAGAGGTGAGAGAGGAGTTGGCGAGAATTGATTGGAATATAACACAAGCAGGGATGACGGCAGAGCTTCAATGGCTAGAATGAAAGGCTTGACTATTTTCTGAATGGAGTGAAAATACAAAGATCTGAGGCGCAAAGGGATTGGGAGACCTGTACGCGATTCTCTAAAAGTTACTTCGCAAGTTGTTTCTTTGGTGAGGAAGCAAATTGCGATTTTGCATTATTTTCAAGAGGACAAGAGTATAAAAGCAAGGATATTATTTTGATGGTTTTTAAAGCATTGATAGGCCGTACCTGAAGTAATCATATACCCCTTATTTTCGACTGAGTGTGGTGAAGCTGGAACCTGTTCCGAGGAGACTAATGAAAATGATACCAGGATTGAACGGCTTGTCACATGGAGAGCTTTGGTTGGCTGTCGGCCTCTATTCACTGGAATTCAGAAAAATGTGGAGTGACCTCACTGAAACCTATTGAATGGTGATGGGTCATGACAGCGTAGATGTGGAGAGAATGTTACTTTTGGTGGGAATGTCTAAGACCAGCGGAGACAGACTCAGATTGTCATCCTTTTAGAACGGAGATGAGGAGGATTTAGCTGAGAGTTGTGAATCTGTGGAATACGTTACCCCAGGCAACTGTTGAGTCCACGCCTTTATATATTTAAGGAAGAAGTACATAGATTCTGGATTGGTAAGGAGATGAAGGGATACAGGAGGAAGGCAGTGGACGGGGGTAGAGAGGAAAAATAGATTGACAATGATGAAATGGCGGGACAGTCTCAATGGGTTAAATGAGTTAATTGTACTGCTCTATCTTATGATCAGTGGATAAATATCACCCGAAGGGGCAGTGACTGAGATACAACAGTCCTTAGTCGGATGTCCACCTGAGAGGCAGGGACCGAGAAAGCAATCATTGGACAGACATTTCCCTGATCTAAAAGGACGGACACACCAGTAAGCGGACAGTTATCCTTTTGATTGACAGGTATTAAGACACACGAATCAAGGCGGAGATGTCTTCTTTAGTAACGCAGTCTAAAAGACAGTGGTCTGCGCAGGGAAAAAAAAGCGAAGACAAAAAGAATAATCACAGAATCTTCTGGCCGCTCCCATTGCACTAGAAGCAATATTGAGCTCAGGGCCCTGGTTCAAAATAGACTAAGAAGAGATGTTCCTTATCAGAAATCTGACAACATGAATTTCACACCAAGTCTTCCCTAACCAGTCTTCGAATAAACTTTGATATATTTTTGCCAATGAGAGAAACATGAAGTTTGTTGTAGGTAGCGTAGGAGCTGGCATCAAACATTAGGAGAAATCGTTGTTGCTGGTAATCGTACAATTCCCAGTATGTTTGCAGACAAGCTAAGCTTAACCAGTGCTGGAAAAAGAAACACAAAACAAAGCTTGTGTTAGAAGGCATCCACGGTGCGTATCATCAGGCAGGTAATTTTGTTTACCCTTCCTGCTGAGGGCAGTACTGCCTGTGCCAAATCTTGCATTCTCAGTCAAATATCAATCGCGCTGATAGACATACTAATTAAACCAACACTCATCCTTACCAAGGCGATTTGCAGAAACTCAGCAGCTTTCATGACTTCGTCACAAACTAGATCCGCTTCTGCAGACAATGAATTACTTTTTGAAACGTAATCACTGTGGTCACGGTTGGAAGCTGGGACCCACATTACAGAAAGCAAATGCTCTTAAACAGCAGTGAAATATAAAGCGATTAGACACACTGTAATGCTTGTTGAGGTATCAACGTTCGAAAAGATAGTGGAAATCTTTGCAAACCTTTAACACCCAGTTGACAACCCCATCATGACAGGAATAAAAATTCGTGAATATTATCTTTCCTCAACAGGACGATAAATTTTGTCGTAGGCTTTGGGGGCTTGCGTGGTCACTGGAGTCAGGATCTAGTGCTTTGGCTCTTGGTTGGGACACCTATGCCAAATTGGTCAAAGGGTAGAAACCATATTAGGAGTGGTCTCCTGATTCTCTAGATTCCGGGGTTCTGCGCCAAGACTAAGACCCCTGAAACGACAAAAGCAATGTTTTCCAGAAACAGAAAGGAAGATTATTTCTATGCCTGTGTACGATTATATTCGTTAGTCTCTTCCGGGTATTTGCATAAATGATTAGAGTGAAACCCGATAGGAAGCTGCTGGTACTACGAAGGAAACCTTGAGCACCACCAAAATCCGGACCGAAAATGATTTTATTTTAGTTCATGGACAAGGAGACTTCGCATGCTCACCGTGCCATAGGAAGAGAAATGAGGACCTTCAAGCTCATTTGGGGCACCATAGATAATATGGCCGAGACAGAATGATGTAGGGGACCTTAATTGTTGTCTTAAACGACATCAGCGTAACAGACCGTAATGAACTAACTTTAGCACACGACATACTCCATCGAGAAACGTACATGCATCAATGCTGCCTATGTGTCTACCACTTATCGTAGATTTCCATTTTGCATTTGCCGTCACAAGTAGATACCTCACTATTATCCGGATAAAACCCATCTCCAATATCTCCGCCCAAGTGATCCATGTTCAGTGGAATCCATTTGACAAACTTCATCCATTGTTAATCACAACTCTGCAATTTGTGTGTCAACTGCACTCCTAATCATCTAAAGTATATTTTAAATCAAATGTTCCATATACAGCACCTGTAAAACGTATTCATCCTCCTTGGAAGCATTCGTGTTTTATAGTTTTAGAAAATTGAAACACAAAGGATTTAGTTTAGCTTCTTTTGAGACTGTTCAACAGAAAAAGTATTTTCTCTCCAATTAAAAATAGATTTCTACAAGGTGATCTAAATTAAATACAAATATGAAACACAAAATACTTGTCTGCATACTTATTTACCCCTTTAAGGTCAGTGCTAAATCCATGCACCTTTGGCGGCAAGTACTGCTTTGAGTTTGCGTGGATAGGTCTGTATCCTATTTGGACATCGGGATAGTGCAGTTTTTCCCCCATTACTCTTTACAAAACTGCTTTAGCTCAGTCAGATTGTATGCGGATCATGAGTGCACAGGCATTATCAAGCTCAGCCATAATTCCTCAATTGCATTGAGGTCTAGACTCTGATGTAGTCACTCCGGGACATTAACTTTGTTGTTTTTATGCGATCCTGTGTAGCTTTGCCTTTAGGCTTTGGGTCATTTTCTTGCTGGAACTGAAATCTGTAAGGCACAGCTCTCTTGCACCCTTCATCAGGGATTTCGTTCTATTTTGCTCCATTAATTTTATCTTCTACCTTCACAAGCTTCCGGAGCACTCTGAAGTGAGGCATCCTCACAGCATGGTGCACCCACCTTTTGATTCACAGTATGGATGATGTGCCGTGTTTGGCTTACGCCGAACATAGCGTTTCGTCTGATGGCCATAGAACTCAAGTTTGGATTCATTAGACCATAGAATTTTTTTTCCAGCTGACTTCATAGTTTCCCATATTCGTTGAAGCAAACTCGATCCGAGATTGCTTGTGAGTTTCTTTCCAACAATGGGTTTCTCTTTGCCATTCTCTCATAAAGCTGCGACTGGTGAAGCGTCCGAGCAACAGTTGTTGTATGCGCATCTCAGCCACTGAATCTTGTAAATCCTCCAGAGCTGGCATTGGTCTCTTGGTGGCCACCCTCAGTAGCTTCACTTCCTGCGCGGTCACTCAGCTTTTGAGGACGGCCCGATATAGGCAGATTTACAGCTATGCCATATTCTTTCTCTTTTCCGTTGATTGACTTAATTTATTGATTTAGAAATTTTCTTGTATCCAGCTCATAACTTGTGATTTTCAAGAACCTTTACGTGAAGTTACTTAGGATTTTTTTTTGTCTACGTCGTGTAGTTTCTGGCAGGATGATATCTCACCAACAGTTGGACCTTCGGAAATTAGGTGTAATTTTAACACAATCAAGTGAAACACATTTGCTACACGTGATCTCTATTTAACTAATTATGTGAATTCTAAAACGAATCGGCTACGCCAGTGATAATTTTCGGAGACCTAAAAAGGAGGGAGGGGAGGTGTGTTGGAGATGGTGGTGATTACATTAGTACTCAATCGTTTTTTTGCTTAACACTTGTATTTAGTTTAGATCACTTTGTCGAGCTGTGTTTTAATTTTGACACAAAAGGGTCTTGTTCTGTTGATTAGTGTAAAAAACACGTTAAATCCACTGGGATTCAATGTTAGATCATATGCCTATATGGCCTATGAGAAGAATTATGCCAATTGACTCATTCATTCATGGCTGATCGTTTACCTTACTCCTGAGCCAAAATTCTCCGGCCTTCCCCCCCACGAAACCTTCGATGTCGAGTCCAAACAATGACGTTTCAGGCTCTGCCTTAAATACATTCAACGACTCGGCGTGCACAGCTGCCAGTGGTAATGAATTCAAGCAATTCACCACTCTCTGGTTGAAGAAATTTCTCTGTATCTCTGTTTTAAATGGACTCCCCTGTATCATCATACAATACCCTATTCTGTCCTAAACACTACCTGTCCCTCCACCAATCTTCGTATTATCTGCAAACTTGGCAACAAAGCCGTCGAAATCATTGCTATAGAACTTAAATCGTTACAGGGCACCAGCCACGCTCACGATATGAATTAGTGGGACAAGATGTATTATACTTGTTTAAAGCAATCAAGCAATTGCTGAGCCAAATGACTTCCATCGTTGCTACAAGCTTTCGCCGATCCTATGACTGTTTTACTAGGAATAAAATTCATTTGGCAGCAGAGTCGTGCAGTTTATAACGTTGTTGTCTTATCGTTTCTACAACCAGCTTTCGTTCATTAACTGGGGAAAGATAAGTACCCCGATACAGCGGGCATGTTAAAGGGTTATTATTTAATTTTCCGTTCTTTGTGGGCTGAATCAACATGTTAATTTCCCCATTAAGTCCACCGTGGCCCAATTAACGACTGAATGTGAGGAATCAATTCTTATGGTTTGGGGGTAATGCCACGGAAGTTTTCAAAAGTACATTGGATTCTGGATAGCATCGTGTAGATGTGATCACTCTGTTGTCGCCATATCAGGACCACTGTTGAGAAGCAGGCATATTGTCATGAAGCGATAACACGATTAGCTAATATTTAGATGAGGTTATGTTTACATAGGTCATTTAGAATTAGGACGTTGGGCGATCCACCATGAGTGTACAGTCATCATCGAATCCAGAGATACACAATGCATGGGTTAATGAATCTGGAGTTACCAGGAGCCGCGATATATTTCAACTGTTGTCCGAAGTGGAGAGCTTTAATTACATGGAGAGGTTGAATAGGCGGGATTTATTTTCACTGGCGCGTTGGAAGTTAAATCTAACTTCGGAATATGTTAACGTTATTATCCCACAATCATGGTCGTGGGTATATGCAAAGATCCATTAGATAAGGTATTGAGGCTGATGCGATGAGCTGGTTGAAAGGCAATTCGAACTAAGGTGCCATGTCACGAGTCAGCACTTCCCATTTTCTCGGTACGTTTATGGTTGATAATGCTGGTAACCCTGACCTATCGGGTATGCATTCCCTCTCTGCATTTAGGAATTGGTAGATTATTTTACTGACGATCATTTGTTCGTCTTCTTACTCTCTAACCGTACTGATTTACTTAGTGATTAGACAACCTTTGTTTTACATGTTATTGCTATCTTTAGCCGATTTTGCCTCGTCTCCGCCCACCCATTTGTGACACAAAGTTTTTTTTTGTCTCGTTCCATCTTCAGACGCTGTCTCCTTGAACAGAAATGTTAAGTAACCTTTCTCTCTTGCCGTTGATACAGTCTGACGTGGGTATTTCCAGATTTATTTTTGTATTCCCTACACTTGAATTTTGTTAATATTTTAAGCAAGCGTTTGCTTCCACGGGGAGATAATAATATAAACATTAAATTCCACGGACAGCGCCTCGTGGGCGTAACAGTTTAAAATTTAACACATGGCGTACAGCTCAGTACATAGGATATGGGACAGTACAGACAGAATCAGATCAACCCACCCCATGTCTGTGCCAATCTTGATGTTATTTCTAAGCGGCATATCTACCTATAACTCCCCCATTCGTGAATGAAGAAATGCCTATTAACTTTTCTCTTACAAGTTGCCATTTTATGTATTTCCAGATGTTCTCTTCACGTTCCAGGCGCTTTCTACTCCACATCCCTTTACTGGCTAGTACAGCACTTTTCGTATGCTCCCTCTCATCTAAAATCTATGCTACTGAGGATTGCACAGTTACATCTTGGACATTAAGACACCGATTATCTTCCTTATCATCGTTTCGGATTGTATATATTCTATCAGGGAGGTCGTCAGTCTCTAGTGTTCAAGATAAAGGAATCCTACTTTGTCTAAGCTCCCCTCATAGATTATGCAATCTTATGTAGGTAAAGTATACGTGAGCCTCTTCTGCGCCACACATCCTCACTAACAAGTGACGATGAAAACAGTTTGCAAGATGCAAAATGCGGTGGAGCAAGTATAGCATATAGCTGGAAAATTGCTTGCCAAAATGTGTACGCAATTACACGAACGATATCGGGATATATACTGTATGCTTCCTTTAGCACCTCCTCCCGAGGACCAAAACCTTGTCAGAGTGTTTGAGGCCTTTCTTGCCAAAACGCTACGGAGGGTCTTGTGCTTTGATTCATGTGCTGGTCCTCCTTGGCATCCAAGTCAAACTTAAAGGCCAAACTGAGTGGCCGAACTGACTTCCAGGTTCGCGAGTCCAGCTCAGAACGAACAGCCAAGAATAGATAAAAAAAAAGAATTGTCCCCCATATGAAGTGATACATTGTAGAACTTGTTGGTAAGGTCTCTGGGATGCTCCGGGGATTTAGGGAAAAAAAAGTTTTCATCAAAATTTAGAAGGATCTGGGCTGAGAGGCACGCACCTTTATGTTCCTTGGCATACATATAACCGAGGATTGCACGTGATCTGTACATCAATGATGGGTGGTGAAAAATGGACGACAGTGCCTCTTTTACATCAAACGGTTGAAGAAGTTGGCTATGTGTCCACTATTCCGAACCAAAAGATAGGCCGGTTGGTGGTGTAATGGATCAGTGGCATCAGTGCTGGACTTCGGAGCGAAAGCTCCCGTGTTCGAATCCAGTCGACTATCGGTGCTGAGTTCAGTGTCGACCTGGCAACTCGGCCACGTTAATAAGAAATCCTGCATTACAAAAAAATACGCCGTTATGACGGCGTCGGATGACTCCTCTCAGAGATAAGTATTTCACAAGTGAAATCTGTAGGTAAAATTTTCTATTTGCTTCTACTCAGGAACTTCAGGAAAACAGGCAAAGTTCACTAGTCACCTCAATTACAAATTGTTCCATCCCGCATAAAAGCAATCACCAACAGACTCCGGTTCAGCTTCGTTCATCAGGCCATCAGATTGATAAATTCACGCTGAAACATTGCATTCATTAAACATAGAAAAATAAAATAAAATACAGCACAATACTGGCCCTTCGGCTGTGCCGAACATGTCCCTATCTCAGAACTAAGTAGGCTAAACCTATCGTCGTTATCGTTAGGTCGCATCTGGAATTTCCATTTGGCGGACGATTTCCCTCCACGCCGTCCAGTGTCCAGACAGTAAACGTTAAATCGCTGTTTTGATCCTTTATTGAGACTGGGATATTGGGAAATCATGTATTTGGCAGGTTAAAGCACTGGTTTGCCTTTGCCTTCTGCCGGGTGAGTTTAAAGACATCACCAACTCTCTTCTTAGTAGATCATTTGCTTGCAACGCATCCATTGTCTTCCAAGGTCGTAGCTCTGCCGTTTTCCCCACAAGCTTCCTGCTAGCCCCACCGTGGGCATCGCTCGTAACCCAGAGCAAGAGACCGCTACCAGATGCTACCAGCCGGTTCAGCGGGACCTGGGGCGTTTCGCCGCGCCGTGCTCCGGGCCAGTTGTTGCGGCGGCCTGCGGCTATGGTGGGGACACAGGGGATGCAGAAGAATGGCCTGGGCCTGGGACTCGGATCGAAGTGGCAGTGCAGTTGAAAACTGAGCCTGGACGCGGTGGCGAAGGACTGCGAGCAGATGTCGCAGACGAAAGCGGGCTCTGGGAAAAAAATAACAGGAAATAACATTTTTACAAATTTAGTCATTGACCTCTATTTTTCTGATCTCCTTGTACCGATCCAGGAGTCTCTTAAAAGACCTTATCTCATCCGCCTCCATCACCGCCGCCGGCAGCCCATTCCACGTACTAACCACTCTCTGCGTAAAGAAAAAAACTTACCCCTGACAACCCCTCTGCACCTACCTACTATACTGTGGGCATAGTTCACTCAATCTATTCTCAATCCAGACAACATCTTTGTAGATCTCCTCTGCACCCTTTCTATGTTTTCCACCTCTTTCTTGAAGTGAGGCGACCAGAATTGAGCACAGTACTCCAAGTAGGGTCTGACCATGGTCCGATATAGCTGCAACATTACGTCTCGGCTCTTAAACTCAGTCCCACAATTGATAATGGGTAATGTACCGTAAGCCTTCTTAACAACAGAGTCAACCTGCGTAGCAGTTTTGAGTGTCCTACGGTCTCGGACCCCAAGATCCCTCTGATCCTCCACACTGCCAAGGGTCTTACCATTAATACTAGATTCTGCCAGCATATTTAACCTGCCAAAATGAACCGCCTCACACTTATCAGGGTTGAACAACAGCTGCCACTACTCAGCACAGTTTTGCATCCTATCAATGTCACTTTGTAACCTCTGACAGCCCTCCACACTATCCACAACACATCCAAACTTTGTGTCATCAGCAATTTTACTAACCCATCCCTCCACTCCTCGTCCTGGTCATTTATAAAAATTACGAGGAGTAGGGGTCCCAGAACAGATCCCTGACGGAAACCACTGGTCACCGTCCTCCATGCAGAATATGACCTATCTACACCAATCTTTGCCTTCTGTGGGTAAGCCAGTTCAGGATCTGCAAAACAATGTACCCGTGGATCCCATGCCTCCTGACGTTCTCAATAAGCCTTGCTTGGGGCATCTTATGAAAGGCCTTGCTGGAATCCATATAGACTACATCAACGTCTCCACCTTCATCAATGCGATTCATCGCGTCCTCAAATATTCAATCAGGCTCGTAAAGCACGACATGCCTTTGACAAAGCGATACTGTCTATCCCTAATCATATTATGTCTCCACAAATGTTTATAAATCCTGCCTCTCAGGATCTTATCCATCTATCTACCAACCACTGAAGTACGAATATCTCGCCGAAAATGCCCTGGGCTATCCCTGTTCCCTTTCTTGAATAAGGGAACAATATCCGCAATCCTGCAATCCTCCGGAAGCTCTCCTGTACTCATTAATGATACAGAGATCATTGCCAGAGTCTCAGCAATCTCCTCCCTCGCTTCCCACAATAGCCTGCGATACAGCCCGTCCAGTCCCGTTTACTTATCCAGATACGCTTTCCTAAAGTTCCTGCACATCGTCTTTCTTAATATCTACATTCTCAAGCTTTTCAGTCCACTCAAATAATTCTTCCAATAACCAAGATCCTGTTCCTTTGAGACTACTGAAACAAAGTATTCATTACATACCTCCGCTATTTCCTCCGGTTCCATATACCTTTTTTCATTTTTACACTTGATTGGGTCTGTTGTCTCACTTCTATCCTCTTGCTCTTCACATACGTGTAGGATCCTTTGGGGTTTTCCTTAATCTTGTGCGCCAAGGTCATCTGATGGCACGTTCTGGCTCTCCGTATTTCAGTCTTAATCTCCTTCCTACTAGCCTTATAATCTTCCATATTAAGATCATTACCTCCTTTTCTGAACCTTTCATAAGCTCTTCTTTTTTTCTTGGCTTGATTTACATCAGACCTTCTACACCTGGAATCTTGACCCTACCATATTATAGGAAGGAGGTAGAAGCTATGCAGAGGTTGCAGAGGAGATTTACCAGGATGTTTCCTGGTTTGGAGAACATGTCATATGAAGCAAGGTTAGCCGAGCTGGGACTTTTCTCTTTGGAGCGTAGGAGAATGAGAGTGGACTTGATAGAGGTCTACAAGATTATGAGAGGCATCGTTAGGGTCGATAGTCAGTACCTGTTTCCCAGGTCACCAATAGCAAACACCAGAGAGCATAGGTTCAAAATTAAGGGAGGGAAGTTCAGGGGAGACATCAGGGGTAGGGTTTTTACACAGAAGGTTGTGAGTGCCGGGTATGACTTGCCAGGGATGGTGGTGGAGGCTAAAACAGTAGGGCTATTTAAAAGCCTCTTAGACAGGCACATGGATGAAAGGAAAATAAAGGGTTAGGGGGTAGTGTGGGTTTGGTACTTTTTAAAAAGATTACATGGGTCAGCACAACACGGAGGGATGAAGGGCCTGTACTGTGCTGTAGTGTTCTATGGTACTATGGTACCATGCTTTCCATGTCTCTTTGGAACGTACCTACTCAGAACCCCACGCAGATATGCTCAGAACAATAGCCAAATGTCTTCGGTACGTTTCCTTGAAAGCATCTGTTTCCAATGTATGCTTCCAACTTCCTGCCTGATAGCTTCATAGCTCCACTTACTTCAATTAAACGTTTCCCTAATTTGTCTGTTCCTATTTCTGTCCAACGGTACGGTAAATAAGATAGAATTGTGATGACTATCTCCAAAATGCTCTCCCACTGTGAGACCTGACAAGGTTCATTTCCCAATACCAGATCAAGTACAGCCTCACCTCTTGCAGGGTTATCTACATATCTTAAAGGAATTCCTCCTTTTCTGCAGTTGCGGCACTATTTCTGTTCAACAGTGGCACGACCCTACCTCTTTGCCTACCTTCCTATTAGTTCTGGAGAAAAGTTATAGCCTGGCACTTGAAGTAGCAATTCCTGCCGCTGAACTATCCAAATGTCTGTAGTGGCCATAACATCATGAATCCAAGTGCTGATTCACGCTGTACGCTCATTTGATTTATTAATGATGCTTCTCGCATTTAAATGGACACATCTCAGACGATCAGACTAAGCGCGTCCCTTCTCTATCACTTGCCTATCCTCCCTTTCGCACTGTCTCCAGTCTTTCTCTATTTGCGAGCCAAACTGCCTTTCCTCCGTCACTTCAGTTCTGTTCCCAACCCTCAGCAATTCTAGTTGAAACTTTCTCCAATAGCCTCAGCAATCCTTCCCGCCAGCATGTTGGTCTCCCATGGATTCAACTGCAATTGTACAGGTCAACTGTACAGGTCACACATGCCCCAGAAGAGTTCCCAATGATCCAGAAATCTGAATCCCTGCTTCTTGTTTCAGTCCCTGAAACACTCATTTATCCTCCACCACAGGCTTTTCTCATACTCACTGTCACGTGGCACAGACAGTAATCCCAAGATTACTACCTTTGAGTCCTGCTTCCCAACTTCCTTCCTAACTCCTTGTCGTCTGTTTTCAGGACCTCCTCTCTTTTCCTACCCATGTCGTTGGTAACAAGATGCACCCCGAACTCTGGCTGTTCTCCTTCCCACTTCAAGATATCATGGACGCCAACAGAAACGTCCCAGACTCTGGCTCCTCGGAGGGAAACTACCATTCATGTTTCTTTCCTGAGCCGACAGAATCGCCTGTTTGACCCCCTAAGTACCCTATCACTGCTGCCATCCTCTTCCTTTCCATACGGTTCTGTGCCTCTGTGCCAAAAGGTGCGATCAGTTTTCCTTCCCCCAGTTAGGCCATTCCCCACAAAAGTAGTCAAGTAGGAATACTTATTGTTAAAGGGGAGAGGCACGGGGGTAAACTCTAGTACATGCTTCTTCCCCTTCCTTCTCCTGATTGTTACCCATTTCTCTGTCTCCTGTGGTCCCTGCATGACCAACTGCCTGCAGCTCCTCTCTATCAACTCCTTACTTTCACTTACCAGACGAAGTGCACATGTGGTCGTCAGGGAGGCCCGGGGTCTACAGGACCACTCACAGCTGACGCCGAGCACAGAAAATGGACCTCACACACGTATTCCCTGTCTTTTTTTAAACAGATAACCTGCTTGGCCTCTACCCTTTATCACGGAACCTAGTTTGAGACAATCGTACTCTTTCTGCCACTACTCCGACGCCCGTTCTGTAAATTTATCTTCTTTTAAAACTCTTCCCGCTGTTCTCACTGGCTGACATGCACGCGCTTGCGCAGTCGGGCACCATTCAAACTGCCAAAGAAATAACGGTCACCTTTTCAACTCTGCTCATATTTAAACTATTTCCAGTGTTCCCAATGGCCGATGTCTACCTGTATTTCTATTTCCATAGAAATATAGCATATTTCTATGCTATATTCACTGTTCTGTTCTACATAATATTTATTACAAATTACTCAAAATTGTACATTGCACATTTAGACGAAGTAAAGTAAATGTAAGTATTGCCAGCTGTTTCCATTTCCAGTTAACATTCCGTGTGAAGATAAGTATTGCAAGCCGTTTGCCTTTCCATTTAACGCTCCGTGTCAAGATAGCTGTTGCCTGTCGCCTGTCTCTTGTTTCCCTTTCAGCTCCAGCAATGCCCTGTGTCAAGATAAGTTTTGCCTGCCTCCTGCTTTTCTGTTCACTCTCTTGGTTGCCGTTCAGCTTTCGCTTCGTTCACGTCCTCGCCAGCATCCTAACTCTATCTCCTCTGTCTGGGTTCGCCCATTCTCCGTAACACTGGAATTGGACAGTGCAGACGAATCTAGGTAACTAATCGTTGATTGCAGGACACTACATGAAAGTTGTAATCCGCATGTAATCCAAGCTCGACATACGCCACGGTACTTGTCAGAAGCTCTTTGATGAGGAATTTCCCAGATTTACATGATAAATACAAGTTCCATTGAATGAAACTGAGCTGAGAGTGAGGTCGTTCATCCGATATCTTTGTGCTTTAGCTCAACACACCCAAGAAACGCAGTGGTCTACCTACCCTTCACTGTATCCTGATAAAACGACGATCTCCTCTTATTTCCCACTCCCGCACTCCCCCACCCCCCACCACCCGCCACATCCCCTATATTCACTAGTGGAACACACGATCATTCAGACAGGATGCGCCGGATCACAACCATATATAAACAAATGTTCCCTTAAATGCTTGCCATTGCACATTATTGACATGAAAGTTTCTCTACCTGCAATATCTTCACTTCCACGCTCGCCGCACTCAAGGATTCAAGGCTGTCTGGAGAATATGAAGGAAAGTTGCCTTAATTCTTGTTATACTTTTCCTTCTACTTCCCCGGAGTCTGCCGATCTCGAAAATCGTTTCGTACCGTATCCAACCTCCTCACCCATCAGCGAATAAAAGTAAAACCTTAATCCCATCAATTAATCTTGGGATATATTTTGCTGCATCCTACGACAAACCTCACGCTGAGTTCTACATCCTGGGACTGACATCCACCTGTACCCTGGGGATATTGATCCTACAACTGTTCTTTCAGATTATGTCTTAATCCCATTTCCTTCATTGTGAAGTCAGCCGACAGTAAACCCTAACTCTAATAATGGCACTGAACAATTACATTATTATCACTGACAGGAACATGTTCAACTGCACTGAAACTCCCAGTCCCCGAACGTGGCTTCAGTTGTCGTTGAGTATCAGAGCACAGACATAAAACAACAGTGACTTCGGTCAGCAAAGTCGGCTGCTGTCAAAGGAAAGTCTTGTGACGAGATCCGACATGTTTCCCTGCAGCCTGTTCCCGGTCTATGGACGGTTCACTATTGGCATACGGTAAACTTATACTGTTATTAGGTATATTCCGGTTCTTAGAGAAAGCCGTCTTTTCGGGGGGAATCACTTACTTGCTTTAACTAGCTCACAGATATCAAGCGAATCACTGAATTCGCTAAAACCGTAAATTTGTAAAATCACAATGAATGAGAAGGGAAATCAGAATTTGGTCTCACCTGTCACTTTCAATGAGGATAATTAGCCACAGTAGGCAAGATACTTATAGTGCTCAATGTTCCCAAACACCCAGTGCAACAGTTTCGTTTGTCACACGCCTTTTTGCCGTGCGTCTCTAGAGATGTGGTTCATTAATCCCTTGCTATTAGCCATTCGACTCAGTGATGTGAGAAACACCTTTCTCGGACTCCTTACTTCTAGGGTGGATATTACATGGGTCCCATCAAACCTGGGAAGTTGGGATGTTCCGCTGACCCGATTCCCGATCTGTGTGAATAGGGTATAACTTAGTTCTGAAAAGCAATTGCTCGTCGGCAAGAAATTACAGACGTATACGGCCTATAATTATAAAGAAAGTATGTTTCCAATTGACAGCTTTATGGAATAGTTCCTAGGAAAAAGAATAAAAAGAAAAAAAAAACGAACTAATTTAAAAGAGCCTATTACTATTAATGCAGTCCAAATACGCATGTAAATTGAACCTCTTCTTGAATTTGTCTTTAACTGCCGCGTTGGACACACATCTGCGTGAAGGCACACACCACCTTCCTATTGTCGCTCGAAATCCACCTCAGACAAAGGGACTCTCACACAGAGACAGTATCATGAGCCATCTTTTTTTCCTGTCTTCTTCCAGCTCCCACCAAAAAGACTTCGACCAGCATCAGTGTCCGTCACAAAATCCTCTCCGCCCATGTTCTCAAGAATCTTCTCCCAAATCCACGATGGTGACTGGCCGACACAACACTCCAGAGTTAAACAATAACGTTCCTTACATTTAGCTCAAACTCAGATATGATGAAAACAGAACAGACTGCGCTTAGAAAACTGCTAAAAGAAATGCCAAGAGCATAGCAGTAAAAATCATGACGGGGGCGTTGCACTTGCCTGTTCGGTCAAGATGATCCCTGTCTGGGCATGGAGCAGTCGCTTCCTGGATTTCCATCCCAATCTCTGATCTTGGATTCTCCTGTCATTTTCAGATATTTTCGTCTGTGGCCAGACGCCCCCGCCATCCCCCTGAGACAGAGTAAAATCCTTCTGGACATTTTCCTGCTCCGAAATAGACTTTTACCTTTGTAATCAGAATTAAGCTTCAGGGGGATGACTCTGGGAAGCAGCAATGCGAATTAGTGGATGAAGACTGCACACAGACGATCATTCGTCGGGAGCAGTTTCTGGTTATCTCTCTACCGCCATGGTCCATATCACGATACTTCACCGAAGATCCCAAACCGCCTTCAGCGCATCCAACCAGAAATCCGGTGGATCACAAAGCCGGCCAACGGACCTATAAATATTCTCTCTCTTTGTGTGTGTCTAAAACAGTGGGTCTCAATCTCGGCCATCCCAGTGTGAAGAGGAGAGGATACAATCCAACGGTACTTTTCACTGAATTGCCACTGACAGCTATTCCTCGGTGTTCCGTTCCCATCCTAACACATCTCCATTGGAACATAGACCCACTCCTAGATTATCCTCTTGGGATCTGATTTATATCCATGGCTTCCAATGTAAAGGTTGGTGGAAGCGCTCGAAGAGCCCAATGTAAAGAACATTGTTGCAGTAGATTTGTGCATTGAACGAGCCGCCACCTCTCGCAATGCGACACCAATTATGGTAGTCACCGTGATGTTCCGACATACGGTAACCTCCGCCCCTCTCACTAACCCCCAGCACAGTTAATCCGCAGTCAAACTGCACTAGAGCACCATTGTTTCTCATAGCCCATCTATTTACTGTCAAGCATGGACTAAAACCCCACACGTTGAGCAGGTTGACCAGTGACCCAATTTTCACTCACGCCGCCTGCCTCTGAGCTGATATCCGAAGTGATCCGATGAGCTACTCCGTCCATTCTTCCAGCATCTCTTCTCAGGATTCTCCGTTGACAATCCAACTTCCATTGCATGTTCGATCGAAGTGCTCTGAAAGACTAGAATAGAGCTGTGGCGATCTTTTCTGCGCTTTTCCTCAGAGCCCTAAGGGCACGCGCTCTCGCCGACCGTTTGTTCTGGTCCAGGTGAGATCTCTGTCACTCAGTCTCTCGCACAGTAATAGGCGGTAGTGTCGTCCAGTCTCCGGTTCGTCATTTGCAGATCAACGGTCCTTGGAAAACTCAAATCGGCCTTTGACTCCAGGCGCGTACATCTTGTTATCGCCAGCCGATACAACGGCCAGCCACTCCAGCCCTTCCTCGGAGACCTGTTTCAGACAGTGCATGTGATAGCTTCTGAGGCTGAATCCACTGACTGCACAGGACAATCTGTGAGACAGATTGAGGGACAGACAACTGGAAGACAAAGCAGCGGGAGACAGAAATAAGGAATGCCCCCTATCGCGCTGAGCACTGAATTCTGCTTGGACATTTTTGAGATCAGCGGCTTTAGTTGAGACCGGATTTATGGCGAGAGGCCGAGAGCGCTGTTCAAATACAGACGGAGACTGCCAGTGAGAGGAGGAGCCTCAGCTTGTAAAGACTTCCACACAATGGAACCAGAAACAGAGATTCCTGTCCCCGCCCCCAGCAGAGATTGCAATTATCCAAAATATATTCGTCTATGTGCAGGAGACAGGCTAAAGGGAGAGACCAGATCCGGACAGACGATCTGTCACACTCATCATTTTCGGCGATAATCAGTTTGTGTAAACTGAAATGTAGAGGACCCCGGCGAGAATGAATGAGAAACACAAGTCAGTTGACATAGTTCCCCCTGAAAGACAAGGGCTGAGAGACAACAGGCAGTGGATAAACATCACGCTGTGAGACAGGAAGTTTCAGATACCAGTCAGTGGACGGAGATTCTCCTGAGAGACAGAATGTGAGAGATTCTAGTCAATTGACTGGTGCCCCCCCTAGCGACAGCGACTGACAGGCCCCGAGAGACAAAGTCTGTGATACACTATTTAGTGGCCAGATATCGCTCTACGTGACAGGGACTGAGCACACTAGTCAACTGGCAGATGTCCTCCTTTGGGACACCATTCGAGAGACGCCGGATTGTGCACGGAAATATGATAAGAAGAAACAAACAAATGCGGTACAGTTTTCTATCTGCATCCATAGCACGAGAATCAATATTAAACGTGCAAGTGGAGGTTATATTTTCTGATAAGAAATTATTTAATCAGTGAATTGACAACATGAATTTCAGCCCCAATACATTGGCTCGTGTCCAATATGGGTGTTGGAAAACTCTGTGACCTGGTATGGCCGTTGGTAGGAACAGAACAATTTATGCAGCGAACTCAGTTGGCGAAATCAAACAGTGGGAGAAATAATTGTTGCTGCTAATATTACACCCCCGCCCTCCCCTCCCCCTCCCCCAGTAGGTTAGCAAGCAAGCACTGCTGAATCGGTCGGCATTGAAAGGAAACTCACGGGGGAGAACATCAAATTGAAGATCATCAGGGTGGGTTTTTTGTTTACTGATCCTCGTTTTGGCAGCACTGCGTGTCCCAGATCTTGCATCCTCACTCAAATATAAAGCGCGATGATAATATTACTAATAAAACAAATGCTCACCCCTACCGAGGTAATTTCCAGTCGTTCAGCAGGTTTCATGACTTCTAGTGAAATCAGAGCAGTTTCCGCAGGCAATGAAGTACTTCTTGAAGAGGAGCCAGTGTTGTCACTGAAGGAATGTAGGTCCCAAATTACATATAGCAATCTCTGTGGCAAAATCAGCTCCGTATAAATAGATGAGTATTCTGTGATGCTGGTTGAAGGATGAATGTTGGGACAGACAGTGTAGAATGTTCCAAACGTTTTATGTCCACCTGACACAACATTCCCATCATCGCAGTAGTGAAAAAGGTGAACGTTATTTTTTCCGCCAAAATATCCACAATCTTGTCGTAGGGCTTAGTGGCTTGCCTGCTTCAGTGATTCGAAGATATATGCCGGCTGGCGTCAGAACATTGTGCTTTGCTTCTTGGCAGTGTTAGCCATGACAATGAGGCGAAAGGGTAGAGCCCTCTTATCCTCAAGGATCTGCTAATCTGCGCACGTCTACGAAACCTGACTGTTCAAAAATTGTACTGGAAATAAAAAAAATTAAGTAGGCAATACCTGTGTGGACGGTATTCCTGATTCTCCAGCCAGGATTTGCATGATTGACAGGATTGAAAACAGAGAGAATGCTACAGTCACGATTAATGAAATGCTGAACACTGTCATGATCAAGACCGAAGTTGGTTTTCGGAATGTATGAACTAAATCTAGCCAAGCGATCATCATTCCACCTATGAGGCTCCGTAGCGGCAGAAATGACGAAGCTGAACCAGACCAGGGACTCAAAAGTGAAGGTGGCGAAGAACAGACTCATTGCACCGCAACGGTGTCACTACTTCTCCCAGTTATCGTCGAATTCCCTCTTCTATTTTTCGGCAGAGTGCAATGCATCACGCTTGCAGCGATTAAAATCTGATCTCCAAATTCTCGGCCGAAACAGTCGATGTTCTGCTGTGTCAATTTGACAGACCGCTGCGTTATTTACAGATCCACAATATGCCCATTGTCAGCAAACCTAATCAGCCACCTTACATTTGTCTCGAAAGATTAATGCATAGCAGAAACAGTTGAGATCCCAGTGCCGTTCCTGGCAAATCAGCACCCGCCGTACTTCTTCTACATCACTATAGTCTGCCTTGCGTAACCAAGGGAATTTTACATCCAATCTATCAAGCCTCTGTAGTTCCCAGGTACATTAATATGAAGAGCGTTTAACCGCTCTTAGACTGTACTCCTTGGAGTTTAGAAGAATAAAGGGGGGGGGGGGTTCATAGACACATTTCGAATGTTGAAGGGTGTGGACAGAGTGGATGTGGCAAAGTTATATCCCATGGTGGGGCAGTCTAGTACGTGCGGGCATGACTTAAGGATTGAAGGGCGCCCATTCAGAACAGAGATGCGAAGATTTATTTATTTTTGCCAGAGGGTGGTGAATCTGTGGAATTTTTTGCCACAGGCGGCAGTTGAGGTGAAGTCATTGGGTGTATTTAAGGCAAAGATTGTAGGTATCGGAGTAGCCAGGGCATCAGAGGTTATGTTCAGAAGGCGGTGAAGTGGGATAAATGGGAGAATAGATCAGCTGATGATAAAATGGAGGAGCAGACTTGAGGGGCCGAATGGCCGACTTCTGCTCCTTTGTCTTATTGTATTGTGGTCTTAATCTTCTGGTCAGTTACCACCAGGGATCTTGTCGGTTTTATTTATGTACATGTAGACAGCTTCCACTACTCCACCCACACCACACATCTTCGTCACTCTTCAAAATCGCATTTTCTTTTCTAACACATGGTCTCCCATGTATCAAACATTCCCGACCAACCTTAACAGGCTACACGCCTTACTGACTACATCAAATAGTGTGGTCAGCTGCATCATCCTTGTATAATGCCAGCAAGCACCAATGGAACCTGCTTGATTCGATCAATGCTATGAATGTTCACGCTCGTGATATTTTTAACTTAGAGCTCCGACATCCGGTTTTCGTTCATGACTTTGGGTACAGTATATGTGGCCATTTTCATTTCACTTTGAGCCCTCCTGTGGTCCCGCCGGGTGATCCGGTTTCCACCAATAAGCTAAAGTTTTTTTTTGAGGTGAGAGGTTTAATTAATCGTTGTAAATCACTTTACACCGCACGCTGTCAGAGTAGTGCTGCCAGTATAATCAAGGACACGACCCATCCAGCTGAACGGATCCTAACCCGGATCTGGGCCTTACCTTCCAAATATGCGGACCTAACTTGCACTACCTTACTTCGTTTTTCTACTTTTCTAATTATGATTTATAATTTAATTTTTTTATTATATTTACTTGGATTTGTACTTCAGACAGCAGGACGCGCAGAATCAAATATTGCTGTGATGATTGTACGCTCTAGTATAAATTGTTTCGTGGCAATAAAGTAAAGTAAATTGCCAATGTGGATTTAGAATTCATGATAATTTGCTGGGACTTTTTGGAAAATGGAGTGAGTTCGCACAATATGGCGACATATTTTCACGGGTATCAAAGGATTTCTCATGTTGCACTTCGTCATTTAGCACTTTTCCCAACATACCATCAGTTTTCTACTCATAAGGAAAATTGAGTGTCTAATAAGAAAGCAGGCTTATTCAGGAGCTATTATTTTCTTTCTTTATAGGCTGCAATCAATGTGTTCAATAGCGTAGCAACGCCAAGCGGGACATACGGTACGTCAAGATAGGTGGAATCAAAGGTGATGGTCTTGTTCTCAGACTAATCAAAATTGCAAAAGATCATGGTGTATACACGATTATCCAGTTGTCGTTATATTCGGACCAATGTTGACAAGCACGCTTAGCGTCACGAAAGGATGACATGGACAGCTAAGATTTGCATATGTTCATGTTCACGGAGGGTCATTTAGAAGTTAGAATTTGGGCCACCGACCATGAGTGTGTAGGCCTACGTGAAGACAAGATATTAAATGCATGGGTAATTGGTTCAGGATTTTCCCGGAATGGAGAATAGATTTCACCTGCTGTCAGAGATGGAGGGCTTAAACTAGATGGAGAGGTTGAATAAGCTGGATTTATTTTCTCTGGAAGGCTAAATCTAACTTAGTAGAAGTTTGTAGAATTGTGAGCAGTATAGATGCAGCTAGAGTCCGTTTCCCAGGGCACACGATGTTACTACCAGATGGCATGTTTATGGTGAGAGGGCCAGAAATGAAAGAATATCTTAGCGATATTACCCGATACACGGGGCTATGGTTATTTCCAAAGACTTCCTCGATAAGGTGATGCAGCTCATACAATACGTTGTTCCAAAGACATTTGTGAAGGTCAGTGAATAGGAAAGGCAGAAAGGTGATAGGGTGAAATTCCTACAACTGAGATGATTGTATATAGACATCTCGGGTGGCCGAAAAATCCCGTTCCTGTGCTGTAAATCACACTGATTCCTTTCCAAGGCATCCCTGTACCTGGTGGCCGCTGATGGAGTAACAGCTCTCTGCTGGTGCTCCTAACTTACTAACTTTTGTCTCCAACCTTTTGAAGTACAACTGTTAGGCGGAATATTATATTACAATGACTACCAGAGCAACTTTGGAAGCTAGTACGGACTCAAGTAAAAAGCTTACTGAGGAGTTTCAACAGTTCAGAAGAGAACCGTCAGCTGACTCGCAGTAAATCAGTGGTGAAATTAAACAATTAGGTACGAAACTAGAAGATATTCAAGCAATTCTAAACGAGCACGATAAGAAGATAAAGGAATATGATGAGGTTATTACTATACTGCACGAGAAAATGGATGATTTGCAAAAGCATGAAAAACAATCCAGGTCCAACGAAATACTGAATCAGAATATTATTCATTTGGAAAACAGAGGTAGGAGAAACACCTTAGGAATCTTGGGACTTAAAGTGCAAACGGAAGGAGATAATCCTAAAGAATTCTTTGCAAACCTTTCGATTGAATTATTCCCTGATATTTTAAAGTCTCTGACTCTGATTGATCGTGCTCACAGATCGCCCATCTACAGATCGACTTCAAAATCAAAACCAAGTTCATTCATTATTTGTTTCCATGAACTTCAAATAAAGGATTACCTGATTCGTGTTGACCGTAGAAAAGGTATGAATGATTACCAAGATCGATAGATTCGTATTGTTCAAGATTTTTCATCAGAAGTTATGGCAGAACGTGTTAATTTACAAATTTTACATACGACTTAGCAATTTACGACTTAGAATCACAATGGAAGATGGATCATTCCATTGGTTTTATACGAAGGGCAGGCGCAAGAATTTTTAGACTGAAAATAAAAGACTATAGACATTTATTGAATAGATGAAAAATATTGCAAAAACAAAAATATTATAAATTTTAAAAAATGACAGTGTAATATTTTTCAGTGTGAATAATTGCTCTTTTTGTTTGATAAACCTGTCTAAGCTTGCTTTTCACTGTATATTATTTAGTCCTGGTTGGAACAGTAAATAACCTTAAATTCTTTGGAGCGGTTCCACTAGGATTTCTAAGGGGTTGTTTTCGGTGGGGGTACATAGCGGTTGTTCTTTTACCGCTTTTCTTTCTTTGGGAGGAGCGATTGGGATGGGGAGTTCATTTTTCTCGAAGCTGATATGGGAATCTTGACTATTCTATTATGTTGCTTAGCTAATATATCTCAAGGTTTATTATTTGGGATTAATATACATTTCTCGGATTGCTACTTAAACCTTTCTTATAAAATTTGAGGAACTTGTTGAGGTTGTACGCTCATTACGTTTGAGTAAATCTTTGGGTCCAGATGGATTTTCTGGAGAGTTTTACAAGATCTTTTCCTCACTGCTTATAGCTAATTTATGTTCAGTTTTCTTTCGGATTCAGTCAAGTCGGGCAGACACCCTTAATCTTTTTATGAGACTTCCATTTCGCTTATTCTTAAAAAGAATGAGGATCCAACTGAATGTTCTTCTTACAGAACAATTTCTTTACTTAATGTTGGTGCTAAGATCCTATCTAAAGTTTTGGCCATAAGATTGAAAATATTTTACCGTCTGTCATTTTCGATAACTAAACGGGACTTATTAAAAATCGATCTTTAATATTCGTCGGTTATTAAATATTATTTATTTCTCCTTCTAAAATGATATCGGATATCCCTAGATTCTGAGAAAGCTTTCGAATGGAATTATTTGCTGAGAATTTCAGAAAAATTCAATTTTGGACACATTTTCATTCAATAGATTAAATTGCTTTATGTCCTTTCATTAAGGTTATCACAAATTCTCATAATTCCCAACCGTTTAAGCTTCAACGTGGCAATGGACAAGTCTGTCTGTTGAAACCTTTGCTTTTTGTTCCAGTCTTAGAATCCTTAGCCTTTGCCTATCGAAATCTAATGATATCACCGGTATGTTAAGGAAAGACACTATTCACAAAATCGAGCTGTACCGTGATGACCGGGTGCTATTTATTTCTAATGTTGAGACTTCGTTACCCCATGCGATTTCTTTACTCTTCTGTTTTAGCCAGTTCTCAAGTTATAAATGAAACCTGCAAAAAAGTGAACTTTGCACTCTGAATAATTTGATACCAGCTAATTCTAACCTTCCTTTTAAAGTTGTAAGGAACCATTTAACCTACTTAGGTGTAAATATCACTAAAAATAATGTCTACAGTTATATTAAAAGCAAGATGATAGTGAGGGATAAAATTGGTCCCTTAGAGAATCAGGGTGGTCAGCTATGTGTGGAGCCGAGGAAGATGGGAGAGATTTTGAACGATTTCTTCTCTTCGGTATTCACTAAGGAGAAGGATATTGAATTGTGTAAGGTGTGGGAAAGAAGTAAGGAAGTTATGGAACCTATGACAATTAAAGAGATGGAAGTACTGGCGCTTTAAAGAAATTTAAAAGTGGATAAATCTCTGGATCCTGACAGGATATTCCCCAGGACCTTGAGGGAAGTTTGTGTAGAGATAGCAGGAGCTCTGACGGAGATCTTTCAGATGTCATTAGAAACGGGGATTGTGCCGGAGGATTGGCGTATTGCTCATATGGTCCCATTGTTTATAAAGGGTTCTAGAAGTAAGCCTAGCAATTATAGATCTGTCAGTTTGACAACAGTGGTGGGTAAATTAATGGAAAGTATTCTTAGAGATAGTATTTATAATTATCTGGATAGACAGGATCTGATTAGGAGTAGCCAGCATGGATTTGTGCGTGGAAGGTCATGTTTGACAAACCTTATTGAATTTTTTGAAGAAGTTACGAGGAATGTTGACGAGGGTAAGGCAGTGGATGTAGTCTATATGGACTTCAACAAGGCCTTTGACAAAGTTCCACATGGAAGGTTAGTTAAGAAGGTTCAGTCGTTAGGCATTAACGCTGGAGTAATAAAATGGATTCAGCAGTGGCTAGATGGGAGATGCCAGAGAGTAGTGGTGGATAATTGTTTATCGGGATGGAGGCCGGTGAACAGCGGGGTGCCTCAGGGATCTGTTTTGGGCCCAATGTTGTTTGTAATATACATAAATGATCTGGATGATGGGGTGGAAAATTGGATTAGTAAGTATGCCGATGATACTAGGGTAGGAGGTGTTGTGGATAATGAGGTGCGCTTTCAAAGCTTGCAGGGAGATTTATGCCGGTTAGAAGAATGGGCTGAACGTTAGCAGATGGAGTTTAATGCTGAGAAGTGTGAGGTTCTACATTTTGGCAGGAATAATCCAAATAGAACATACAGGGTAAATGGTAGGGCATTGAGGAATGCAGTGGAAAAGAGGGATCGAGGAATAACAGTGCATAGTTCCCCGAAGGTGGAGTCTCATGTAGATAGTGTGGTGAAGAAGGCTTTTGGAACGCTGGCCTTTATAAATCAGAGCATTGAGTACAGAAGTTGGGATGTAATGTTAAAATTGTACAACACATTGGTAAGGCCAAATTTGGAATATTGTGTACAGTTCTGGTCACCAAATTATAGGAAAGATATCAATAAATTAGAGAGAGTGCAGAGACGATGTACTAGGATGTCACCTGGGTTTCAGCACTTAAGTTACACAGAAAGGTTGAACAAGTTAGGTCTCTATTCATTGGAGCGTAGAAGTTTGAGGGGGGACTTGATCCAGGTATTTAAAATTTTGAAAGGGATAGATAGAGTTGACGTGAATAGGCTGTTTCCATTGAGAGTAGGGGAGATTCAAACGAGAGGACATGATTTGAGAGTTAGGGGGCAAAAGTTTAAGGGAAACACGAGAGAGTATTACTTTACTCAGAGAGTGATAGCTGTGTGGAATGAGCTTCCTGTAGAAGTAGTAGAGGCCAGTTCAGTTGTGTCATTTAAGGTAAAATTGGATAGGTATATGGACAGGAAAGGAGTGGAGGGTTATGGGCTGAGTGAGGGTAGGTGGGACTAGGTGAGACTAAGAGTTCGGCACGGACTAGGAGTGCCGGAATGGCCTGTTTCCGTGCTGTGATTGTTATATGGTTATATATGGCTATATGGTCTATTTAAAGGAAATCTTCTTACCCTATTGAATTACGTTAAAAGGATACTATCAAATCGGTCGCCTCTTTCGTTATCACTGATTGGCCAAATTAACTCTATCAAAATGAATACATTACCGAAATATATATTCCTCATCACATTCTACAGGGGTTGTATTGAGAGCATCCTTAGCAGCTGCATCACTGCCTCGTTGGGAAATTGCACCATCTCAGATCACAAGACCGTGCAGCGGATAGTGAGGTCAGCTGAGAAGAACATCGGTGTCTCTGTTCCTGCCATCATGGACATTTACACGACTCGCGACATCCGCAAAGGAAACAGCATTATGAAGGACCCCATGCACCCCTCTTACAATCTCTTCTCCCTCCTGCCGTCTGGGAAAAAGGCTCCGAAACATTCGGACTCTCACGACCAGACTATGTAACAGTTTCTTCCCCCAGGCTATCAGACTCGTCAATACCCGAAGCCTGGTTTGACACCTTGCCCTACTGTACTGTTTATTATTTATTGTAATGCCTGTACTGTTTTCTGCAATTTATGCAGTCTAGTGTACGTCTGTAGTCTAGTGTAGCTTTCTCTGTGTTGTTTTTTTTATTATTACTTAGTTCAGTCTAATTTTTTTGTACTGTGTCATGTAACCCCATGGTCCTGAAAAATGTTGTCTCATTTTTACTATGCACTATACCAGCAGTTATGGTCGAAATGACAATTAAAGTTGACTTGGCTTGACTTGAAATGTCTTTCAGGCATTGCCTGTTTTTATTCTTAAATCTTTTTATGATTCTCTTGATTCTGTTAAATTAGTTTTTATATATGGAAGAATATGCATTCTGGATTAAATAAAATTCATCTTCAGAAAAAAAAAGATTGGAGGTTTAGCCTTACCAAATTTTATTTTTTATTATTGGGCAGTTAATATAAGCGATCTTACATATTGATTATTTTACATTAATCGCGAGGATTGCCCAATGTGTTTTTTTTTAGAAGCTATGTTAATAAATTTTCTATTATTTCTCTTCTTGGATCCTCACTTCCTTTGTCTTTGAGTAAGTTAACTGATATTCTGGTAGGTATAAGCACTATGAGAATTTGGATACAATTCCGAAAATACGTTGGCCTACTGAGATTTTCTCTTTCGAGTCCCATTTTTCCTAATTAATTTTTTAAACCGTCGAGGATTGACGTGGCTGTTAAAAAAGGGATAGATTAGGTATTAATGCTTTCAGGACTTGTTTGTAGAGGGAAGTCTCTTTTCGTTTGAATAGCTGTCAACTAAATATAGTTTAGCCAAACACATTTTTTCGATAACTGCAAATAAGAGATTTTTTTGTGTCTCAAGTAAGTACATTTCTTAAAAGTGCTGATAAGAATCTACAAGAAGTAATTTGTAATTTGAAACCTTTTTATAATGGATCTATATCTAATATCTGTAGCATGCTTTTGGGATTGAGAAGCGTTCCTTTAGATAAATTAAAAATGTTTGGGAACAAGATTTACAGACTTCAAAGTCTGAGGAATCTTGGAATCAAATTTTTAAATTGGTTAACACTTCATCGTTATGTGCCCGTCATTCTCTCCTACAATTTAAAGTGGACCAAAGCCCCAATATGACTAAGGATAAGTTGTCTCATTTTAATTTAGATGTATCTCCGTATTGTGATAAAGGTAATAATGGAGAAGCTTCACTCATTTATATGTTTTGGACATGTTTGTGTCAAGGAAAATATTGGGATGAAGTAGTTCAAACTTTCACGATACTTTTCAAAGTAAACTTTAAGCCTAATCCTTTTACCGCTTTATTTAGTATTGTTGCAGGAAAGGATATAAATTTTTAGTCATCTGACTAGCACATTTTGGCTTTTATATCTCTTATGACCAGAAGGACGCGCTTGCTTAAATGGAAAGATGCAGCTCCTCCTTTTCACGCCCAATGGGTACATGATGTGATATAATGTTTAAATTTAAAGATGATTCGACGTTCAATCTCTGAATATAGTCAAGACTCTCAAACATTATGGGTCTTATTCAAAATTATGTTCAAAACCTTTGCTTCGCTGTTAAAGTACAGATGATGACTAATAATTATTTTCCCTTTTTTTTCTTTACTAATCAGCTTCGGTCTTGGTAGTGGGTTAGATTTTTTATATAATAAATTTACTATGTTTCAATGTGACGAATGAATTATTCTGTATGAATATAGGGTAAGAAGTCTTTATATGCGATTTAGTATAATATATTGATATAGATATATATTTTTTCTTGTACTATATTCTTATACGTAAGTTGATAAAAAATATTGGAAAGAAAATTGTGAGCAGTACAGATGCAGCCGGAGTACGCTTCCCAGGGAACACGAGGTTACTACCAGAGGGCACAAGTTTATGGTGCGAGGGCCGGAAAGTAAAATAATACCTTAACGATATTATTCCATAAATAGGGCTTTAGTTATTGCCAAAGACTTTCTAGATAAGTTGGAACAGCTCATACAATACGTAGTTTTAAAGACAATTGTGAAGTTGAGTGAATGGGAAAGGCAGAAAAGTGATAGGGTGAAATACCTACAAATGAAATGATTGTATATAGACATCTCAGGCGGCTGAAAAAAAATCGCGTTCCTGTGCTGTAAAACACAAATTCTCTTCCATGTCATCCTTTTCTGGTGAAATATTTCACGCTGAGGCATTATGTTACTTCCCCCACTGTCAGTACTTTTAAGGTGGTGATAAAGTTGGCAATCCTGGCCTACCGAGCATATTATCCTTTTCTGTATTTGGACTTAGGTGGATTACTTTATTTAAGTTAAATTGTTTGTGTATTTATTCTCTAACTATGATTAGACGATCACTTTATAAGGCCTATTTCTACGGTCAATCGTGTATATCACTTCGCCGCCCAACCATTTGCTCCGCAATGCTTCCATTTCTCGTTGCAACTTCTGACGGAGGTTTTGTTTTTAACCTGAAACGTTAACTGACGTGTCTTACTCGTCGTGAATACGATCTGACCTCGTGAGAATTTACAGATTTATTTTTGAAACGCCAACATCTGTTTTTTTTAAAAATTCATTATGACAAATATGTTTCCGTGGTGGTAATGACTCAAGCATTATATTCCAAATGCAGCCCCTTATTAAATTAATAATTTAAACTGTAACACATCAGTGCAGCTCAGCACATAGAATATAGAACTGTCCAGGCAATGCCCGTTTAGCTCACCCCTGTCTGTGGCAATCATGATGCTAATTTTAAGCAGCATATCAGCATATTCCCTGCATGATGTATCGTCAATGACATTATCTCTTAGATGTTGCAAGAGTATCCGCTTCCATCTGTTCTGTCGAAGTTCCAGTTACTTTCAGTCTTCGCATTTTAAAAAAAATATCGTGTACCATTTCACGGTTCCATCTTGGCATCAAAAAAAGTGATTATCTTCCCTATCATGCTCTAAGGTGATATATTTCACCAGATCGTCAACAGGCTTTAATGCTCAAGATAATGCAATCCTAGTTTATCTAAACTCACCTATACAACATACCAGCTAACTCAGATAACATACAAGTGATCCACCTCCGTGCCATTTCCAAATCCTCACATCCTACCTAAAATATGAAAACGAGAACTCCTCGTAATGCTAAAAATGCCGTCGAGCAAAAAAATTATATAGCTATTATATTACTTGCTGACATTTATACTTATTTACACGAAAGCTAACGGGATATATATTGTAGCATCATCTAGCACACTCCTTCCAGAGGCGCAAAGCCTTGTAGGGTTTGGAGGCTTGCTTGTCTCAATGACCCTGAGGACCTTGTGCTCTGGCGCTTAGTAGGATCACTTGTGCTATATAGACCAATCTGTAGAGGCTGCGCTAAAAGCGAAAGACCGGTACTCTAGGTACGTAGGCTCGGGCTCAGCTCAGGGCCAACAGCCATGACAAGTGAAAAACGGGCGAAGTGTTCTGCATATGAAATGACACACTGAAGAAGCACTTAGCAATCTAATCCCCCTCCAAAGGTTCGGCTGAAGTACCAGATGCCTTCAGTCTTCGCATTTTTTAAAAATTTCCTCTGTTGTATACAATCTTTAATCTTAAATCAATGTAGTTGACGATCTCATGGTTCAACCGTGGCATTAAAGTTATTATGCATTTTACCAGTTCGGCCGACAGTTTTAGTGCTCAAGATAATGCAATCCTAGTTGGTCTAAACTCCCCTCATATATCACACAAGCCAATAAGAAAGCATGCATTGACCCAGTTCTGAGCCATATCCAAAAATCTCGCATTTTTCCTAAAATATGAGACGAGAACTGCTCACAATGATCAAAATGTGGTCGAGCCAAAATTGTATATAGCTGCAATATTACTTACAAATATTTATACGCAGTGACACGAACAATAGCGGGATATATGTTGTAGGCTTCATTTAGTACATTTCTCCTGGAGGTTTGGAGGCATGCGTGAACCTGAGAAGACCTGTGGGTCTTCTGCTCTGGCGCGTTGTAGGATCACTCATGACATACAGATCAAAGTGTAGAGGCTGTGCTAAGCGCGGAAAAACAGGTCCTCTAGGTCCGGGGACGTGGGTTTACCTCAGGACCAGCAACCCTCACAAGTGATAAAATAGACGAAGGTGATTCCCATATGAAGTGACACAGTGCAGAAGCAATTGATGATTTGTGAAAGGCTCTGGAATACTTTCGGCTTACAGAAGTCAATGAGAAACAAGTTGACTTCATCAGAATCAATTCAGTAACATTAAAAAAAAATGTAACAGCATAGTTGCCACGAATCAGACTGACAGGATTTGGTGAAAGATTATTGATGTGAAACAGTAACTCTGTTTCTCAAACCTCATGATCCCTGAGCTGCTCAGTGTTGGCAGTGTAGGAGGCAAAATGACGCCAGTCGAGGAGATTAGCAGCCGAAGATCTCAGGTGGTAAGTACGTTTTGTCTGTTTTCTGTCCTTTGCGCCCGGAACAGAGAGACACCAATACATGGCTAGATATCCCGCTGAGAGTTATAGTTGAAGACACAAGTCAATGGACCGATGACGTTCTGAGGGACGCGGTCGGTGAGGCATTGACAAGTGTAGGAGCATGCATTAAGGAGCAAAAAAAAAAAATCAGACAATCTTCTGTCTGCACCCATACAAGTATAATCAATATTAAACACAAATCCCTGGGTGCAAATATGTGTAATGTATACTGATGAGAAATGCTGTTGTTAAGAAGCCTAACAAATTAATTTGACTGCCAGGTCCTGGGCACATCACGCTTCACCACTGTTAGGAGTCTCATTGACTTGCCTTACCCGGTAAGAGGAAAAGAACATTTGATGCAGGAAGATCAGGGGCAGAGGAGAAACAATTGTTGCTGGTCACAGCCTACTCATCAGTAGGTTAGGAGACACGGGATGCAGAACGGGTCGATATTGAAAGAAAACTCTCAGGAGTGAGCCTCCAAGGCGCAGACCGGCAGAGGGTAAGGTTGTTTACACAACCCGAAGACGGCGCTTCTGCGTGTATTAAAACATGCATCCTCATTCAAATATAAACTGCTGTGATAGAATTACTAATGAAGCCAAAGATCACCCCTGCCAAGGTGATTTACAGTCACTCAACAACTTTCATGACTTTAGCACAAATCAGAGCAATTTCTCCAGACAATGAAGAAAAATATTGAAGTGGATTCACTGTTGTCATGGAGGGAAGGTGTTACACAATGTAACCTCTCTGAAACAGTAAAGACGTATAAACACATCTGGCATTCTGTAGTGCTGGTTGAGGGGTTAGTGTTGGGACAGATAGTGGAAACCTTTCCAATCGTTTCAGTGCACTATGGCAGGAATTAAAATTCTGAACAAAATGGAGAAATGAGTCAGTTTACGAAAATCAAGACAGACGTGATATACAACAAGTTTACCCCTGATTAGTTTAATGTGTACAATAAAAAAAAATCACAAAAATACGAGACATCTTGGCAATCAAATTTGGCGGTGAAAACATCAATAATTTTAGATATGCGGATGACACTGCATTAATTGCAATTAAGGAGGAAGAACTGCAAAACTTAATTGATATAGTTGTTGAAGAAAGTGCAAAAAATGGGTCTATCTATCAATTGCAAAAATACAGAATTTATGGTGATATCCAAAAAGAAGGAGTATCCTGTCTGCAGGCTGAGAATAAACGGGGAAGATTTAAAACAATTACAGAACTTTCGCTCCTTACGAAGCTGGGTGACATCAGATGGCAGGTGCGACATGCATATTCAAAGAAGAATACGGATGGCAAAAGACACCTTTACGAGAATGAAGAGTGTACTGACCAACACTAAACTAGGCATGACAACCCGCCTCAGAACACTGAAATGTTACGTTTATCAAGTTATGCTATATGGCTCAGAATGTTGGACAGTAAATAGTAAAATGAGGAAACGATTTCAAACAGCAGTAGGTGGTTTTCGACGAGGATGCAAAGAATATAATGGGAAAAAAAGCGAATATCTAATGAGGATGTCATGAACAGAGCGAGCACAAAAACGGAAATAATGTATGAGCTTATGAAAAGGCAACGCGACTTTATTGGACATGTGGTTAGGAAAAAGGAGTTACAAAGCACGGTAGTTATGGGAAAGATTGAAGGGAAGAAAGCAAGAGGAAGGCAAAGACAAATGAACTGGAAATGAATATCAATGAATTGATCCACTTGACACGAAACAGGAGTATGTGGGCCATCGCAACCAAAGCTCAAACTGGGCATGGCACCTGATAAAGATGATCATGATGAGACATAATTCACTGCTCCACCCACAACACTCATCTGCCTCATCTTTCAAAAAACGTTTTTCTTTTCAACCACATGGCCTCCTGAGCATAAAACCTTTCTGGACAACAGTAATATGTCATACCGACTGCGTCAAAAGGTGAACCAGGATGTATCTTTCATGTGTAATTCAAACAGGCATCTGTTGAGCCAACTGACATCGTCCAGTGCTGTAAACATTTGCTGATCCGATGATTACTTTTGTTGAGAATAAAGTTCTTGTGACGGCAGAGTAGTGCAGTCTGGAACGTGGTTATCTCAGAGCTCCAACCACCGGCTTTCGTTCATGACCTCGGGCGCTCTCTGTGTGCACAGTTTGACTGTTCCCTTTATGACTTCCTGGTTTCTGAGCCGGGTGATCCGGTTCCCAGCAACATGCTATTGCATATTGGACGGAATAGCTTATAGGGAAATGTCAGACTGGCGTGATTTATGGAATGCGTTGAGTTTTGGAATGTGTGATGGGCCAACAGATGTAATTGCATAATGAAGTATAAGCTGCATTTTATATGTGCTTTGCTCTTGAAATGACCACGAGCTAGCTACTAAGTTGCCATCAATAACCGTTAAATATTTATGAAGGCGGGGTCGAGTCAAGAATTTCCCATATTTTATGCCCACGTCAACGTCCGAAAAGTTATGTGAATGCAAACGATATCCTAGTACTTGAGATGACCAATACACAGTCTACAATGTCTTTTCAATGATAGTCTTCTGTCGTTACAATAAGAAGTTCACAGTCAAGTGAGTGAAATGAGAGAGATGGAGCACAGAGAACCGATGAGTACAATCGTGTGAAGTAATATGGAACTTGACAGAAGAGTACAAGAATAATGGAAGGTTCTTACTAGTGTGGAGGTTTAAAGGGACCTTGGTTTCCAAAACTCTGGTTCTATTCTGTGCCATTTCAGGACCCTGCTTTGCATCTTGCTGATATACTGTTGTATTCCACACCAAGCATCTACACAATGGGAGATGACCTGATAGAGGTCTATAAGATACTGCAATGCATTGATCGTGTGTATAGTCAGAGGCTTTTTCCCAGGGCTGAAATAGCTATCACGAAAGGGCACAGTTTTAAGGTGTTTGGAAGTAGTTACAGAGTAGATGTCAGGGGTAAGAATTTTACACAGTGAGTGGCACGAGGGTGGAATCGGCTGGGGCGATGGTGGTGGTGGCGGAAACGATAGGGTCTTTCGATAGAGTCCTGGGTAGGTACATGGAGCTGAGAAAAATGTGACGTCAGGCATTCTTATTTAACTTGAAAGCTTGTACGAAGCACGAAAGATTTTTTCTGCTGTACTGTATTTCATTTTATCTTTTAGTTGGTGTAGCTAAAATGTATGTGATTTTAAAATTTTCATTGCAATTACAAATGTGTATTTCAAAAACACATTTAAAGAAACACGTACGTTTCAGGCCATCTAAAATGTCTTGCTATGAGCAATAGTCGGTCTGTACAGCGGTGAAAAAGAGAGATAGGAGGTTTGGTTGTACTTTCAATCTTCCCTGCTAATTCCAATGCTTGTGAATTATTTTTGATAATATATCATTTCATCTATTATGCCAGATTCAAATAGCAATTTCAGTTTGTTTGCTTTGGGCTAACTGAGGCTGAAATAAAGTACTTCAATGCATTCGAGACCATTGCGGTGTCGTAAAGAAGCGCAGTTATTTCTTATATGTGATTGATTCGGAATTAAAGAATTCAGATGTTGTAAGATTAAAATAAAAAGTATTTAACATGATGGAATCCAATGGTGTGATGTTGAGCTTCTGAGCGTTTCAAAGAGTTCTTGTTTTGGAGGTAATCTATTCTTCTTTTAGAGGTATATCCCATATCGCGTTGACTTTATTAATTATCCATTGAAACGATGGGCCAGAGATCTTCCGTTGTGTGCAACCAATACATTTGTGTGATTAAATCTTTAGATGTCAATTGAATGCAGGAAACGAAAGGACACACCAGGCAAAGACCTTCCCTGATACAGTGTATGTATCATGGAAAAAAAAAACACAACAACTCAAAGGAACTCTACGGTAAATTTCACAACTTCCAAAGCTCAATGCTTATGTCCAGATATTTTCATTCCAGGTGACTTTTTACGAGGGCTTTGTAGAGTTACGGCAGCACACGCAAGATGATGTAGGAGGATACAGCCCGAAATCTTGAGAATGTATTCATCTCCCCAAATGTTACCTGAGCTGCTGAGATCACCAGAATATTGACCGTTTTAGTCTGGATTTCTGACGTCTGCAGAACCTTATGTATCTGTAACACGGTAATTTCTTCCCTCGAATTCTCATGCCGATTCTTACTTGGCACCATTTGGTCATGCCGAACTTTTGCTTTAGACACACTAAACTTAGTTGTAGGGTTTTGTTTGTATTTCTCTGTGTAATTCCTAATGAACTATGATTTAAACGTGTAACTTTTTATCAATCTTAACTTTTAGATCTCCTCTATGAATTCTTCCCGAAGCCTTTGCCTCATGCCTTTGATAATATTGCTATGAGAAGCAAATTATGCATCACACAAAAGTCTTTCAATATCAGATACTTAAGTTGACACTTAGCCTTGTTTACATCAAAGAATAAAGCCCCGCACATCTAGTCCCTCTTTATCAATAACATAGTCTAATCCAAGCAACGTCCAGGTGCATCTCCTCTGCACTTTATTCAAGCATATTCTGTACAAAGAAGAAGAGGATTCATTAAAAAAAATGATAGCGCTTAATCGGTGGGAACGACCTCGAGGGTCGTAATCACAGGATTACTTCTACTGTTACGGGATATGAGGGGAAGTATGAGTAAATTGCTGATAAATGCATGCCTAAAGAAGAAAGAGCGTAGGAAGCACTAATAAGCACTCCTTATGAAGGGTGGAGCGCGTGTGGACTGGTACATGAATGTCAGTTTACACCTGCAATATTCCGACAAACAGATTTTCTACTACTCGTTTTAACCAAGATTTATACGTGGTCGACATCAAGCACCATAGAAGGAAATGTGAGGGTGGAGGTGCTGTAGAAGTCATTGACAACAAGTTCACTAGGAACGTCAGGCCGCATAATGAAGTGGAGAAAGGAAACATATTGTAATGGATTACATTTAGTCCAATACAATTGGTGTCATAAGTCAGACAGGTAAACTTAGTTCATGTATAGTTACATGCGACTGGGATTTTATAGCCATTACGGAAATATGGCTAAGGGAGAGATATGACTTCCAATTAACCCTTGAAGGATACCGATGCTTTAGGTAGGAGGAGAAAAGAAAAGGACGGGAGATGACATTTTGATTAATGGGAATGTCCCTGTAATAGGTCGCAATGAAATTATTGATCGATTATCCATTGAGCATTTCTGAATAGGTTTGAGAAATAAGATGGAAACGATGGTATTATGGACAATGGGAATTAGAAGAGCAAATTTCCGGGAATTGTGAAGAATTGTAAACATGATATGTTATCGCAGTCGAGGTTTTAAACCTCAATGTCAGCCTGGGTCTGCCAAACTGTTACGTTTTTTTAACAGGCTATAATTTGTTAAGTACGTTGAGGCATTGTTTACGTAGGAATATTACAGAGTACCTTATAGGAAGAGGGCAAACCTTGACTTGCTCTGAGTTTGTGGTGTCCGGATGGTGACTGATGTATCGGTGCGGGAGCACTTTGGGACTAGTGGCCTTAGGTCTATTAGTTTTAACATTACGATGGAAAGTCAACGAACTGATCCAAACTTTCAAGTTTTAAATTGGAGTAAGGCGAATTCGGACGCCAGAGAAAGGTGCTTACAAAGATTGATTGCAGTAATGACAAGGAATGTATATCTAAGTGTACCACTGGAATCTGAAGAAGAAATTGCTGGCGCTCTACGTGAGACACTTGCATCAGCATTATCAGCGGCTACAGTGATGGATGGAAAAGGCTGTGCTTTATTTACTATGATTTGCAAAGGAAAACATGGAACTACAGAAAAGTGAATCTAACGTATGTTGTAAGTAGGTTAACGTGAGGATTCAGGTTGATCCTGATACAACCTGACGACATAATAAAGCACTAGTCAGTCGTAAATGACACACACCCGATTTAAAGAAAACTCACATACTTGTCACAACTGACAGCTGAGTGCTGTATCCAAATATCAGAGATTTTCTGCGGAGAAAGAATGAGTTGGTGAAAAAGTTGCGAATTGACTGGAGACCCTAATTACAACACTGCCGTTAACGGCTTTTTGTGCTGTTTTCTTATCGCGATGTCAGTGTATTTTAAATATTTGCAAGAACTGACAAAACAAGTGTCAGTTGAAATGCTGTAACTTTGCGCCAGAAGGAGGGTTGTATTCCGATGGGAGCAGAAAATGATTTCAAACATAAACATAGGTGATTGAAACTTGCTTACATGTCCGCCAGCGCAGTACCAGTTGCAAAAGTGGTCTTAACAGTCGTGTCAAAGTAAATCATACAATAACCGTCCTTCCAGAACACCCTAGTGAAGCAAAGGAACATTAACAATAAAAGAAAATCTGCAGGCACTGGAAAGCCAAAGAACACACAAAAGGCTAAAGGATCTTAGTAGGCCAGGCAGTATCGATGGAAAAGTGTGCAGTCGCGGTTACAGGCTGAAGAGAATCCTTCAGCAGAAACGTTGACTGTACTCTTTGCCATCGCTGCTGCTTGGCTTACTGAGTTCCTCCAGCATTCTCTGTCTGTTTCTAAGGAACACTTACTGTAGAGGCTCGGGCTCAGAGTCTGAAATAGTTGCTCTAAGCAAAGGAGTTTCAAGGAAAACAATGATGCATCTGTGTAGTTTGCATCTTAAGATAAAACTACACATTCAAGGCATAGTTATTTAGTAATATAATGCAATATAAACAATACGCTTCATTTAATCAAAGAAATGTGATTCTGTCGCAAACGCCTATTTGTCTTTATAAGTTTACACTTACGCATTCGCAGTTATTTAGGACGGAAACAGGATCTTCGGCCCTTCTCGTATATACCAATAAATATATATTTTAACCCAATCCAGTTTGTCTGTCTTTGTCCCATATCCCTCGAAACATTTTCTGTTCATGTACCTGTCCAAATGTTTTCCCGTGTCGCCTTTTTAATGGAACTAAGCATCCAAATATATAATTGTCCAATAACCTAGCAGGGCATTAAAATTCATTTCGTATATCCGTTATTTTCCTGAAATGCGACATCTCACAATTTTTCGAATTAAATAAGAACTGCCATTTCCTTGCCCACTTCCTCAATTGACCGCTTTATTGTAACCTTAGCGAAACTTCTTCACTCCTCGCTTCCGCACGAACTAGGGTATCAGCTGCAACGGTGCCAAATTTCCTTCCAAACAGGTATATTGGAGAACCAAATACTGAGCTGCGCAGAACTGAACTGATTACATGGCTACCAATATATGTAAAATCCAATCACAACCATTGCTTCCTTCCAACGAAGAAACATTTTATCAGTTTACTATTTCACTTTGGATTCTTCGTTTTGACCATAGGGATGAGGGCACAGTGCATCACTTTGTCCTCCTCATTAAACTTGGTCACAGCCTCAAAAAACATAAAATAATTTTTGAGACAAGACCTCCAACAAAAGAAGGTCATACTTACTATTGAGATAACTTTGCCCTGGGGGAAAATGACTGTGATCAGTCACAATATCAACCCCCCAGCAATAGGGCCAACCCTTAGCCTCCTACAATCTCAGCAGAAATAAAAATCTCATTCTATGAAGCTCATTGAAACAATACCCCTCACTTTCCCCTCACGTATTAGCAGCACAATTTCCAGCCTACTGTGTTTCTTGAATTAAAAGCACATTAGCAGTCCGCCAGATTTTCGATATGTCCTGAGAAATCCCTGAATTTCAGCAACCTACATTCTGTTCGCTCAGTATTGCAAGCTTGTGCTTCTTCTTCATTTCAATTTTTCTAGCCGTAATCCCACATACTATGAATATAACATGTTTGGCATTTGGAACTTGAACGAAGTCCAGGTGGTGCAGTCAAATATAACAAATTCTTTTCAGGGACATTCAGTCAAGGACTTTAGACAAGCCATCGCGAAAACGCAGTCCTTACTGCGGCAAATAATATTCGTGCAGATGGGTCAGCGTGTTGGAATGCACATCGGCAGTCGAGGGCTGATTTCCCTGCCGTACACGACTATGGCTTGATACCTCTGTCAATAGTCAATCACTCCTAGTGTGGGAAAATGGCGCGAGAGCCACGCTTTGAAAGGCACCTGAGAGGGAAACGGAGTGGGCTTTTGATATTGCCAGCACAGCTGTTGCAGTTCACTAGAAGTGGTTGGCGGAATAGATTTCTGTAGTATTGTAGGAATATGGGAGGAAAACTACCTCAATTATGAAATTTGGCAATGAATCTTATACTAATGACCTATAATGTAATGCTTTGCGCCGTTGTTGACAGTGCCATTCATATAACAACCATATAACCATATAACAATCACAGCACGGAAACAGGCCATTCCGGCCCTCCTAGTCCGTGCCGAACTCTTAATCTCACCTAGTCCCACCTACCCGCACTCAGCCCATAACCCTCCACTCCTTTCCTATCCATATACCTATCCAATTTTACCTTAAATGACACAACTGATCTGGCCTCTACTACTTCTACAGGAAGCTCATTCCACACAGCTATCACTCTCTGAGTAAAGAAATACCCCCTCGTGTTTCCCTTAAACTTTTGCCCCCTAACTCTCAAATCATGTCCTCTCGTTTGAATCTCCCCTACTCTCAATGGAAACAGCCTATTCACGTCAACTCTATCTATCCCTCTCAACATTTTAAATACCTCGATCAAATCCCCCCTCAACCTTCTACGCTCCAATGAATAGAGACCTAACTTGTTCAACCTTTCTCTGTAACTTAAGTGCTGAAACCCTGGTAACATCCTAGTAAATCGTCTCTGCACTCTCTCTAATTTATTGATATCTTTCCTATAATTCGGTGACCAGAACTGTACACAATATTCCAAATTTGGCCTTACCAATGCCTTGTACAATTTTAACATTACATCCCAACTTCTGTACTCAATGCTCTGATTTATAAAGGCCAGCGTTCCAAAAGCCTTCTTCACCACCCTATCTACATGAGACTCCACCTTCAGGGAACTATGCACTGTTATTCCTAGATCTCTCTGTTCCACTGCATTCCTCAATGCCCTACCATTTACCCTGTATGTTCTATTTGGATTATTCCTGCCAAAATGTAGAACCTCACACTTCTCAGCATTAAACTCCATCTGCCAACGTTCAGCCCATTCTTCTAACCGGCATAAATCTCCCTGCAAGCTTTGAAAACCCACCTCATTATCCACAACACCTCCTACCTTAGTATCATCAGCATACTTACTAATCCAATTTACCACCCCATCATCCAGATCATTTATGTATATTACAAACAACATTGGGCCCAAAACAGATCCCTGAGGCACCCCGCTAGTCACCGGCCTCCATCCCGATAAACAATTATCCACCACTACTCTCTGGCATCTCCCATCTAGCCACTGTTGAATCCATTTTATTACTCCAGCACTAATACCTAACGACTGAACCTTCTTAACTAACCTTCCATGTGGAACTTTGTCAAAGGCCTTGCTGAAGTCCATATAGACTACATCCACTGCCTTACCCTCGTCAACATTCCTCGTAACTACTTCAAAAAATTCAATAAGGTTTGTCAAACATGACCTTCCACGCACAAATCCATGCTGGCTACTCCTAATCAGATCCCGTCTATCCAGATAATTATAAATACTATCTCTAAGAATACTTTCCATTAATTTACCCACCACTGATGTCAAACTGACAGGTCTATAATTGCCAGGCTTACTTCTAGAACCCTTTTTAAACAATGGAACCACATGAGCAATACGCCAATCCTCCGGCACAATCCCTGTTTCTAATGACATCTGAAAGATCTCCGTCAGAGCTCCTGCTATCTCTACACAAACTTCCCTCAAGGTCCTGGGGAATATCCGGTCAGGACCCGGAGATTTATCCACTTTTAAATTTCTTAAAAGCGCCAGTACTTCCACCTCTTTAATTGTCATAGGTTCCATAACTTCCTTACTTGTTTCCCACACCTTACACCATTCGATATCCTTCTCCTTAGTGAATACCGAAGAGAAGAAATCGTTCAAAATCTCTCCCATCTCCCTCGGCTCCACACATAGCTGACCACCCTGATTCTCTAAGGGACCAATTTTATCCCTCACTATCCTCTTGCTTTTAATATAACTGTAGAAGCTCAACCTTTTTTGTGATTATTGATTTTAACGTTCTCGATGCGGCATTCACACTGCCACTCACATCCACATTGACCAAGTCAGCAGATGCATGCAAAATAACACCATTGAACATAATATTGTTTTACGCAACTGGTTGTACGTTCAATTGATTCCTATCATATAGGTTTTTCTGTTTATACACCACATTAACCCATCTCCTAAAAACCTACACCAAGATACCCAAAGGCCACGTAATAGCAACTATCTCCTTAGTAGTATACCACAAGTAGTTCCTCCAGTGCTACACCACAGGTTCCTTCGTTTTTGATGAAATACAACTTACAAATGTCTGCTTTGCATCAAAAGAAATTCATCAATCTGAAAAATTGTTTTAATACACTTCATCCTAATTCAAGTGAAAACCATAGTGGCAAATTCGACCCAAATGGGGCAAGCTGCTACTGGTAGATCTGGCCCACCCTCATCCGCGTCATGTGGAATGTATCCTCAAGAGAGACACATCAAATTTGAAGTAGTAGTAGTAGCAGCAGTAATAATCATAATAGCCAGGGGAATATTCCGAAAGTTCCTAGCAGCTGATAAATGAGTGTGCTGCTATGTCCGTACCTTTGGTTTTACCAGCCTGAATTAAGAAAGGAAACATTGTTTGCAGAATGAAAGTCATTCTGAAAGCTCTTCCAAGGAATCTTTCTGCTAAATTTTCTAATATATTACGGAAATGTATGACTCAAGTAGCAAGAATAATCCTCTAATCATCGATTTGTATTTATATGGACTGTCTAGATGCCATAGTAGCAGCCTTGTATCACTGAAATCAAGGTTATGGGTGACAAAGTATGATCATAAATTGCACAGGGATTGTACTTATAAGCTACAGCCTACTTTTTCGAAGTCCATTAAAGGTCCGAAAAACAGAGAAAGCAAAAACAGACTTATCGAAGGAGGTTTGCGAGTACATGTGACGAGAATCCAGTTCCAATGAAGCCTGGAGGGACACTTACCTATCTCACACACGCGTTGTTAAATTGCTGAAGTGTTGCTAGATTGCTGCGAATGGTTCTGCTTACTGGTCAGTGGAACATTGCTTATCAACACACAGACGAGTCCGTTCTAGATATGTAGAATTGTAGAACACATTCTACATCATTCCTTGAAACATCATCACTTGAGAAACTGGAGACTGAAGTGCCATACTGGACTGACCATTACAGTTCTTATCTCTTTCCCAACCAACTGCATATATGTCAGTTACCTAGTCAGTTATTCTCCTGATAGGAAAAGAAAGGAATAGCATGTTAACGCTTGGGCACTTAATTGGCTCAACGTTCAGAGTAGTCTCATTTCCAAGATTAGCTTGGTTTCCATCGTGTTACAGTTATATCGTTGCAAAATCTTTCGGGATTCCCTCCAATTACTGGCTGTCTTGTCGTCCAATGATAAATCCGGTCAGGAAAGCACTATTGACTCGTCCAGTCAGCAAACCAAGTAATAGGACGAAAGTGTGGATATTCAGTGGTTAATAAAGAACAGAAAATGGTCAATAAATGCAGCAGAAATATTCTGTCTGCCAATTCCGCTTGCTATTAACCGATCTGCCGTCAGGATGAAGTCCGACGACTGTGAAATTTATGTTTGTTTGCAGATGGCATTTCATATAATGTGTTTACCACGCACTGTGTAATACGACAATCAAGAGAGAGTGAGAGAGAGAGAGAGAGAGAGAGAGAGAGAGAGAGAGGAGAGAGAGAGAGAGAGAGAGAGAGAGAGAGAGAGAGAGAGAGAGAGAGAGAGAGAGAGAGAGAGAGAGAGAGAGAGAGAGAGAGAGAGAGAGAGAGAGAGAGAGAGAGAGAGAGTATCACACGAAGTGTATCACATGAATTGTGAACGTATTTGACCAGGAATAGGAGCTGCTTTTCTCTCACGGAATAATTTTCAGTTTTCACAAAGTAGGCATTCATCATAGAACAGTGCGGAACAGCGCAAGGTTAATTGGAAAACCACAAGATTTCCGCATCTAAGCGCATTTGAACCTAAACAGTGGGGATGTCAATGTATTACAACCAGGAGGTTAATGTACGGCAGCTGATAGCATTTCAGTAACTGTGCGTATCGTATTCCCACAGTGAAATAAGTCAATACAAAAATTTGTCTCTCAGTCACATGACCATACACATAACGCTTTCAAGGCAGTGTTCACGTCTCGAAGAGCCTCATTTGAGTGTTACTGACTGAAATGAACACCATATGAGGAAGTGTGCCAGTAGACGTCCAGAATCGGTGTCAGTGACAAGGCCTTAAAGAGGCTCGGGCATCGAATGGTTATAGGCATCAAAGCGCTTCATGAATTTTCCAATATTCATGGTCATTCAACCTCCATTTCCGAAACCTATTCGATTGATTAAATGTCCGGCGAGTTATCGTATTCAGCCGTCGATACCTAATTGCCCACTAAACCCTTGTAATCAAATGCGAGAGCTGCATTTTCAAAATTAACAATGTTCCCAGTAATGGAATTTCTGACATTTCCAATCCTGCATATCAGAGACAGAACTCCGAATCGATTTCGAGATTATCCGGCCAGAGGATAATGCTGTCCTAATCAGAATATTGTCTGCCTTAAAATATTACTGTTCTAATCTCCAGTGACGCTCGGCCATTCATACACAACATCCATTCATTCGTGATTATTTCTCATAAACTAAACACAACAACTACTCACAATAATTCCGATTAACAGATCATACGATCCACATCAAACACAACGCTATCCTGAATTCAAAGTTTTCTTTGCTGAAATGCACGATCAATTCTACTTCAGAGTTCTCTCTCCGAACTTTTAAAGACGTTTTGTTTGTTCGTGTTCTTACTCTTTAACTGTACGTTTTAACTCTGTGACAAGAGAACCATTTTTTCCAGGTTATTTATACAGTCAATCGTGTTTGGCCCCCCACTTGTGATTGTCTCTTAAATCTTGCTATCGCATTCATTTCCACAGCTTCCCCTAAATTTACATTCACTTCGCACTCTCTGCATTTTTTAATGTCTTGTGTAACATCTTTGGTATCATTCCTCTCATCATATATCTATGTGGCCGAGGATTTCACGGTTCCACCTTGGCATGAAAACGCTGATTATCTTCTCTATCATTATCTGTCATTTATGTATTCTACCAGGTCGGCCATCAGCCTGCAGTGCGCAAGATAAAGAATTCCGAGTTTTTTCTAAGCTCCCACCATACATTCCAATCCAGATAATACATCGGTGACATTTTCTGCGCATATCGACAGCCTAAAATGTGATTACCATATTTATAAGACCATAAGAATTAGTGCAGAATTAGGCCATTTGGCGCAACTAGTCTGCTCCGCTATTTCATCGAGGCTGATCCTACTTTCCTTTAGCCCCAATCTGATGCCTTTTCCCTATATCACTTCATGTCCTGACCAATCAAGAATCTATCAACCTCTGCCTTAAATATACTTAAACATGACTTTGTCCCCACAACTGCCTGTGACAAATAATTTCACAGACACACTATTGTATGGCTGAAGAAATTCCTCCTCGACTCCCTCTATTCTCACACTGTGTGCTCTGGTATTAGGCTCTTCCACCGGAGGAAGCATCGTCTTCACAACGATTTTATCAAGGCCTTTCACCATTCTATACGTTTCAATGAGGTCACTACTCATTCATCTGAATTCTAGTGAATACAGGTCCAGAACCATCAAACAGTCTTCACATGGAAAGCGATTCCATGGTGGAATAATTTTCGTCAGTTGCCTTTGACACCTCTACAGTTTCAACACATCCATTCGAAGATAAGGAGAGCAAGCCTGCTCACAGTGCTCTACGTGTGGACTCACTGGTGTTATATAAAGTTTCAACATCTTTGCTTTTGTATTGCGGTGCTCTTGAAATGAATGCCAACATTATATTTGACTTCCTCACCATAGACTCAATCGACAAATTAAATGTTAAGTAATCCTGAACAGGGAATCTCAAATCCCTTTGCAACTCGTTGTTTTGTACTTTCTTTTCATTTAGAAATTAGTCAATCATTTCAGTTCTTTCACCAAAGTGCATGAACATACATCTCCCAACTATTTTCCATCTGCCATTTCATTGCAAATTATCCAATCTGTCTAAGTCCTTCTGTAGCCCCTCCACTTTCTCAAGCTAGCTGTTCCTCCAAATCATTGCATATAACGTAAGAGGATTTGGTTCTAACTCAGACGCCCGTGGAACGTCTTTAGTCACCGGCAAGCAGTCGGAAGAGGCTCACTTTATTCCCACTGTTTGCCTCCTGCCAATCAGCCTCTCCTTTAGCTATGCTGGAATCTTTCATGTAATGCCATAATCCCATAGCTTGTTTAGCAGCCTCATGTGTGACATCTTGTCAAAGGTCTTCTGAAAATTCAAGTTCACAGCATCAATTGATTGTCTTTTGTCTTTCCTGCTTGATAATTCTTCAGACACTTCCACAAGATTTGTCAGGAAAGATCTCCCTTTTAGAAAACCATGCTGACAAAGACATATTTTATCATCGGCCTCCAAGAATACTGAGATTTCATCCTTAATAATCCAATCAAACATCTTCTGGACAGTTGTAGTCAGACTAACTATCCTATAGTTTGCTTTTTCTGCCTCTCTCCCTTCTCGAAGCCATTTGCAATTTTCCAGTTTTTCCGGTATAATTCTTGAATCCAATGATTCCTGAAAGATCATTGCTAATGTCTCCACAACCACTTTAGCAACCTTCTTCAAAACTCTGGATGTAAGCCATATAGTCCAAATGATCTATCTACCTTCAGACCTTTAAGCTTCCCAAGAACATTCTCTCTAATTATGGTAACTTCACACACTTCATGCTCGCGGACACCTGCAACTTCCACCATACGGCTAGTATCTTCCACAACGAAAACTAATGCAAAATGGTTATTCAGTTCGTCCACTATTTCGATATTTCCCATTTCTACTTTTCCAGCATTGCTTGCTAGTGGTCCTCCATCCACTCCTACCTCTCTATTACACATTATATATCTATAGAAACGTATCCTCTTTCATATTATTGGCTATTTAATTTCTTATTCCGTTTTTACGTGCTTAGTGACATTTTAGTTGCTTTCTGCTGGTATTTGAAGGCTTTGTAATCCTTAATTTTCCACTATTTTTGGTTCTTTTATGTACCCCCACTTGGCATTACGTTGGCCTTGACTTCTCTTGTTAGTTACAGTTGTGTCATATTTCCTTTAGAACACCTCATCCTCTTTGGGAGGTAAATATCCTGTGCATTCCAAATTGCTTTCAGAAATTCCAGCCATTGCTGCTCTGCTCTCATCCCTGCCTGTGTGAAATCATCATCATCATCCTCATCAACATTATCTGCCAACGTCTATTCACAATTACACATTCGATAACGGGCTATATATTGTTGGCGTCTTTTGGCACATTGCTTCCCAGAAAAAAAACGCAGAGAGTTGTATACCGGTCTTCGAGGCTCGCTGGTTCTGATCAGCACAAACAATCAGTACTAGTAAAAAAAAAAGAAATTGTCACCACTATGAAGTGATACACTGTTGAAGTACTTGTTGGTCTGGGAAAGGGCCTGGGGTGATCTGGAGTTGCAGAAGTCAATGAAAATCAGTTTCCAGGTGGAGCCTAATGGAGTGAGTTGAGTAGAAGCTAGGTCCTAATCTTTTCAATCTTTTACCACTCTTCTATTATTTACTTATACTAAGGCATACAATTTGTATATGCTTAAAATCTGATCTTTAATTAAAGAATATGAGTACCAGAGGGTAAAAGAACCTAGTTGAAAGCTGTGGAGAGGGCGAACTTACTCTGGAGGCAATATCGAAATTACTGGATGAAAAAAAAAATCGACCAAAAAAATCTGAAACTGGAAACCAAAATTTCGAAATTGTTGAACGAGAAAATCCAGCAGAGTGTTTCGAAATTGGAAGAAAAAAATGACGACGTGAATTTGACGTTATGGATGATTAAAAATGCAATGGAAAGATTTAAACGGGAGACTAAGGAGTGGCAGGGACGTGTCTTTGAACTTGGGGAAGCCGATCAGAAGATGGAAGGCAGAATCGAGACACTGGAAAGGAAAAAGCATTTGGCTATTCAAACATTGGAACAACAGAAAAATAAGATGACAGATCTTGAAGGTCGAAGTCACAGACAAAATATTAGAATATTTGGTCTTCCTGAAGATATTGAGGAAGGAGAAGACCCCACTGAATTTTTCTCCCTATTTTTAAGGAAAGTGTTTGGCACGGAAATGTTCCCAAAGTCACCAATTCTGGATCGCGCACATAGGGTCCCGAGAATGAGGTGGGAATCGGGTATAACATCAAGGTATATCATTTTACGATTTCATTATGTACATATTTAGGAACAGTTAATTCGACTTGCCCGTCAGAAAAAAATATGGAATATGGAAACCTAAGATTTCGATTGGTAGAAGATTACAGACCCGAAGTAATGCGTCAGAGATCGGCGTTTAATTCGGTGATGAGTGATCTATATTATGCTAAATTAAGATCTGCGTTATTATACCCTGCTCTTCTCCGAATACTCTTTATCTGATAGATCCCTCAAATGTTTCACTTCAGTTGAAACGATTTCAAGATTTTTTTTTACTTACGTTCTGGTAAAATGTGTTTTCTGTTTCGGATTATAATTATTTGCCATATTTTTAAGATAATTATTTCTTTTCTTTTAAAATGGCTTTCTGAAATGTATTAAAATGTTTAAAATGGTCAATCGTCTATTTGAGACAGGTGTAAGTTGAAAACATAGCAGTCCTCTACAGATTAAGGATTAATTTTATTTATTATTATGTTTTAACATACACTTGGTTTAAGTTAAAAAAATAAATTTGGACATTCATCGATTGATTTTTTTTCTCTCTTACATTTAGTAACAAATAATTCAGTTTTGAATTAAGAGTATTCGTTATATCTTTATGAAAAAGCCGTTCTTTATTGATTTTTCACTTTGTGACTATTTAAAATAACTATGTTTGATTTGAGATCTACTTGACTGATTGTCCTTTTATTGAATTTGTGACACATAAATAATCTATCAGCACATTTTCCTTTTTTTTTGAAACTGGATTTTCGGTATTTTTAAAAAAATACGCTTAGGAAAATGGTGGATGCTCAAAATGTGAGTGGTATGAATCCCTTTTTTTTAGAAGTTTGGAATTCCGTTACTAGCGAGATGGGGGTAGAATCTGGTGTAGTTTGCTTACTAACTTTCTATTCGTTAGTTTCTGGGTTCTGTGGGGTGGGAAACGGTGTTTTCTATTTTCTTTTTTTTTCTGGGTTGGATTGAAACTAAAAATATGTCTGACTGTCGTGCCTTCCGGCTCCTCCTTTGAATTGTTTTCCTTTTTCTGGGAACATGACTTCCCTAAAGTAGGATTAAACCTTTACACGTTATATGATATGCTTATTGAAAATGGATAACACTGTTCATTTTGTTTCATGGAATACTAATGGTTTCAACCATCCGATTAAACGGAAAACATTTTATTAAATATTTAATAGACTGAAAGCTCAAATTATTTTTGCACAGGAGAGTCATGTGAGGAAGGAGGACAATTGACATTTATTTAGATTTTAGAGGGACATGCAGGTTTATTCTAACTCATCCGCAAAGGTGAAAGGTGTTTCTATATTTATTGATTCTTCGACTCTATTCGTTCATTATGAGACAATTTCAGACCCAGCTGGTAGGTTTTTGTGGATCACAGGTTTTATTATGATCAAAAAGATGTTATGGTTTATATTTATGCTCCAAATGTCGATTATCGGGAATTTTAAAAATAAATTATTTGCATTACACCCTAACTTAAATAAACATAATCTGATAATTGGTGGAGAATTTAATTGCAGTTTGAATCCTTTGATGGATAAATAAATCCTAGCAAATACATATACATGTTTTTAATTAATTCTTTTTCAGTTGACTCTGGAATCTCAGACATTTGGCGGCATCTACACCCTAATGATAAAGAGTTTTCTTTTTTTTCTCTCATGTATATCACAATTATTCTAAAATTGATTACTTTTTAAAATTTACTCCCGATTAGGTCCATCTGTCATTTCTTGTGATTATGATGAAATTGCTGTTTCTGATCATGCACCTTTGTAAGTATGAATTAAATTAGCTGATGTAGGTTTTAGAACTAGACAATGGCGTTTGAACTCGACCTTACTTCAAGACTTAAAGTTTGTTTGTTTCATTTTAGAACAGATCGTTTTGTTCTTTTCAAGCATCGCCACTGAAGGAATTTCCAGCGGGATATTATGGGAAACTTTTAAAGCATATACTATTAAAGCAAGGAGTGTACAAATTATTTCATACTCTGCTTGCTTAGAAAGGCGAAGCAATAATGAAATGTCTATATTGGTTGATAATATTAATGAAATTTATAAAAAAATATTAAGTTACTCCTAATTTGGAGCTTTATAAAAAGAGAATTGAACTTCAGATGCAACACAGTTTGTTCTTAACATCTCCCATTGAAAACCAGTTACTTAAAACTAAATCTAAATTTTATGTAAATTGTGATAAATCGGGGAAATGATTGGCTAATCAATTGAAAACTGTTCCGGTTAAACCTCAGATTATTAGTGTTTGTAAACAGGATGGTAATTTTACAGTTAACCATGATGAGATTAATAAATCCTTTCAAGAATTCTATCCCTCTTTATATCAATCAGAATTCGCTGACGATACTACTACAATGCATGAATTCGTAAGGAAATTGAATAACCCCAAATTATCATTGATGAATGTTTCCTATTAAATACAACGATTACAGAGGAAGAAATACAGAAAGTAATTTATTAATGAACTCCGGTAAAGACTCTGGTACGGATGGATTTACAGTAGAATTTTTAAAATGTTTTTCCGATTTACTCTCTCGTTGGTTAAATTTAACCTTTTGGGCCCAAGAGTTCGATAAAACCCAAAGTCCAAGGTGGTTGAATCTTGACCGTGAGTCTATGTAAGGATTTTCATTTAGCGTCTATTTTATGGGCTTCACTCCCCTTTGCCTTTACTAATTTGAACAAACAAATTACTAACCCAATAATTAAATATACAATACGAATATGGTTTCAATTTCGTACATTTTTTGACTTGAGTAAATTTGCCCTTTCTCGCCCTATTTTATTTTTTGTTCAACCATCCAGAATTGATCAAGCCTTTCATCTTTGGAAAATGAAAGGAATAAACTGCTTTTGTGATTTATTTACGGATAACTCTTTAATATTTCTTGAACAGTTATCTAATAAATACAATTTGTCTAGGTCGCACTTTTTTAGATATCTACAGATTCGAAAATTTTTGTATGTTATTTTGCCTACCTTTCCAATGGCAATCAAGCTAAAATTACGGAAAAAAAGAAACTTTTAAGTTTAAATTCCTTGCAAAAGAGTGGAATAGCAACTATCTACGAGTTGATTATGAAAATCTCTTCTGGTATATCTGATAAAATAAAGAATGAGTGGCAAGCAGAAATTAAAGTAAGTATATCCATAGAAGAATGGGAAATATTCTCAAATTAGTTAATACATCTATGTGTATGTGTGCTATGCATACTTTAATACAATTTAAAATGTTTCATAGAACATATATGTCAAAAGACAAACTAGCCCGTTTTTATACCCATATAAATCCTATGTGTGACAGGTGTAATTGTGAGGTTGCTTTTTTAACGCATAAGTTTTGGTCCAGCCTTCTTTTGAAAAAATATTGGAAAGACATCTTTGATATTGTTTCAGCAGTTTTACACATTGATTTACAACTCCATCCTATTACTGCAATTTTTGGATTACCAGTGATTCATTCTAGCTATCTATCATCTTCAGCCTGCCAATTAATAGCATTTGTTACGCTGATGGGCAAAAGATCCATTTTCTTTAAACTCTGATCCACCTACTACACTTCCATGCTTCTCTCAAACTATAGCTTATTAAAACATAGCCAAAATTAGGAGTGGCAAGATTAATTCCTCGATTAAGTTCGAGGAAACTTGGGAGTCTTTTATTCAATATTTCAAAAACATATGAACTAATTGGACTTTTTATTCTTTATATTTGAATCCTTTTCCCTGTTACTTAACCGTTTATGGATGGAGGAACGGAGTCAAGAACAGAATAATCATAATCAACATACTATACCAGCCCAGTTTTTCTTTCCTCTTCTTATTTTGGTTTTGTTTTCTGTCTTAGTTTAAGGGATTTTTTTTTTTCTGAACAAATATTTTGAACTTTTTCTTGTTTCAGTTATCAAGAGATCGGGTGGACATGGCTTGATATGATATTTGGAATTTATGTTTGTATGTGTTATAGCTATTTTTGTAATCCTATTCTCTTGATATTGCTATTGTTGATATGTTCATTTAACTGACGAGAATGTAATAAGAAGATTTGAAAAGAAAGGAAATCAAATGGGTACATGAAAGTGTTACGTATTCAGGCAACAATAAATATATATGAGTTAGGCAAGGGTTTTCATAACAAATAACACTTTTATTAAACACTGAAAACCAACCCCCCAGAAGTAAACAAACATTAGCTCAACTGGAATTCAGCTGCTGTGCGGCAGTCTCACAGTTCTTAATAGCGCTGCAGTTCAAACAGTTCTTAAGCGGTATTGAAAAAAACAGTTCTTTAAAGCGGTATGCCGAAAGTAAACAGTTCTTTTAAAAGGAGAGACTTTTTAAAGCGATTTAAATTCTCTTCCAAGTCGTTGTCCTTCGATTCCCCGGCGTCGAACTTTCCCACGAAGAATTTTATAAAATATAACGGCTTAAAGCACTGACCTTTCTTCCACACTCTGTCCTCAATCTCCCGCTATTCCCAGCGGAGATTAACACGAGAACAGTCAACGAAATCCTTCCGAATGAGGATCAAATAAGGTCGTAACCAATCCACCGTCGAAAATCGATTCTCCTCGATTTTTATCTTCCAAACTTTCATCTTTACTGTCCACAGCAAAGAAACTGTTGGCGATGACCTTTTAAACTTTAGGCATTATATAAAACTTCATTTTTCAACTAAACTGCGTCATCACATTAAATCACGCAGTGACATGAAGTCAGCCTGGCAAATCCCGCCACGAACTGCCCCACCTGACAGGGTGGGTCTTCCTTTTATACCCTGTAAAAAAAACCTGTCACATGACCTCTACTGGCGGGAAAATGACATCACTCCACCATCAGAAGACCATTACCTCAAGTCCAGTATAACTTCAACCCCAGTCACGTGACAAGGGTACCACTGTCACGTGTCACGGGTACGTAACACCTCCCTCCAAAAAAAAACATTTTTGGTCTGACAAGAACAAAAATTTTAGCAATTACTTACAAAAAAAAACAAATGTATAAATTATATAACATACACAATATACAATACAGTAGGAGTGTTACAATTTAAAAAAAACCACTCCATTAAAAAAAATTACATTGTACATTCAACATCGAGATAGACAATCAGCAACCACATTATCTTTACATTTAATATGAGTTATCACAATATTGTACTCTTGTAACTTCAAACTCCAATTTAATAATCTTCTGTTTTTGTTTTTCATCTTACTCAGAAAAACTAACGGATTATGATCAGTGTAAACAATAAGTGGCTTTTGAGTTGTAACAACATATACCTCAAAATATTCCAAAGCTAAAACAAGAGATAACAATTCTTTCTCTATTGTTGAATAATTTCTTTGATGCTTATTAAATTTCTTAGAAAAGTAAGCTACTGGATGATCAACCTCATCACCCTCATTCCTTTGCATCAATACTGCTCCCGCAGCTTCATCACCAGCATCTGCAGCTAATGAAAAAGGTTTTCCAAAGTCAGGTGCCTTAAGCACAGGTTGTTGACATATCATTGTTTTCAATTTTTCAAATGCTTCCTGACAAAACACTGTCCACACAAACTTCACATTCTTCTGCAGAAGGTTAGTTAATGGAAGGGCAACATTAGCAAAATTCTTACAAAATTTTCGATAATATCCTACCATTCCCAAAAACCTTCTGAGAGTTTTTTTCCCCGTCGGAGTGGAAATCTCTAAAATTGCCTGAACTTTTGCCTGAACAGGAGCTACCTTACCTTGACCTACAACATAACCAAGGTAAGTCACAGTGGCATGTCCAAATTCACTCTTGGCTAAATTAATAGTCAAGTTAGTTTTTGAAAGCTTTTCAACCAATTTCTCCACCGCAATTATGTGTGTTTCCCAAGTATCATTTCCTGTCACTAAATCATCAATATAAGCATCAGTATCTTTCAATCCCTGAATCACAGAGTTAATCATCCTCTGGAAAGTACCTGGGGCATTCTTCATCCCAAATGGAAGAACATTATACTCATATAACCCAGATGGAGTTACAAATGCAGAAATCTCTCTACCTCTGTCCGTTAATCGAACACACCAATACCCTTTCAATAAATCAATCTTTGTAAGGAACTTTGCCTTTCCAACCTTATCTACACAATCATCTACTCTAGGAATTGGATATGCATCTGTTTTCGTTACAGCATTCACCTTCCTATAGTCCGTACAAAACCTAATACTACCATCAGGTTTTGGCACCATAACACATGGCGAACTCCAATTCGAGTTAGAATGTCTAATAATATCATTCTCTAACATGTATTCAATTTCTTTCTCAGCAAGTTCACATTTTTCCATGTTCATCCTATATGGATGTTGTTTAATAGGTTTGGCATCTCCAACATCTACATCATGTGAAGCTATAGTAGTCCTTCTCGGAACATCTGGAAACAAATCCTTATACTTAAAAATCAATTCCTTCATCTGTTGTTTCTGCTCTAGCTGTAAATGTGCTAATTTCTCATCCATATTTTCCAGAATGGTCGAATTAGGTAACGTAACAGAAACAATGTTAGATGTAGAATGAAAGTCAGATGAATCATCTATCATGTTCCCAGTTAAATCAAACTCATTCTCACTAATCACAACAGTCACAGTATCAGATTGTTTCTCAAAATATGGTTTAATCATATTTATATGGCAAAGTTGTGTTGACCTTCTACGATCTGGAGTTTTTATTACATAATCCACATCATTGATTCTAGACACAATTTCATAAGGACCATGAAATCTAGCTTGTAAAGGATTTGTCTGCACTGGGAAAAGAACCAACACCTTATCTCCAGGCTTAAACATCCTCAACCTAGCTTCCTTATCATACCAAGTTTTCATTTTCTCCTGAGCCAACTTTAAATTTTCCTTGGCTAAACTACAAGCTTTATGTAACCTGTCCTTAAATTTCAAAACATAGTCCAACAAATTAGTGTGTACTTCCTTACTAATCCACTGTTCCTTCAATAAAGCTGAAGGTCCTCTAACTCTATGCCCAAACACAAGTTCAAATGGACTAAAACCTAAAGATTCCTCTACCGATTCCCTTACTGCAAATAAAAGTAAGTTTATACTCTCATCCCAGTCACTTTCATTTTCCACACAATATGTCCTAATCATATTCTTGAGAGTAGAATGAAACCTCTCCAAGGCACCTTGCGATTCTGGATGGTATGCAGACGAAGTGATTTGCTTAGCTCCCAATTTATAAACTATCTGTTGAAACAATCCAGACATAAAATTACTGCCTTGATCAGTTTGTATTTCCTTAGGCAATCCAAAATAAGTAAAGAATTTTATAAGAGCCTTCGTCACAGTTTTAGCTTCTATATTCCTAAGTGGTACTGCCTCTGGAAACCTAGACGAAGTACACATGATAGTCAACAAATACTGATAACCAGTTTTTGTCTTTGGTAATGGACCAACACAATCTACAATAACTTTAGAAAACGGTTCACCAAATGCTGGAATAGGTTGTAATGGAGCTATTGGTGTAACCTGATTTGGTTTACCCACAATTTGACAAGTATGGCACGTCTTACAAAACATCGCCACATCTTTTCTTAGACCAGGCCAGTAAAAATGTTTTAAAATCTTGTCCACAGTTTTCCTTACCCCTTGATGTCCACCTAAAGGCACACTATGAGCTAAATTCAAAATCTCATTCCGATAAACTTTAGGAACAACTACCTGATAAGCAACATTCCAGTCCTCACTTGCAGGAATCGTAGGCGACCTCCACTTCCTCATCAACACTCCTTTTTCCAAGTAATATCCTACTGACACCTTCTCAATTTCACTACCTAGTAAAGCTTGTTCCCTTAATTTTATAATCTCAGGATCTCTATTCTGCTCTGCTATCATCTCCTTCCGAGACAGAGATAAATCTTCATAGTCAGACTTACTCCCAGAACCTTGTTCAAACAACGAAGGTAAGAAAGTCTCTGACACATCCTCAAAACTCGAATCCTGAGTTGAACAGTCATGAGTAACAACCTCATTCTGCACATCAATCTTTTTAGCCATAGCTCTAGTCACAACACAGGATGAATCTGTGTTAGAATTCACCTCTGTTTCCTCTGTCTCCATTGTCAAATGCACTTCAGGAAAAACTTGTCCACCTGCCAAGTCATTACCTAACAATAAAGAAATACCCTTCACAGGTAAGTTGTGCTGTAATCCTACTTTAACAAATCCTGTAACTAACCCTGACTTTAAATTTACTTTATGTAAATGTACAGGCATAAAATCACTTCCAACACCTCTTATGTAATTTACCTCACCAGTATCACTCTCTTCATTAAACTTCAACACACTATCTAACATCAGTGATTGAGAAGCTCCAGTATCCCTAAGAATTTTTATTGGCACCAGAGTAGATCCTTCTTTCAAGGATACAAACCCTTCAGTTATAAAATGATCATATCCCTTTCTAACTTGGTCAGACTCTAACAAATCCTCATTTGTGTTCACCAAACCCTGTAACTTTACAGGTGCTTCAGTATGTTGCACACAAGCATCTGGAACTGCTTCCTTCTCTTTCTTTTTCAATTTGAAACAGTTAGCTATTACATGGCCAGGCTTCTTACAATAGTTACAAATAAGATCAAACTGTCTTTCCTTCACAGGTTTTCCTTCCTCCTTACCTCTCTCATTAACCTCTGCTTTAATTTCTGATTTACCTTGAGTCTCCAAATTATTTTTCCTCTTAAAAATTCTACCCTGAGGAAATTTATTCTTATGGATTAAAACATACTCATCAGCTAATCTAGCACAGTCCTGCAATTTATCAGTATCCCTCTCATTTAAGTAGGTCCTTACTTCAACAGAAATGCTTCTTTTAAATTTCTTCATCAAAATCAGCTCTCTCAAAGTCTCATAGTCATTTACATTTTTAGAAGAAACCCATCTCTCAAAACACATAGCTTTATCATAGGCAAATTCCACGTAAGTCTTTTCCACAGACTTTTTCAAACTCCTGAATCTTTCCCTATAAGCTTCTGGGACTAATTCATATGCTTTGAGAATATTCGTTTTCACAATATCATAATCTAATGCTTGCGCAGCAGTTAAAGCTGTGTAAACTTGCTGTGCCTTGCCTTTAATCACACTCTGTAACAACACTGACCTTTTATCTTTTGGCCAGTCTGACATCCGAGCAATAGTTTCAAAATGTTGAAAATATCTTTCCACTTCTGTTTCACTAAATGGAGGGACCAATTTAATTTCTTGGCTAGCAACAAACGTTTTTCTAGAATCAGAAGACTGATTCTCAGACCTTAAATTCACCATTGCATATTCAAACTCTCTCTTTTTCTGGTCAGATTCCAGTTTATAACGCTCCAATTCTGCTTTACTTTGTTCCAACTTCATTTGTTCAATGTGCAACTGTATCTCCAGATTACTTATTGGAAACGATTCTAAAATCGATTCATCAAAATCACCCGAAGCCACAAAATGTGATGCGATTTTTCTCTGTATTACAGCCTTTGATGCAGACTTCAAAATACCTTTAAGTTGCAATCTATTAGCAATCTCAGATACTTCAGTTTTTTTCTCCTTCGCTAACAAATCCGCGGCTGGCGAAGCCAGAAACTCATCAATATTCATCGTTGCCGAATACCACTCACAAGCCAATCAAACAAAAGAATCGAGCAATCCCCGTTACCAAAACACCAATGCAAAAGTTAACAAGCATTTAACTCAAACGATCCAATCCCGGACGAGCCCCCATAATTATGTTACGTATTCAGGCAACAATAAATATATATGAGTTAGGCAAGGGTTTTCATATCAAATAACACTTTTATTAAACACTGAAAACCAACCCCCCAAAAGTAAACAAACATTAGCTCAACGGGAATTCAGCTGCTGTGCGGCAGTCTCACAGTTCTTAATAGCGCTGCAGTTCAAACAGTTCTTAAAGCGGTATTGAAAAAAACAGTTCTTTAAAGCGGTATGCCGAAAGTAAACAGTTCTTTTAAAAGGAGAGACTTTTTAAAGCGATTTAAATTCTCTTCCACGTCGTTGTCCTTCGATTCCCCGGCGTCGAACTTTCCCACGAAGAATTTTATAAAATATAACGGCTTAAAGCACTGACCTTTCTTCCACACTCTGTCCTCAATCTCCCGCTATTCCCAGCGGAGATTAACACGAGAACAGTCAACGAAATCCTTCCGAATGAGGATCAAATAGGGTCGTAACCAATCCACCGTCGAAAATCGATTCTCCTCGATTTTTATCTTCCAAACTTTCATCTTCACTGTCCACAGCAAAGAAACTGTTGGCGATGACCTTTTAAACTTCAGGCATTATATAAAACTTCATTTTTCAACTAAACTGCGTCATCACATTAAATCACGCAGTGACATGAAGTCAGCCTTGCAAATCCCGCCACGAACTGCCCCACCTGACAGGGCGGGTCTTCCTTTTATACCCTGTAAAAAAAACCTGTCACATGACCTCTACTGGCGGGAAAATGACATCACTCCACCATCAGAAGACCATTACCTCAAGTCCAGTATAACTTCAACCCCAGTCACGTGACAAGGGTACCACTGTCACGTGTCACGGGTACGTAACAAAAGCAATTTCAGTAAGTAAAAATAATGGAAGCAGCGTAGTTGCCAGTAATCAGACTGACAGATTTTGGTGAAAGTACACTCATGTGAAACTTTAACTTTAATCACCACAGAGATGCCCCCTGAGCTGCTCATCGTTGGCAGTGCAAACAGCACAATAATGTTAGTTGGTGAGGTTTTCAGTCGGAGATCTTATACATCTCGAGACCAGCAGGTGATGAGTATGATTCTCTCTGGATCAGTGTTCCTCCGGGTTTTACAAAACCACCTATCAAACTGACAGCAGATTGCTGGGGTGAAGACGGGAGCTGGAGCAACATGGATATGCAGAGTACTGCTGTGGTAGGGGGTGTTATTGGAGATCGACGGATTACGTGGCTGCATGAGTGGAGAGGAGAACTGGAGCTGGGTGCCTCAACTCAGAGTATATTTATAATGAAATAACACGGGTATTTATAGAAAATGATCGATGATGAATCAGCTGGTAGGGTGAAACTCGGTCTGAGTTTAGTCTGTATCGTAATAAGTTGACAGAACACAGGATTGTACGGACAACAGGTGGGTAATATTATTTATACATCATTTGGAATCTGAGGATTGCCGGTAAAGTCATTTGTGTTGCCATTCAGAGGGTATTTGGAGACAAACACATTGATAGTTCAGGAGTCATAAATAGGCTTGAAAGGTAAGTTTATTAGATCTCCTTCCTTAAGAGACATCAGTAAAAGTGAATGTGCATCATTTCTTATGACTCGATTTTAAGAAAATACACATTATTAAGATGGTGTGCACCTGACAACAGATCCAAATCTTTTGCAGATCATTATTAAATGAATTGAAATTTGACAGTTTCGTCGTGTTGGTATCTGTAGAATGTTCACCCTTCTCTCTGCTCTACTCATTCATTTTCATCTACTGCCTCGTATTCCATCTCTCTGAATCCACATTGTGTCGGCCCATTGGAAAACTGTGTCCATGTTGTCTTTGGCCAATATTGCCCCTTCAGTAACATCACCAGAACAGATTGCCGATTGTTCTCACGCTGAAATTTATGGATTCTGTTGTGTACAGAGAGGCTGCACATCCCCGACTCTACAACAGGTTGTATATTGAAACCACTTGATTACCGGTGAGGTGTTCGGGACACCGTGAATTGTGTTATGTAAATGTCAGCACTTTATCTAACAGTCACTTTTAGTCAATCACCAGTAACACTGTTAATGTAGGAAACACTTGTTAAACAAACCAAGGCAGGGATGAAGGAGGGCAGCAAATTAGGTTAATCCTGGGATATCGCTTATACGTTTGCTCTATGCTGGTACGGACTGTACATGATGGGACTGACACACACTGGTGCCCTGGGGATATTGAACCATCAACCAGTCTTAACCCGATCATCTTCAACGTGAAAGCAGCGGAACGTAACCCCTGATCCCAATAACGACGCAGAACAAATCCATTGATGTCACTGACATGAAACACGTTAAACTGCAATTAAACAATTAGCCCCTGACCATAGGTTCAGTTGGTGCTGAGTATCATAACCCAGCTTTCAAGCAAACAGTGAACTCACTGAGCAAAATCGTCTGGTGTCAAGGCACAGTCCAGTGACAGGATCCGACTCATTCCCCTGCAGTCTTTTCCCGGTCTATGGACAGTTCACTGATGGGGTGGCTAGGTCCCGTTCCACTGTTACTGAGCTCTACAGAAACCCAGCTAGTTCGCGGAAGTTCATGTACTTGTTCTGAACATATCACTGATTTCAGGTGATTCCCTGCATTCGCCAATAACTAACCGTAACCCTAACCCTAAACATTAACCATAAAACAATAAACGCTAGGTCAAACAGGACCGATAACTAAAACTCTGAAATGAAAAACGAAGCCTACTGTGCGTCTAAAAAGAACAATTGATAATAAACAAATACTGCTAGTCTTCAGAGTCAGTTGAGTCGACAGTCTAATTTCTCAGGCAAGGCAGAATGCAAAACAGGCAGCGAAGCGTTGCTGTGTCCAAGTCTTTACAAATACTATGACGGAACGAATGGAGACAAAGGTCATAGCTGGCTCGTGCATATTCACGAGCGCAAATGCGAAATCTTCTGCACTGCCGAATCCATGGTTGTGACAATCACCTCCAATAATCTCAACACCTGTCAACATGATCCTTGCCACGACGGGGAACAGCCGCATCCTGGATTTCCATCACAAACCCTTGAACTTGGCTCATCCTGGAGTGTGGATTAAAGAGACATTTTCAGAGTTTTACTGTCGGAGGACACCGGTTTCCTACAACCCACAGGAACAGAGTCTAAGGCTCATTAACTCTTAATTGCCTAGCATAGCAGTCCAGTCAGTGATTTGACTCTGGTAAGCAACAGTGCGGAAGTCAAATAGATTTACTGCGCTGCTGATTTGACGGGAACAGTTTCTGTTCAGCTCCCCAATGTCGTGCTTTATCACAGCTCACACACCGCCTTTACCCCATCCAGCCTGAAAGCAGTTGAATCCGCGAGTCAGCCCCCGGACTCAGGAACCCTCCCCGCCCTCACATCTGTGCCCCTGTGTTCCACACCGTGAGTCTCGATATCGGCCATCCCAGTCCTCGTATGGAGAGCATATGATGAAATGGGTTCTTTCTCTGGTCTTCCATTGATCCTCGCTGGGAGTCACTGTTCCTCGATTGTTCGTTTCGCTTCCAAACAGATCTCCAGTGGAACCTCTACATAGTCCTAGATTACCCACACGGAATCTGATTGATCTGTCCCAGTTTAAAGGCCGGTGTAAGCGCCCGAAGAGCCCAATTTAAAAAAAAGGTTTTGTTGTTACGTAGCATTTAGGTGAAGGCCCGGCATCTGACCAAGTATATAGGTGATCCCAACCCCATTAAAACTTGTCTTCGAGTTGCCGTCTGACATGTTCCTCCGCACGCCTTGGTCGATCCATTCAGCACCTCCATTCTCACAACATGCTTTCCTTTGCGTGGAAGACCTAACCTGTCTGGAAGGATCGCCATCGAGTTGTAGCGGTATCTCTTGCCGTTTCCTTCAACGCTCTATGGGCAAGTGTTCTTGGTGGGTTTTTGTCCCGGTCCAGTCCCAGTCTCTCTCACTGTGTCTGTCGCACAGTAATATGTGCCTGTGTCGTCCATTGTCAGGTCGTTCATTTGCAGATAAAAATTGCTGCCGCCCTTGGAAGCGGTGAACCGGCTGTGGATTCCAGGCGCGTTAAGCTTATAACTTTCACTATAATAACGTACCAACATTTGCAGCCCTTTCCCGGAGACCTGTTTCACCCAGGACATGTAGTCGCTGTTGACATTGAAACCACTGTTTGCACAGGACAGTCTGTGTGACACTCCGGGCTGTACCACGGCTGAGTCGGGTTGTTTCAGCAGGATGTCGGACCGCATGTCTGGCAAGAAATAAAGAGCAGAAATTAATAAAATGTCTTGGCGGCATAGGCGGCAAAGGCTCCGAACAGCCGCCTGCCCCAGTTGTGCGACAGGCCGCGGACAACATACCTGCAATACAGGACAAGAGAAGACAGATGTAAAGAACAACACCCTTCGTTCTGAGCAGCGAGTCCGACTTAAACATTTTTGCGATCGGTGCCTCAGCTCAGGCAGGAATTAACTTGAATCGAAGTGAGTTCTGATTAAATACAGACATTGACTACGAGTGAGAGAGGGTGTCGCTGCTGAACAGGCTCTTACCAACTGAAACCAGAGTGGTAGCTTCCTGTCCCCTCCCCCTGGAGAAATTTAAATTCCCCTAAAGATGTTTGCATCTGTACAGGAGACAGGTCAGCAGCTGAGACCAGAACCGGACTGAGGATCTTTCGCCTTTTTGTTCAGATGATCAACCTCAGCGTTGGAAAATTTATTCCATTTGAAATACAGATAATCTCAGCCTAAACGTAATGAGAGGCACCAAACAGTGGACAGATATCACCCTGAGACAGGGACTGAGAGACACTCGTCTGGAAATTACAGTTAGGTGACAGAGGAGTTGGCGAGTACTGAATGGAAGATAACACAAGCAGGGATGACGGCAGAGCAGCAATGGCTAGAATTTCTGGAAGCAATTCTGACGGCATAGAACGTGCACATCACAGAAAGGAAGAAGCTTACTAAAGGCAAGAAGACTCAACCGTGAATAACAAGAAATCAAAGCCAACATAAAAGCCAAAATGGGAGCATATCATGAAGCAATCATTTGTGGGAAGTTTACAGATTGGGCAGATTTTAAATACAAAAAGAAGACAACCAAAAAGTTATTAAGAAGGTAAAGACGGAATACGAAATTCAGAAAATCACTCCACTTTACGAGGGAGAAGAAAATAGATTATAGGCCATTTAAGCGATAATGTTGGAGCCGATTGTTCACGGTCTGATTTCAGGGTACTTGGAAGCACATGCGAAAATAGGTTGTAGATAGCATGATTACTTTAAGGGGAATCCCTACGTGAAAAATCTGTTGGAATTCTTGAAGAAATAACACCGAGGATAGACAAAATAAAACCGTTTGATGCTGTGTACTTAGAATTTTAGAAGGTCTATGATAAGGTGCTGCACATAGTCTGCTTACCAAGGTACAAGCCCGTGTTATTACAGGAAATATTTAAGTATAGAGAAAGTAGTATTATGTTCTCAGGAGGCAAAGTGTCGAAGTAAAGGGAGCATTTTCTGGTTGGCTGCCGATGATTTGTGGTGTTCCACAGGGGACTGCGTTGAGACTGATACTTTTCAGGTAAAATGCCAATGAGGTGGATGGCCTTCTCGCAAAGTTTGTAGACGTCACGAAGATAAGTGGAGGGGCTGGTAACTGAGGAATTAGACAGCCTTCAGAAGGAATTACAGAGATTATGGGAATGGGCAAAGAAGTGGCAGGCGGAATACAGTGTCAGGAAGTGCATTGTCAAACACATTGGAAGAAGAATGAAAGCTTGACTATTTTCTGAATAGACAGAAAATACAAAGATCTGAGGCGCAAAGTGATTGGGAGACCTGTGAATGATTCTCTAAAAGTTACCTTGTTAGTTGAGTCTTTGGTGAGGAAGTAAAATGCGATTTTTGCCTTCTTTTGAAGGGGACTAGAATATTAAAGCAAGAATGTAACTTTGAGGCTTTATAAAACATTGCTAATTCCGTACCAGGAGTAATGTGATTCCCCCTTACTTTCGATATGGTATGTTGAAATTGGAGGGGGTTTTGAGAAGATTCATTTACATGATAGCAGGATTGAACAGCTTGTTATGTGAAGAGCTTCGTTTCACTGTCGGCCTCTACTCACTGGAATTCAGAATAATGATGGCTGACCTCATTGAAACTTATTGAATATTGATGGGTCATGACAGTGCAGATGTGGAGAGGATGTTTCTTTTTGTGGGAATGTCTCTAACACCAGCGGAGGCAGCTTCAGATTGGCGTCCTTTCAGAACAGAAATGTGAAGGATTTACTTTAGCTGGAGAGTTGTGAATCTGTGGAATACGTTACCACAGGAAACTGTTGAGCCCACGTCTTTATGTATATTTAATGACGATGTACATACATTCGGGATTGGTAAGGAGATGATGGGATACCGGGGAAGGCAGTGGATGGCGGCAGAGAGGGAAAATAGATAGGCCATGATGAAATGGCGTAGCAGACTCAATGGGTTAAATGAGTTAATTCTGCTACTCTATTTTATGCCTTTATGGTCAGCATATATCACATGAAGAGACGGGGACTGTGAGACACCGGTCCTTAGTCAGATGTACACCAACGGATGTCCAGACAGGGATCCAGAACTCAATCATTGGACAGATATCTCCCTGATATAATGGGACGGAGTCACCAGTCAGCGGACTTTTATCCTTCTGATTTACAGGGACTCAGACAAACGAGTCAAAGTGGATATGTCCTCCTTAAGGGCTCAGTCTAAGAGACAGAGATCTGCTCAGGGGGGAAAAAACACGACACAAATAATTACCACACAATCTTCTGACCGCACACAAAGCACAAGAAGCAATGTTGAACATAGGTCCCTGGTTGAAAATAGACTCTCACAGCATGAAATTCAGCACCAAGCACTGGGCACGTATCCCCCAAGCAGTTTTCAAAAATTCTTTGACCTATTTCAGCCGTTGAGAAAAACATGACGATTGATGCAGTTAGCTCAGGAGCTGACATCAAACTTTAGGAAAATTAGTTTTGAAGGTAGTAGTAAAATTCCCAATAGGTTTGGAAACAAGCTCGGCTTAATCGGTGCTGAAGAAAACTCGTATTAGAAGGCATTCTCGCTGAGATCAGCTGGCAGGGTAATTTTATTTACCCAGCCTGCTGGGGGCTGTACTGCGTGGACCATATTTTGCATTATCACTCAAATAGAAACCGCGCTGATAGAATTACTAATCGATCCAACACTCTGCGCTACCAAGGCGATTTGCAGTGACACAGGAGGTTTTCTTTTTAGAGTTTATAGATCAGGAGCTTCAGGATGCCCGCCGTACCGCAGAGGGAGAAATGAGGACCCTGAAACTCATTTAGGGCACAGTAGATAAGATGGCCAAACACAGATAGATGCAGGGGAACGTCAGTGCTGTCCTACACGACATCAGCATAACAGACAGTAATTAACTAACTTTAGCTCAGGACAACTCCTTTTGAGAAATGTACATGCCTCAATGGTGCTGATATGTCTACCATTTATCGTAGATTTCCCATTTGCATTTGCCGTCACGAGTCGATGCCTTACTCTTATCCGGATTAAATGTGATCTCCAATATCTGCATCCAAGTGATCCACGTTCAGTGGCGTCCATTTGACCACCTTCAGGGTTAATCACAGCTCTGCAATTTGTGTGCCAACTGCACTCCATATCATCTACCATATAGCTTAATGCAAAGGTTACTATATACAGTGCACAAAAAAATGTATACATCCTCCTTGGAAGCATTCTTGTTTTATAGATTTAGAACATTGAATCACAATGGATTTAATTTAGCTTCTTTGAGACTGATCAACAGAAATGTCTCTTTGGTCTCAAATTATGAACAGATCTTTACAAAGTGATCTAAAGAAAATACAAATATAAAAGCCAAAGTTAATTGTCCGCATACGTATTTACGCCCTTCAGGTCGGTGTTTAATGCATGCACATTTGGCGGCAATTACAGCTTTGAACATATGGACGATGCAATTTTTCCCCTTTTTTCTTTACAAATTTGCTTAAGATCTGTCAGATTGTATGGGGATCGTGAGTACACAGCCATGATCAAGTTCAGTCATAAGCTAAAATTTGATTAAGGTCTAGTCTCTGACCTGGCGACTCCAGGAAATTAACTTTGTTGTTTTTATGCGATCCTGTCTAGCTTTGCTTTATGCTTTGGGTCACTGTCTTGCTCGGAAACAAATCTCCAAGGCACAGTTCATTTGCACACTACATCAGGTATTTCGCTCTATTTTGCTCCATTAATTTTACCTTCTGCCAGCATAAGCTTCCACGGCCTTCCGAAGTGAAGCATCCTCAAAGCATGGTGAGCCACCACTCTGCTTCACGGTAGGGGTGATGTCCCGTGTATGGCTTACGCCGAGCATAACATTTCGTCTGATCGACATAGAACTGAAGTTTGGATTAATTACACCATAGATTTTTTTTCAGCTGACGTCATAGTTTCCCACATTCGTTGCGCAAACTCTAGCCGCGATTGCACGTAAGTTTCTTGTCAACAATGGGTTTCCCTGTGCCATTCTCTCATAAAGCTGCGTATGGTGAAACATCCGAGCAACAGTTGTTGTATGCGCAATCTGGTCCATCTCTGCCACTGAAACTTGTAACTCCTTTGGAGCTGGCATAAGTCTCTCGCTGACCACGTCACTAATTGCTCTTCATATGTTGTTACTCAGATTTTGAGGATAGATGGTCTAGGATGATTTACAGATATGTCAAATTATTTTTATTTTCCGATTATTGACTTAATTCATTAACTTGGAAATATTCTTGTATTGAACTCATGACTTGTGCTTTTCACTCACCTTTACGTGGAGTTACTTAGGGTGTTTTTTGTCTACATGATACAGTCTGTTGCAGGACACTGTCTCACCAGAAGTTGGACCTTCCAAATACAGATGTAATTTTAATACAATCAATTGAAACACCTTGACTGCAAACAGGACGCCAGAAACAGATCCACAATTAACTAATTATGTGAATTCTATACAAATTGGCTGTGCCTGTGATGATTTGGTGAGACATATTTGGGAGAGGTGGTGGTGGTGATGAATATATAAATAATCATTCTTCTTTGCTTTATATTTATATTTAATTTAGTTTACTTTGTAGCTCCCTTTTCATTTTGACACAAAAGGGCTTTGTTCTGTTAATTAGAGTTAAAAAAAAATCAAATTAACTCCACTGGGACTCAATGTTAGATCATATGCCTATAATTAAGCCATTTGGCTCATAGAGGCTGCTCTGACATTAAATCATGGCTGATCGTTTACCCGACCCCTGAGCCAAAGTTCCCCATCCTACCCCACGAAACCGACGATGCCGAGTCCATCAATAACCTTTCAGGCTCTGCCTTAAAGACACGCAAACACCCGGCGTGGACAGCTGCCAGTGGTAATAAATTGAAGCAATTCAGCACCCTCTTGCTGAAGAAATTTCAGTGCATTTCTGTTTTAAAATGACGGGACTGTATGCTCAGATTGTGTCCTCTTGTTTCCTAAACACTACCTGACTCTTCAGCAATCTTCGTGTTATCTGCAAACTTGGCAACTAAGCCATCTGAATCATTTATATACAACATAAAAACTTATGGGGCTCCCACCACGCACACTATATGAAATAGTAGGACAAGATGTATTATTCTTGTTTAAAGCAATCAGACTCTTGCTGAAACTACTGGCTTCCATTGGTGCTATAAACTTTTGCAGTTCCTATGATTGCTTTCCTGGCAATAAAGTTTATTGGGCGACAGAGACGTGCAGTTTATAACGTTGTTATCCTATAGTATCTACAACTGGATTTCTTTCAAGAAGCGATAGCACGAGCAGCTACTATTTGGATGACGTTATGTTTACATATGTCATTGAGAAGTTGGAAGTTGGGGGAGCGGTCACGAGTGTGAAGTCATCACAAGATCCAGATATATACAAAGAATGGGCTAATTGCTCTGGAAGTAAAAGGAGCCGACAATATATTTCAAGTGTTGTCCGAAGTGTTGGGAATTAATTACACGGTGAGGCTCAATAGGCTGGCTTTATTTTCACTGGAGCTTTGAAAGGTAAATCTATCTTCGGAAAAGTTTATAAAACTTTGAGCAGTATAGATACTGCCAAAGTCTGCATCGCACCCTACGTAGCTAAGACCCGGGGGAAAAAGTTTATGGTGATACGGAAGAAACTAAGAAATATGTTAGCGTTTTTATTCCACACTCATAGTTGTGGGTATCTGCAAAGATATATTAGATAAACTACTGAGGCTGAAACAGTGCGTTGTTTGAAAGGCATTTCGAACTGAGGTGCAATGTCACTAATCAGCAGTTCCCATTCTCTCAGTACGTTTATGGTTGTGCTAATGCTTTCAATCATGGCTATTCGTGCATGTGTTCCTTCTCTGCATTTAGGAATTGGATTATTATTTTACTGACGATCATTCGTTCGTGTTCTTAATCCATAGCTGTACTGATTCACTCAGTGATTAAACAACCTTTGTTTTCACAAGTTATTGCGAACTTGAGCAGTGTTTGCCCCTCAACGCTCAAACATTTTTGGCACAAAGTTTCTTTTGTCTCATCCATCTTCCGACGCTGTCTCCTTGAACAGAAACGTTAAGTAACATTTCTCTCTTGCCGTGTATACAGTCTGACGTGGGTATTTCCAGATTTATTTTTGTATTCTCAGAACTTGGATTATTTTTTTATATTTTATGACAAACGTTTGCTTCCAAGGGGAGAAAATAATATAAAGATAAATTCCATGGGCAGAGCCTCGTGGGCGTAACTGTCTAACATTTAACACATGGGGTGCAGCTCAGAACATAGGAGATGGAACAGTACAGGCAGAGCCATTTCAACAAACTTTATTTTATTTTTAAGCAGCATATCTACCTGCAACTGCCCCATTCTGTGGATGAGAAATGCCTATCAAATTTTCTCTCACTAGTTTCCATTATATCAATTTCCAAATATTCACTTCAAGTTCCAGGGGCTTTGCACTCCACATTCGTTCACTGACTAATAGAGCCCCTCTGCTTCTGTCCTTATCATCTTAAACCTATGTTGCCATGGATTTCATGGACACATCTTTGGCACTGAGACGCGATTATCTTCCTTATCATCATTTCGCATTTTATATATTCTATCAGTTCGGTCATCAGCCTCACGTGCTCAAGATAAATAAATCATGTTTAGTCTAAGCTCCCCTTATAGATCATGCAGTCTTATGCAGGTAAAATATACCATAAGACAAAGGAGCAGAAGTCGGACATTCGGCCCATCAAAATGCTCCACCATTTCAGCATGAGCTGATCCAACCTCCCCTTTAGTCCCATTCCCCTGCCTTCTCACCATAATCTTTTCTATGCCCTGACTACTCCGATACTTATCAAACTCTGACATAAATACACCCCATGACTTGGCCTCCACTGCCGACTGTGGAGACAAATTCCATAGATTCACCACCCTTTGGCTATAAAAAGAAATTCGCATCTCTCTTCTGAATGGGCGCCCTGCAATCCTCAAGTCATGTCCTCTCGTACTAGACTCCCCCACCATGGGAATCAACTTTGCCACATCCACACTGTCTATGCCTTTCAATATTCGAGATGTTTCTATGAGGTCCCCTCTCATTCTTCTAAACTCCAAGGAGTACAATACAAGAGCAGTCAAACGTTCCTCATATGGTAACCCTCTCATTCCCGGAATCATTCCAGTGAACCTTCTCTGAACCCTCTCCAATGTCACCACATCTTTTCTTAAATAAGGAGCCCAAAACTGCACACAGTACTTCAAGTGAGGTCTTACTATTGCCCTATAGAGCCTCAATATCACATCCATGCTCCTATACTCTATTCCTCAAGAAATGAATGCCAACATTGCATTCGCCTTCTTCATCACCGACTCAACCTGGAGGTTAACCTTAAGGGTATCCTGCACGAGTACTCCCAAGACCCGTTGCATATGAGAACTTTGAATTCTCTGCCCATTTAAATAATAGTCAGCCCGTTTATTTCTTCTACCAAAGTGCAAGACCGTACACTTTCCGACATTGTAATTCATTTGCCACTTCTTTGCCCATTCCCCCAATCTATCCAAGTCTCTCTGCAGACACTGTTTCCTCCGCACTACTGGCCCTCTACCTACCTTTGTATCATCAGAAAACTTAGCCATAAAGCCATCTACTCCATAATCCAATTCGTTGATATACAACGTAAAACGAAGATGCTACAACACAGACCCCTGAGGAACACCACTCGTAACCGGCAGCCAACCAGAATGGGATCTCTCTATTCCCAATCTCTCCTTCCTGCCAATCAACCAACGCTCTATGCACGTATGTAACTTTCCCGCAATCCATGGGCTCTTATCTTGTTTAGCAGCCTCATGTGCGGTACCTTGTCAAAAGCCTTCTGAAAATGCAAATGCACGACATCCACTGCATCTCCCTTGTCTAGCCAACTTGTAATTTCCTCAAAAAATTGCACTAGGTTTGTCAGGAAGGATTTTCTTTTAAGGAAACCACGCTGAATTCTGCGTATCTTGTCATATGCCTCCAGGTACTCAGTAACCTCATCCTTGACAATCGACTCTAAAAACTTCCGAACCACCGATCTCAAGCTAACCGGTCTATAATGTCCTTTTTGTTTCCTTGCCCCGTTCTTAAATAGCGGAGTGACATTTGCAATCTTCCAGTCCTCCGGAACCAGGCCAGAATCTATCGACTTCTGAAAGATCATTGCTAATGCCTCAGCAATCTCCACTGCTAGTTCCTTCAGAACATGAGCGTGCATTCCATCTGGTCCAGGAGATATATCTACCCTTAAACTACTCAACTTCTTGAGTCCGTTCTCTGTCGTAATTGTGACTGCTCATATTTCTCTTCCCTGACACCCTTGAATGTCTGGTATATTATTGATGTCTCTCAGTGAAGACTGATGCAAAATACTCGTTCAGTTCCTCCGCCATCTCCTTACCTCCCATTACAATTTATCCAGGTCATTTTCTATCGGTCCTATATATACTCTCATCTGTCATTTACTCTTTCTATTCTTGAAAAAAGCTTTTAGTATCTTCATTGATATTATTTTCTAGCGTCATTTCATAGTTCATCTTTTCCCTCTTAATGATCTTCTTAGTTTCCTTTTATAAGCTTTTAAAAACTTCCCAATCATCTGTCTTCCCACTAATTTTTACTTCCTTGCAAGCCCTCTGCTTTGCTTTTACTTTGGCTTTGACTGCTCTTGTCATCCACGGTTGCATCCTTTTTTCATTGGAAGATTTCTTCTTCTTTGGAATATATCTGTCTTGCACCTCCCTCACTTCTCGCCTAAACTCCAGCCACTGCTGTTCTGCCGTCCTTGCCGCTAGTGTCCCTTTCCAGGCAACCTTGGCCAGTTCCTCTCTCATGCCGCTGTAATTTCATTTACTCCACTGAAATACCGACACATCGGATTTCGGCTTCTCTTTGTCAAATTTCACAGTGAACTCAATCATGTTGTGATTACTGCCTCGTAAGGGTTACTTCACTTCCATCTCTCTAATCACTTCTGGTTCATTACAAAATACCCAATTCAGTACAGCCGATCCCCTCTTGGGCTCAACAACATGCTGATCTAAAAAGCCATCTCGTAGACATTCTACAAATTCTCTCTCTTGAGATCCAGTGCCGATCTGATTTTCCCAATCTACAGGCATGATAAAATCCCCAAAAGTTATCATAACACTGCCCTTCTGGCAAGCCCTTTCTATTTCCTGTTGTAATTTGTCGTCCTAATCACTGCAGCTGTTTGGATGCCTGTAGATAACTGCCATCACGGTCCTTTTACAACTGCGAATTCTTAGCTCAACCCATAAAGATGCTGTACCTGTCGAGCCGAGGTCAACTCTTTCTAATGATTTAATATCATTTCTTAACATTAAAGCGGTTTCCATTACCCCCTTCCGCGCCATATCCAAAGCCTCACATCCTTCCTAACATATGGCGATGGAAACAGTTTGCAGGATGCAAAGTGCGCTGTAGCAAACACTATATATAGCTAGAACATTACTTGCCAACATTTATACACAATTAAACGAAGGATAATGGGATATATTTATTGTACGCTTCCATTAGCACGCGATTCCCGAGGATCAAAATCTTGACAGATGGTTTTGCGCTTTCGTGCCTCAATGCAACGGAGGGTGTTGTGCTTCGATTCTTGTTCGGGTCCTCCTTGGCATTCACGTCAAACTTGGAGGCTACACTGAGTGGTCCACCGGTCCTCAAGGTTCGGGCGTCCGACTCAGAACTAACAACTCAGAATAGGTAAAAAAAGAAAGCCCCCATATGAAGTGACACATTGTAGATATAGTTGGTAATGTCTCTGGGAGGCTCCGGGGTATTAGGAAAAAAAAACAATAACTTCGTTTCATCAAAATAAATGTAAAAAAAATAGAAGGATCTGGGTTTGAGAGCCACGCAGATTAAGCTCCTTGGCATACATATTACCGAGGATATCACATGGTCTGTACATCACTGCTGGGTGGAGAAGAATGCAGCATAGTGCCTCTTTTACCTCAAAGGATTAAAGACGTTTGGTATTGGTCCCCAAATCCTAAGGACTTTCTGCAAGGGCACAATTGAAGACAATCTGACTGAATGCATCAATGTCTGTTATGGGAACTATCCATTCCTCAATCCAGGCCTCTGTAGGAGTGTTGCGGAAAACCCAGTGAATCTCTAGGTATAATTTATCCACTATTCAGGACATTTACAGAGACAGGTACGTAAAAAGGGCCAGAAAATTCACCAGATCAAAGCTACGGCAACTGCAGATTTTTGAGCTGCCATCATCCTGAAAACGGTACCACAGCATAAAAGTCAGCACCGACAGGCTCCGGGACAGCTTCTTTCATCAGGCCATCAGATTGATTCATTCACGCTGGACAACTGCATTTAAGAAACATAGAAAACATACAGCACAATAAAGGCCCTTCGGCCCACGATCTGTTCCGAACATGTCCCTACCTTAGAACTACCTAGGCTTTTCCCAGAGCATCTATATTTCTAAGCTCCATCTACCCATGAAGATGTCCTTTAAAAAGACCCTTATCGTTTACACCTCCACCACCGTCGCCGGCTGCCTATTCCACGCATTCAAAACTCTTTGCGTAAAGAACCTACTATTGACATCTCCTCTGTACTTACTTCCATGATCCTTAAAGTTATGCCCTCTCCTGCTAACCATTTCAGCCCTGGGGAAAATCCTCTTAGTATCCACACGATCAATGCCGCTCATTACCTTGTACACCTCTATCAAGTCAAGTCTCATCCTCCGTCGCTCCAGGGAGAAAAGGCCGAGTTCACTCAGTCTATTCTCATAAGGCAGGCTCACCAAGACAGGCAACATCCTTTTAGATCTCCTCTGCACCACTCCTATGGTTTTCACGTCCTTCCTATAGTGAGGCGACCAGAATTGAGCACAACATTCCAAATGGGAACTGACTAGGGACCGATATAGCTGGAACATTACCTCTTGACTCATAAACTCAGGGTCAAACTGCGTACCCTCTTAACCACAGAGTCAACCTGCGTAGCAGCTTTGAGAGTCTTATGGACTCGGACCCCAAGATCCCTCTGATCCTGCACACTGCCAAGAGTCTTACCATATTCTGCCATCAGGTTTGACCTACCAAAATGAACCACCTCACAAGTATCTGGGTTGACCTCCATCTGCTACTTCTCAGCACAGTTTTTCATTCTACCAATGTCCCGTTGGAACCTGTGACAGCCCTCCACGCTATCCTAAACACATGAAACCTTTATGTCATCAACAATTTTACTAACCCATCCCTCCACTTTCTCATCCAGGTCATTTATAAAAATCACAAAGAGTAGTGGTAACAGAACAGATCCCTGAGGCACACAACTGGTCACTGGATCCAGGCAGAATATGACCCGTCTACAACCACTCATTGCCTTCTGTGAGCAAGCCAGTTCTGGATCCACAAAGTAATTTTCCCTTGGATCGCATGCCTCCTTACATTCTCAATAAGCCTTGCAGGGAGTACCTTATGAAATGCCTTACGGGAATCCAGATACACGACATTAGCGGCTCTACATTCTTCAATGTGCTTAGTCTCATCCTCAAAAAAATTAATCAGGTTCCTAAAGCACGACTTGCATTTGAGAGCGCCGTGCTGACTATTCCTAATCGTATTGTACCGCGTCTCTCCAAATGTTCAGAAATCCTGCCTCTCAGGATTTTCTCCATCAACTTACCAACCACTTAAGTAAGACTCACTGGCCAGTATTTTTTTCTTGGCTATCCCTACTCTCTTTCCTGTATGAGGGAACGACATCCGCAACCCTTCAATCCTCCCGAACCTCTTCCGCCTTCATTGATGACGCAAATATCATTGCCAGAGGCTCAGAAGTCTCCTCCTTCGCTTCTCATAGTAGCCTGGTGTACATCCCGTCCTGTCCAGATGACTTATACACTAATGCTTTCCAAAAGTTACAGCACATCATCTTTCTTACGATCGATATTCTCAAGCTTTCAGTCCACTGCAAATCATTGTTACAAATGCCAAGATCCTTTTCCATAGAGAATACTGAAGCAAAGTATCCATTAAGTACCTCCGCTATTTCCTCCGTTTGTACACACAATTTTCCATTGTCACGCTTGATTGGTCCTATTCTCTCACGTCTTATCCTCTTGTTCTTCACATACTAGTAGAACACCGTGGGGTTTCTGTTAATCCTGTGCGTCAAGGCCTTCTCAGGGCCCCTACTAGCTCTGCTAACTTCATTCTTAATCTCCTTCCTGCTATCCGTATAATCTTCCAGATTAAGACCATTACCTCGTATTTTGAATGTTTTGTAAACTCTTCTTTTTGGCTTGATTTACAACAACCTTTGTGCACCACAGGTTTTGCACACTACCGTCCTTTCCGTGTCTCATCAGGACGTTCCTACTCAATACCCCCGGCAAATATTCCCTGACACTTGCATATTCACGAGCGCAATTGCCGAATCTGCTGCGATGTCGAACCGTGGTTTTGACGGTCATGTCCAATAATCTCAACACCTGTCAGCATGATCCCTGGCCGAACCGGGAAAGGCTGCATCCTGCATTTCCATCCCAAACTCTGAGCTTGGGTCTTCCTGGCGTGTGGATTAAAGAGGTATTTTCAGGTTTTCCTGTCGGAGGACGCTGATTTCTGCCAATCCACAGAAACAGAGTCTATGTTTTAATTACTTTTAATTGCCAGTATAGCAGTACTGTCATGCTTCTGTGAATTGACTCTGGTAAGCAACAGTGCAGAAGCCAAGTCGACTGACTGCGTTGTTGGTTTGCCGGGCACTGTTTCTGCTCAGCCCCCCAATGTTGCGATTTACCACAGCACACAAACCGCCTTTATCCCACCACGCCTGAAACCAATTGTATCCGTGAGTCAGCCAGCGGACTCAGAAACCCTCCCAATCCTCATGTCTGTGCTTCGGTGTTCTAGCTGTGAGTCTCGATATCGACCATCCCAGTCCTTACACGGAGTGGATCTGATGAAAGTGGATCTTTCACTGGGTATCCATTGAAAGTGACTCTTTGGGAGACATTATTCCTTGGTTGTTCGGTTCGCTTCGAAACAGATATCTAGTGAAACCTCTACCTAGTCCTAGATTATCCACTCGGAGTCTGATCGATTTGTCTGATTGATTTGTGTAAAAGCTGGCGTAAGCGCCCGATGAGCCCAATTTAGATAGTTTTGTTACGAAGCATCTCGGTGAAAGCCCGCACCTGACGAAATATATAGGTGACACAATCACCAACAAATCTTGTCCCCGAGCTGCCGTGTGACGTCATCCTCGGAAAGCCTCGGTCGAGCCATTCAGCACCTCATCTCTTACAACATGCTTTCCCTTGCGTGGAAGCCCGAACCTGTTCAGAAGGATAGTCACCGAGCTCTGGCGATCCCTCTTGCCCTTTCCCTCAGCGCTCCAAGTGCAGGTGTTTTCGGTGGGTTTTTGTCCCGGTGCAGTCCCAATCTGTCTCACTGTGTCTCTCGCACAGTAATATGTGCCTGTGTCGTCCAGTGTCAGTTCGTTCATTTGCAGATAAAAATTGTTGCCGCCCTTGGAAGCGGTGAACCGTTTCTCGATTCCTGGCGCGTAATACTTATATCTTTCACTATAATAACGTACCAACATTTGCAGCCCTTTTCCGGAGACCTGTTTCACCCAGGACATGTAGTAGCTGTTGATATCGAAACCACTGGTTGCACAGGACAGTCTGTGTGACTCTCCGGGCTGTACCACGGCCGAGTCGGGTTGTTTCAGTAGGATGTCGGACCGCACGTCTGGCAAGAAATAATAAGCAGAAATTAATAAAATGTCCCGGCGGCATAGGCGCCAAAGGCTCCGAAAAGCTGCCTGTCCCAGTTGTGCGACAGACCGCGGACAACATACCTGCAATACAGGACAAGAGAAGACCGATGTAAAGAACGACACCCATCGTTCTGAGCACTGAGTCCGTCTTAAACACTTTTGCGATCCCTGTCTCAGCTCAGGCTGGAATTAAATTGAATCGAAGTGAGTGGTGATTAAACAGAGACATTGACTACGAGTGAGAGAGGGTGTCGCTGCTGAACAGCCTCTTACCAACTGAACCCAGAGTGGTAGCTTCCTGTCTCCACCCCCAGCAGAGTCTTCAATTCCCCTAAAGATGTTTGCATCTGTACAGGAGACAGGTCAGCTGCTGTGACCAGAACCGGATTGAGGATCTTTCGCTTTCTGTTCCAATGATCAACTTCAGCGTTGGAAAATTTATTTCATCTGAAGTAGAGAGAATCTCAGCGAAACGAAATAGAAAGGCACCAGTCAGTGGACAGTTATCACCCTGAGACAGGGACTGAGAGACACTGGTCTGGAAATTGCAGATGGGTGAGAGAGGATTTGGCGAGAATTGATTGGAATATGACACAATCACGGATGACCGTAGAGCTGCATTGGCTAAAATTTCTGGAAGGAATTCAGAAGGCACAGAACGTACATAGCTCAAACAAGAAGAAGCTTACTAAAGGCAAGATGACTTATCGGTGAATAACAAGAAGTCAAAGCCAACATAAAAGTCAAAATGGGAGCATATCATTGAAGTTTGCAGATCCGGATGCTTTTAAACACCGGCAGAAGGCAACTAAAAAGTTATTAAGAAGGTAAAGATGGAATACGAAATTGAAAATGCCTCCCCACTCTCCGAGAGCGCAGCGTGACAGAAGAAAGTAGATTATAGGCTACTTAGGTCATAATGTTGGAGCCCTTTGTTCGTGGTGTGATTTTAGGGTACTTCGAAGCACATGCAAAAATGCTTTGACCCCAGAATCTGAAGAATACTTTGTGTTTGCTAAAATAGGTCACAGGTAGCATGATTCTTTTAGAGGGATCTTTTCATGACAAATCGGTTGTTATTCCTGAAGAAATAACACCAAGGATAGACAAAGTAAAACAGTAGAAGGCCGATGACAAGGTGCTATACATATGAACATATAACCAAAACACAATTGCGGCACGGAAACAGGCCATCTCGGCCCTTCTTTTCCGTGCCGATGCTTACACTCAGCTAGTCCCACTGGCCCGTACTCAACCCATAACCCTCTATTCTTTTCCTATCCATATACATATCCAATTTCACTTTAATATCAATACCGACCCTGCCTCTACCACTTCTACTGGAATCTCATTCCACACAGCTACCACTCTCTGAGTAAAGAAATTCCCCCTCGTGTTACCCTTAACATATTGCCCCCAACTCTAAAATCATGTCCTCTTGTTTGAATCTCGCCTACTCTCAATGGAAAACGCCTATCCATGTCAACTCGATCTATCCCCCTCATTACTTTAAATACCCCTATCAAGTTCCCCCTCAACCTCCAAAGAATAAAGACCTAACTTGTTCAACCTTTCCCTGTAACTTAGGTGTGGAAACCCAGGTACATAGTCTGCTTACCAAGGTACAATCCCGTGCTATTACAGGAAAGGTTCAAGCATGGAGAAAACAGCAGCATGTTGGTAGGAGGCAAACAGTCTGAATAAAGTGAGGTGTGTCTGGTTGGCTGGAGTTGATTAGTAGTATTTCACAGGGGCTGCGTTGGGATCACTGCTTTTTTAGGTAAAATGCCAATGATGTGGATGACTTTGTTGCAAAATTGGCAGATGTCTCGAAGGGAAGTGGAGGGGCAGTTACTTCTGAGGAATTAGTGAGATTATGATAATGAGCGAATAGCGGCAGGTGGAATACAGTGTCAGGAAGTGCATTCTCAAGCACTACGAGAGGAGAAATGAAAGGCTTGACTATTTTCTGAATGAAGGGAAAATACAAAGAGTTGAGGCACAATGGGATTGGGAGACCTGTACGCGATTCTCTAAAAGTTGCTTCGCAAGTTGAGTCTTGGATGAGGAAGCAAATTGCTTTTGTTGCATTATTTTCAAGGGGACTAGAATATAAAAGCAAGGATGCTACTTTGAGGGTTTATAAAACATTGATAACGCCATACCTGCATTAACGTAATCCCCCTTATTTTCGGTTGATTGTGCTGAAGCTGGAGGGGGCTCGGAGGAGAATCATGAAAATTATACCAGGATTGAAAGGTTTGTCATATGGAGAGCTTTGGTTGGCTGTCGGCCTCTATTCACTGGAATTCAGAAGAATGTGGAGTGACCTCAATGAAACCTATTGAATGGTGGTGGGTCATGACAGTGTAGATGTGAAGACAAAGTTACTTTTGGTGGAAATATCTAAAACCAGCGGGGACAGCTTCAGATTTGCATCATTTTGGAACGGAGATGAGGAAGATTTAGCAGAGCGTTTTGAATCTGTGGAGTACGTTACACCAGGCAACTGTTGAGTACACGTCAAGTGTTCGAAAACTCTTTGGCCTATTTTTGCCAATGAGAGAAACATGACGTTTGCTGTAGGTAGCTCAGGAGCTGGCATCAAACATCAGGAGAAATCGTTGTTGCTGGTAATCGTACAATTCCCAGTATGCTTGCAGTCAAGCTCGGCTTAACCGGTGCTGGAAAAAGAAACACAAGACAAAAGTAGTGTTAAAAGGCATCTACAGTGCATATCATCAGGCAGATAATTTTGTTCACCCTTCCTGCTGAGGCAAGAACTGCCTGTGCTAAATCTTGCATTCTCACTCAAATATGAACCGTTCGAACAGATAGTGGAAAACTTTGCAAACCTTTAACGCCCAGTTGACAAGCCTATCATGACATGAATCAAAATGGTGAATATTGTGCTCTCCTCCAACAGGACGATAAATTTGTCGTAGGCTTTGGAGGGTTACGTATTGGCTGGAGTCAGGATATCGTGCTTTAGCTCTTGGTCGGGACACCTGCGCCAAATTTCTCTAAGGGTAGAAAACATATTAGGAGTGGTCTCCTGATCCTCTAGATTCCGGGGTTCTGCCAGAGACTAGGAACCCTGAACCCGATAAAAGGAAATTGTTCCAGAAACAGAAAGGTGAATTATTTCTATACCTGTGTGCGATTATATTCGTTCGTCTCCTGCTGGGATTTCATAAATGGTAGTAGTGAAACCCGATAGGAAGCTTCTGGTACGACGAAGGAAGCCTTGAACACCACCAAAATCCGGACCAAAGATGTTTTTATTTTAGTTTATGGACCAGGAGGCTTCGCATGATCGCCGTACAGCTGAAAGAGAACTGAGAACCCTCAAACTCATTTGGGGGACCGTAGATCAGATCGCCGAAGACAGAATGTGGTAGGGGACCTTAATTGTTGTCCTAAACGAAATCAGCGTAACAGACAGTAATGAGCTAGCTTCAGCACACGACAAACTCCATTGAGAAACTTATATGGCTCAATGGCGCCTTTGTGTCTACCATTTATCGTACATTTACCGTTTACATTTGCCGTCACAAGTCGATGCCTCCTATTATTCGGATAAAAACCCATCTCCAGTTTCTCCGCCCAAGTGATCCATGTTCCGTGGAGTCCATTTGACAACCTTCATCGCTAATCATGACTCTGCAATTTGTGTGCCAACTGCATTCCTAATTATCTAAAGTATATTTTACTGCAAAGGGTTTATATACAGTACCTATAAAACGTATTCATCCTCCTCGGAAGCATTCGAGTTTTATAGTTTTAGAACATTGAATCACAATGGATTTTGTTTAATATTTTTGAGAATGATCAACAGAATAAGTCTTTTGTCTCAAATTAAAAACAGATTTCTACAAAGTGTTCTAAATTAAATACAACTATAAAACACAAAATACTTGTCTGCATACGTATGTACTCCTTTCAGGGTAGTGTTAAGTCCATGCACCTTTGGCGGTAAGTACAGCTTTGAGTCTACGTGGATAGGTCTGTATCAGCTTTGGACATCTGGATAATGCATTTTTTTCCCCATTCTTCTTTACAAAACTGCTTAGCTCTGTCAGATTGCCTGCGGATCGTGAGTACACAGCCATTGTCAAGTCCAGCCATAAGTTCTCAATTGGATTGAGGTCTAGACTCCGACCTGGCCATTCTCGGATGTTATCCTTGTTGTTTTTATACGATCCTGTGTAGATTTGTCTTTACTCTTTGGGTCATTGACTTGCTGTAAAAGAAATATCCAGGGCACAGTTCTCTTGCACACGGCATCAGGGATTTCGTTCTATTTTGCTCCATTAATTTTATCTTCTACCTTCACAAGCTTCCGGAGCATTCTGAAGTGAAGCATCCTCACAGCATTGTGAACCACCTGTATGCTTCACAGTATGAATGATGTGCGGTTTTTGGCTTACGCCGAACATAGCGTTTCGTCTGATGGCCATAGAATACGAGTTTGATTCATTAGACCATAGAACATTTTTTTTTCCAGCTGACTCCATAGTTTCCCACATTCGTTGTGGCAAACTTTAGCCGAGATTCCATGTGAGTTTCTTTCCAACAGTGGGTTTCTATTTGCCATTCTCTCATAAAGTGCGACTTGTGAAGCATTCGAGAAACAGTTGTTGTATGTGCAGTCTGTTCCATTTCAGCCACTGAATCTTGTAAATCCTCTACAGCTGTCATAGGTCTCTTGTTGGCCACCCTCGCTTGTTTCCTTCCTACGCGGTCACGCAGCTTTTGAGGACAGACTGATATAAGCAGATTTACAGCTATGCCATATTATTTTCCTTTTCTGTTGATTGGCTTAACTTATTGACTTAGTAATTTTCTTGCATCCATCTCATAACTTGATGCTTTTCAAGAACCTTTAAGTGGAGTTACTTAGGATTTTTTTTAGTCTACGTAGTGTAGTCTCTGCCAGGACGATTTCTCACCAATAGTTTGACCTTGGGAATACACGTGTAATTATAACAGAACTAATTGAAACAGCTTCACTGCACGTGATCTCCAGGTGACTAATTATGTGAATTTTAAAACAAATCAGTTACGCCAGTGATATTTTGGGGATACCTATAAAGGAGGTAAGGGGAGGTGTTCTGAAGGTAGTGATGAATACCTGAGCAATCAATCGTTGTTTGCTTAATATTTATATTCAGTTGAGATCACTTTGTAGATCTCTGTTTTTATCTTGACACGAAAGTGTCTTGTTCTATTGATTAGTTTCAAAAAAGCCAAGTTTCAGGATCTGACTTAAATACATCCAACGATCCGGCGTGCACAGCTGCCAGTGGTAATGAATTCAAGCAATTTACCACACTCTGGTTGAAGAAACTTCAATGTATCTTTGTTATAAATGGACGCCCCTGTACCCTCACGCTGTAACCTATTGTTTCCTAAACACTACCTGTCCCTCCATCAATTTTCGTATTATCTGCAAACTTGGCAAAAAAGCCGTCGAAAATCGTTATGGGGCACCCGCCACGCTCTCTATATGAAATAATAGTTTTATACTTGTTTGAAGCAATCCGGCACTTGCTGAGCCAAATGACTTTCATCGGTGCTACAGACTTTCGCCGATCCAATGATTGCTTTACTTGGAATAAAAATTATTGGGCAGCAGAATCGGGCAATTTATAACTTTGTTATCTTATCGCTTCTACAACCGGCTTTCGTTCATGAACCGGGAAAAGATAAATGTCCCAAACAAGGAAAGCGATGTATCGCTGAGTACAGAGGGCATATTCAGTGGTCATTATTTCATTCTCCGTTCCTTTTGTCTGAATCATCATGTTCATTTGCGCAGCAAAGTCTAGCGGGGATCCCACTGTGAGGAATCAACACCTATGGTTTGGTGTACAAACCAGGTAAGTTTCCAAAATCGCATTGAATTGCGGATAGCATCGTGTACATGTGATCGCTCTGTTGTCGCTATATCCGGTCCAGTGTTGAGAAGCAGGCAGATTGTCATGAAGCGAAGGCACGAACAGCTAATATTTAGATGGGTTTATGTTTACATAGGCCTTTTAGAAGTAGGAAGTTGGGCGATCCGTCATTAGTGTACAGTCATCATAGAATCCAGTCATACACAATGCATGGGCTAATGAATCTGGACATACCAGGAGCCGTGATATATTTCAACGGTTGGCCGAAGTGGAGGGCTTTAATTACATAGGGAGGTTGAAAAGGCCGTATTTGTTGTCACTGCAGCGTTGGAAGTGAAATCTAACTTCGGAAAAGTTTAAAAAATTTAGAGCAGTATAGATACAGCAAAAGTCTGTATCCCACCCTATGTAGTTAAGAACTACGTAGCACATGCTTATGGTGTTATGGAAGAAACTAAGGAATACGTTATCATTATTATCCACACTCATGGTTGTGGGTATCTGCAAGGATCTATTAGATAAGCTAGTGAGGCTGATGCAATGCGTTGGTTGAAAGGTAATTCGAACTAAGGTGCAATATCACTAGACATCACTTCACATTTTCTCAGTACGTTTATGGTGTGATAATGCTGGAAATCCTAACCTGTGGGGCATGCAGTCCTTCTCTGCATTTTGGAAGAGGTAGATTATTTTACTGACGATCATTTGTACGTGTTCTTACTCCATAACTGTACTGATTCACTCAGTGATTAGCAACCTTCCTTTACATGTTTTTGCTAATTTTAGCCGTGTTTACCCCCTCTCCACCCACCCATTCATGGCACAAAGTTTGCTTTGTCTCGTTCCATCTTCAAATTCTGTCTCCTTGAACAGAAACGTTAAGTAGCATTTTTGTCTTGCCATTGATACTGTCTGACGGGGGTATTTCCAGATTTTCCTTTTTGTTATCCCCAACACGCATTTTTTAAATATATATTGTATGACTAGTGTTTGCTGCCACGGGGAGATAATAATATAAACATATAATTCCATGAACATCGCCTCGTTGGCTTAACAGTCTAAAATTTAACACATGGTGGGGCAGATCAGTACATAGGATTTGGAAGAGTAGAGGTAGAACCAGTTCAACCTACACCATGTCTATGATTCTATATTTAAGCAGCATATCTACCTGCCTCTCACCCGTTCGGTGGATGAAGAAATGTCTATTAACTTTTCTCTTACAAGTTGCCATTTTATGTATTTCCAGATATCCTCCTCACGTTCCAGGGGCTTTCCACTCCTCACTCCTTTACTGGCTAGTGGAGCCCCTTTGGTATGCTACCTCTCATCTTAAATCTATACTGCCGAGGATTTCACGGTTTCATCTTACGCATTGAGACACCGATTATCTTCCTTACCATCGTTTCGCATGCTATATATTCTATCAGGTTGGTCGTCTGCCTCTAGTGCTCAAGATAAAGGAATCCTACTTTGTCTAAGCTCCCCTCATAGATTATGCAGTCTTATGCAGGTAAAGTATACGTGACCCTCGTCTGCACCATATCCGAAGCCACACTTCCTCCCTAACAAATGACGACGAAAACAATTTGCAAGATGCAAATTGCGGCGGAGCAAGTATTGCATATAGCTGGAACATTACTTGCCAACGTTTACACATAATTACACGAAAAATAACGAGGTGTACAGTGTACGCTTCCTTTAGCAGCACATCCCGAGGACCAAAACCTTGTCAGAGGTTTTGAGGCTTTTCGTGCCTAAATGATACAGAGGGTCTTGTGCTTTGATTCTTGTGCAGATCCTCCTTGGCAACAACTAAAACTGAGAGGCAACTCTGAGTGTTGCTCCTGTCCTCCAGTTTCTGGCGTCCAGCTCAGAAAGAACAGCCGAGAATAGGTAAAAAAAACAATTGTCTCCCATATGAAGGGACAGATTGTAGAAATTGTTGACAAAAGTCTGCAATGCTCCGGTGTTTTAGAGAAAAAATGTTTTCATCAACATTTAGTGAATCTGAGATTGAAAGGCGCGCAGCTTTAATTTCCTTGGCATAAGTATAACCGAGGATCTCACGTGATCTGTACATCAAGGATGGGTGTTGAAAAATGGACGACAGTGCCACTTTTACCTCAAACCGTTGAAGAATTTGGCTATGGGTCTACAAATCCTGAAGACTTTCTGCAAGTTGAATATAGGCTGGTTGGTGGTGGACTGGGGGAGTGGCATCAGCGCTGGACTTCGGACTTCGGAACTCCCGAGGTCGGATCCAGCCGACTATCGGGTTCCGTTGAGCATCGGCCTAGTAACTCGGCCACGTAGATATAAGAAAGCCTGATTAAAAAAAAACAAATACCGTCCCGATGACTCCTCTCGGAGATAAGGGCTTTATTCTTCTTCTTTCACAAGTGAAATCTGTGGTAGAATTTTCCTTGTATTCAGGAAATTCAGGAAAAAAAAGGCTTTCAAAGTTCACTAGTCACCTCAACTGCAAATTGTTCCAGCTGCTACCATCCTGTAAACGGTACCCACAGCATAAAAACCAGCAGCAACAGGCTCCAGTTCAGCTTCTTTCATCAGGCCATCAGATTGGTAAATTCACGATGAGACAATTGCAATTAAGAAACATAGAAACATAATAAAAAACATACAGCACCCTACTGGACCTTCGGCTCACAAAGCTGTGCTGAGCAGAGCTCCATGGGCTTAGCCAATCGTCGTCATCGTTAAGTCGCATATGGAATTTCTAGTTGACGGAGGATTTCGCTCCACACCGCTCTGTCCAGGCACTTAACGTTAAATAGCTGTTTTTTTTGTCATTTATTGAGACTGGGATATTGTCAAATCATGTACTTGGCAGGTTACAGCAGTGATTTGCCTTTGCCTTCTGCCGGGTGAGTTTAAATAGATCACCACCTCTCTCCTTAGTAGATCATCTGCTTGCAAAGCAACCATTGTCTTCCTAGGTCGCAGCTCTGCCGCTTTCCCCACAAGTTTCCTGCTTGGTCCGCCGTAGCCATCGTTCGTGAGACGAAGGAAGCCTTGAACATCTCCAAAATCAGGACCAGAAATGTTTTTGTTTTAGAGTTTATAGATCAGGAGGCTCTGGATGACCGCCGTACCGTAGAGAGAGGGAAATGAAGTCCCAGAAACTCATTTAGGGCACAATTGATAAGATGGCCAAACACAGACAGATGCAGGGGAACTTCACTGCTGTGCTGCACGACATTAGAGTAACAGACAGTAATTATCTAACCGTAACAAACGACATATCCGATGGAGAAACGTCCATGCCTCAGTGTTGCTGATGTGTCTACCATTTATCGTAGATTTCCCATTCACATTTACCGTCACAAGTCGATGCCTTGCTCTCATCCGGATTAAATGTGATCTCCAATATCTGCACCCAAGTGATCCTTGTTCAGTGGAGTCCATTTGACCACCTTCAGCGTTAATCAGAGCTCTGCATTTGTGTGCCAGCTGCATTCCAAATCGTCTACCGTATAGCTCAATGAAAAGGTTTCTTTTTTATATACAGTGCATATAAAATGTATACAACCTCCTTGGAAACATTCGTGTGTTATAGTTTCAGAACATTGAATCACAATGGATTTAGATTAGCTTCTCTGAGACTGAACAACAGAAATGTCTCTTTAGACTTAAATTATGGACAGATCTTTACAAAGTGATCTAAAGTAAATATAAATATAAAACACAAAACTAATTGTCCGCATACGCATTTACTCCCTTTAGGGCAGTGTTTAATGCATACAGGTTTGGCAGGAATTACATCTTTGGACATATGGTCGATGTAATTTTTCCCCATTCTTCTTGACAAAATTGCTTAAGCTCTGTCAGCTTGTATGGGGAATGGTCGATACAATTTTTCCCCATTCTTCTTTACAAAATTGCTTAAGCTCTGTCAGATTGTATGGGGATCGTGAGTACACAGCCATTATCAAGTTCAGCCATAAACTAAAATTGGATTGAGGTCTAGTTTCTGACCTGGCGACTCCAGGAAATTAACTTTGTTGTTTTTATGCGATCCTGTCTAGCTTTGTCTTTATGCTTTGGGTTATTGTCTTGCTCGGAAACAAATCTCCAAGGCACAGTTTTCTTGCACACTACATCAGGTATTTCGCTCTATTTTGCTCCATTAATTTTTCCTTCTTCCAGCATAAGCTTCCACGGCCTTCCGAAGTGAAGCATCCTCAAAGCATGGTGAGCCACCGCTCTGCTTCACGGTAGGGGTGATATGCGGTGTATGGCTTACGTCGAACATAGCATTTCGTCTGATGGCCATAGAACTCAAGTTTGGATTCATTACACCATAGAACTTTTTTCAGCTGACGTCATAGTTTCCCGCATTCGTTGTGGTAAACTATAGCCGAGATTGCATGTAAGTTTCTAGTCAACAATGGGTTTCCCTGTGCCATTCTCTCATAAAGCTGCGTATGGTGAAACATCCGAGCAACAGTTGTTGTATGTGCAATCTGGTCCATCTCTGCCACTGAATCTTGTAACTCCTTCAGAGTTGACATAGGTCTCTTGGGGACCACGTCACTAATTTCTCTTCATATGCTGTTACTCAGATTTTGAGGATAGATGGTTTAGGAAGATTTACAGCTGTGCCAAATTCTTTTTATTTTCCGATTATTGACTGAATTCATTAACTTGGAAATATTCTTGTATTTTTTGTATTGAACTCATGACTTGTGCTTTTCACTCACCTTTACGTGGAGTTACTTAGGGTGCTTTTGTCTACATGATACAGTCTGTTGCCGGGCACTGTCTCATCAGAAGTTGGACCTTCCAAATGCAGGTGCAATTTTAATAAAATCAATTGAAACACCTTGACTGCAAACAGGACGCCAAACACAGATCTATAATTAACTAAATATGTGAATTCTATACATATTGGCTGCACCTGTGATGATTTGGTGAAACATATTTGGGAGAGGTGGTGGTGGTGATGAATATCTAAATAATCATTCTTCTTTGCTTTATATTTATATTTAATATAGGTCACTTTGTAGCTCTCTTTTCATTTTGACACAAAAGGGCTTTGTTCTATTAATTAGTTTCAAAAAAACCAAATCAAATCCACTGGGATTCAGTGTTCGATCATATGCCTATAAGGCCTAGCCGCATAACTAGGCCATTTGGCTCATGGAGGCTGCTCTGCCATTAAATCAAGGCTGATCATTTACCCTACTCCTGAGCCAAAATTCCCCATCCTACCCCACGAAACCTTCGATGCCTTGTCTAATCAATAACATTTGAGGCTCTGCCTTAAATGCACGCAAATACCCGTCGTGCACAGCTGCCAATGGTAATAAATTCAAGCAATTCAGCACCCTCTTGCTAAACAAATTTCAGTGCATTTCTGTTTTAAAATTACTGGTTTGTATCTTCAGATTGTGTCCTCTTGTTTCCTAAACACTACCTGACTCTTCAGCAATCTTCGTATTATCTGCAAACTTGGCAACAAAGCCTTCTCAATCATTGATATACAACCCAAAATTTATGGGGCACCCGCCACGCTCACTATATGAAATAGTAGGACAAGATGTATTATTCTTGATTAAAGCAATCAGGCTCTTGCTGAACAACTGGCTTCCATTGGTGCAACAAACTTTTGCAGTTCCTACGATAGCTTTCCTGGGAATAAAATTTATTGGGCGACAGAGTCGTGCAGTTTGTAACGTTGTTATCCTACAGGATCTACAACTGGCTTTCGTTCAAGAAGCGATGGCTCGAGCAGCTAATATGTGGAAGACGTTATGTTTACATATGTCATTGAGAAGTTGGAAATTGGGCGAGCGACTACGAGTGTACGTTCATCACAAGATCCAGAGATATACAAATAATGGGCTAATTGCTCTGGAAATACAGGGAACCGACAATATATTTCTAATGTTGTCCGAAGTGTTGGGAATTAATTACACGAAGAGGCTCAATAAGCTGGCTTTATTTTCACTGGAGCTTTGAAAGTTAAATCAAACTTCGGAAAACTTTATAAAATTTTGAGTAGTATAGATACTGCCAAAGTCTGCATTGCACCCTACGTAGCAAAGACCCAGGGGGAAAAAGTTTATGCTGATATGGAAGAAACTAAGGAATATGTTAGCACACTGCATATCCTGTTGAGAAACGTAGATGCCACAGTGATGCCGATCTGTCAATCATTTATTGTAGATTTTCCTTTTCTATTTGCCGTCACAAGTCGATGCCTCACTCTTATCCAGATTAAATGTCATTTCCAATATCTCCCCCTAAATGTCCACGTTCAGTGGAGTCCATTTGTCTACCATCATCGTCAATCACAGCTCGGCAATTTGTGTGTCAACTGTGACTCCAAATCATCTACCGTATAGCTTAATGCAAAGGTTTTTATAAACAGTGCCTGTAAAACCTATACATCCTCCTGGGAAGCATTCGTGTTTTATAGTTTTAGAACATTGAATCACAATGGATTTAGTTTATATTTTTGAGACTGATCAACAGAATTGTCTCTTTTCTCCGAATTATAAACAGATCTCCACAAAGTGATCTAAAGTAAATACAAATATAAAACACAAAACAATAGTCTGCATCCGTATTTAACCCCTTCCGGTCAGTGTTTCATACATGCACACTTGGCGGCAATACATCCTTGGACATCTGGACAATGCAATTTTTCCTCATTCTTCTTTGCAAAATTGCTTAAACTCTGTCAGATTTTACGGGAATCGTGAGTACACAGTCATTATCAAGTCCAGCCATAGGTGCTCAATTCGATCAAGGTCTAGACTGTGACATGGTCACTCCAGAACATAATGTTTGTTGTTTTTATCCGATCCTGTGCAGCCTTGCATTTATGCTTTGGGTCATTGCCTTGCTGGGAAACAAATCACCAAGTCACTGTTTCCTTGCGCACTGCATCAGGTATTTCCCTCTATTTTGCTTCATTAACTTTACCTTTTACCAGCATAAGCTTCCATGGCCTTTTGCAGTGAAGCATCCTCACAGCATGGTGAGCCACCACTATGCTTCTCGGTAGGGGTGACGTGTGGTGTTTGGCTACGGCGAACATAGCGTTTCGACTGATGGCTATAAGACTCAAATTTAGATTCATTGGACCATGTAATTTTTTTCCAGCTGACTTCATAGTTTCCCACATTCATTGTGGCAAACGCTAAACGAGAATACATGCGTGTTTTTATTCAACAATGGGTTGTTCTTCACATTCTCTCATAAAGCTGTGAATTTTGAAGCATCCGAGCAGCAGTTGTTGTGTGTGCAGTCCGTTCCATCTTAGCCACTGAATCTTGTAACTCCTCCAGAGCTGGCATAGGTCTCTTGGTGGCCACCCTGACTAGCTTCTCTTCCTATGCAGTTACTCAGTTTTTGAGGATGGCCCGGCCGAGGCAGCTATGCCGTATTATTTTCACTTCCGATGATTGACTTAACTCATTGACTTGGAAATATTCTTGTATCCAACGCATAACTTGTGCCTTTCACGAACCTTTACGTGGAGTTACTTAGGATGTTGTTTTTCTGTCTATGTGGTGTAGTTCGTGCCAGGACACAAACTACAAATGCAGGTGTAATTTTAATACAATCAATTGAAACACCTTGACTGCGCACAGGACTCCGAAAACAGATCTCCATTGAACTAATGTTGTGAATTCTATACCAATCGGCCGCGCCTGTGTTGATTTGATGCGACATATTCGGGGCGGGTGGGGCGGTTGGGGGTGGAAGCCGAGAATATATTTGAAATGTTTTCGGAAGTGCAGGGCTTTAATTACATGGAGATGTTGAATAGGCTGAATTTATTTTCTGGAGCGTTGTAAGTTAAATCTAGCTTCGGAAAAGTTTATAAAATGTTGAGCAGTATAGATACAGCCAAAGTCTGCATTCCAACCTGCGTAGTTAAGAACCAGGGGACAAAAGTTTATAGTGATACAGAAGAAAGTAAGGAATATGTTTGCGTTATTATCCCACACTTATGGTTGTGGCTATCTGCAAAGATCTATTTGATACGGTAGTGAGGCTGATACAATGCGTTGTTTGAAAGGCATTTCGAAATTAGTTGCAATGTCAGTAATCAGCGCTTCCCATTCTCTTAGTAGGTTTATGGTTGTGATAATGCTGGCAATCCTGGCGTATTGGCCGTGCATTCCCTCTCTGCATTTAGGAATTGGTAGATTATTCCTCGTCACCATTCGAAGCCGCTGCCAACATCGAGAGTGCTAACTTTATCATTGGGATTGAAACATCAAGTCCTAGTAGCTCTACTACTGCTCTACTGACGTTCATTCATTCGTTTTCTTATTCTCTAACAGTACTGATTCGCCGAATGATTAGACAACCTTTGTTTTACATGTTATTGCTAATTTAACCGTGTTTGTCCCCTCCACGCTCCCCCATTTGTGGCACAATGTTTATTTTGTCTCGTACATCTTCCGACGCTGTCTCCTTGAACAGAAACGTTAAGCAATATTTTTCTCTTGCCGTGGGTACAGTCTGACGTGGGTACATCCAGCTTTATTTTTGTATTCCTAGCACTTGATATTTTAATATATATATTTTATAACACGTTTGCTTCCACGGGGAGGAAATGATATAAAGAAACATTACACGGACAACGCCTCGTGTGCGTAACAGTCTAGCATTTAACACATTGGGTGCAGCTCCGAACATAGGATATGGAACAGTACAGGCAGAGCCAGTTGAAAACACCCCATGTCTGTGCCAATCTTGATGTTGTTTTTAAGCAGCATATCTACCAACAACCGTCCCGTTCTGTGGGTGAGAAATGCCTATCAAATTGTCCCTTACAATTTGCCATTTTACCCATTTCCACATATTCTCCTCACGTTCCAGGCGCTTTCCACTTCACATTCGTTCACTGACTAGTGGAGCCCCTTTTGCTATTCTCCCTGTCATCTTAAGTCCATGTTGCCGTGGATTTCACAGTTTCCTCTTTGGCAATGAGACACCGATTATCTTCCTTATCATCGTTTCGCATGTTATATATGCTATCAGGTCGGTGGTCAGCCTCTATTGCTCTATTGCTCAAGATAAAGGAATCCCATTTTGTCCAAGCTCCCTTTATAGATCATGCAGTTTTATGGAGGTATATTATTCGTGACTCTCTTCTGCGCCGTATCAAAATCCGCACATCCTTCCTAGCATATAACGCTGAAAGCAGTTTGCAGGTTGCAAAGTGCGGTGGAGCAAGTACTGTATATAGCTGGAACATTACTTGCCAAGATTTATACACAATTAAATGAACGATAACTGAATATATATTATCTTCTTCCTTTAGCACTCTCTTCTCGATAAACTAAACATAATTGTCCCCCATATGAAGTGACACACTGTATAAAACGTTGGTAAGTTCGCTGGGATGCTCCGGGGTTTTAGAAAGGAAAAAAAAACAACTTATTTTCATCAAAGTAAATATAAAAAGAAATAGAAGGATCTGCGGTCAAGAAGCGCGCAGTTTAAATTCCTTGGCACATATTACCGAGGATTTCACGTGCTCTGTACATCAAGGCCTTGTGGAGAAAAATGCACTATAGTACCTCTTTTACTTCACACGTTTGACGAAGTTTGGTATGGGTCCCAAAATCCTAAGGGCTTTCTGCATGGGCACAATTGAAGATAACCTGACTGAATGCATTATTATCTGATGTGGTAACTATATCCCTCATATTCCACTCAAAATTCGTTCACTGTATATGGATATACAGTGCATATGGATATGTTTATGGATATGGAACAGTACAGGCAGACCCAGTTCAACCCATTCCATATCTGTGTCAATCTTGATGTTGTTTTGCAGCAGCATATCTACCGACATTGGCCCCATTCTATGGATGAAAAATGCCTACATGTTTTCCCTTACAAGTTGCCATTTTATCTATTTCCACATATTCTCTTCACGTTCCAGGCGCTTTCCACTCAACATTCGTTCACTGACTAGTGGAACACCTTTGCTTTTCACCCTCTCCTTTTAAGTCCATGTTCCCGCGGGCCTTCTTAACCACAGAGCCAACCTGCGTAGCAGCTTTCAGTGTCCTATGAACTCCAAGATCCCTTTGATCATCTACGCTGCCAAGAATCTTACCATTAATGCTGTATTCTTGCATCATACTTGTCCTATCAAAATGAACCACCTCTCACCTATCTGGGTTGAACTCCATCTGCCACTTCTCAGCACAGTTTCGCATACTATCAATGTCCCGTTGTAACCCCTGACAGCCCTCCACACTATCCACAACACCCCTAGCCTTTGTGTCGTCAGCAGTTTTACTAACCTATCCCTCCATTTACTCATCCACGTCATTTAGAAAAATCACAAAGTGTAGGGGTCCAAGAACAGATACCTGAGGCACACCACTGGTTTACGGCCTCCAGGCAGAATATGACCCTTCTACAACCACACTTTGCCTTCTGTGGGCAAGCTAGTTCTGCCCTTGGATCCCATGCCTCCATACTTTCTGAATAAGCCTTGCATGGGGTACTTTATCACATGACTTGCTGGAATCCAGTACACTACATTAACGGCTCTACCTTCATCAATCTGCTTAGTCAAATCCTCGAAAAATTTAATCAGATTGGTAAAGCACGATCTGCAATTGACAGCGCCATGCTGACTATTCCTTTTTATATTATGCCTCTCCAAATGTCCAGAACTCGTGCCTCTCATGATCTTCTCCATCAACTTACCAACCACTGAAGTAAGATTCACTGGCCAATAATTTTCTCGTCTCTCCCTAATCCCTGTCCTGTATAAGGGAACAACATTCGCAAACGTCAGTCATCCCAACCTCTACCGTCCTCATTGATGATGCAAAGATCATTGCCAGATGCTCAGCAATCTTCCCCCTCGCTTCCCACAGTAGCCTGGGTTAGATTCCGTCCGATCCAGATGATTTATACAATGATGCTTTCCAAAAGTTCCAGCACATGATCTTTCTTAATATATACATTCTCAAGCTTCTCAGTCCACTGCAAGTAATCCTTACAATTGCCAGGATCTTTTTCCATAGTGAATACTGAAATAAAGTAATAATTAAGTACCTCCGGTATTTCCTCCGATTCCAAGTACACTTTTCCATTGCCACACTTGATTGGATTTATTCTCTCACTTCTTATCCTCTTGCTATTCACATACTTGTAGAGTACCTTGGGGTTTTCGTTAATTCTGTGCGCCAAGACCTTCTCATGGCCCTACCAGTTGTCCAAATTTCATTCTGAATCACCCTCCTGCTAGCTGTACGCTCTTCGAGATTCAGATCACTACCTCGTTTTTTTTTGAAACTTTCGTAAGCTCTTCTTTTCTTCTGGGCTAGATTTACAACAAACTTTGTCCACCTCGGATTTTGCATCCTACCATCCTTTCCATGCCTCATTGGACGTACCTACTCAGAACCCTCGCAAATATCCCTTGAGACATGCATATTCACGAGCACAATTGCCGAATCTGTTGTGCTGTCGAATCCGTGAGAATAACACCCAATAATCTCAACACTTGTCCACATGATCCCTGTCCAGACTGGGAAAGGCTGCATCCTGGATTTCCATAGCAAACTCTGAGCTTGGGTCTTCCTGGCGTGTAGGTTAAAGAATCATCTTGAGTGTGTTCCTGCCGGAGGAAATCGATTTCTGCCAATCCACAGAAACAGAGACTAAGCCGTATTTACTTTTAATTGCCCAACATAGCGGTCCGGTCAGACTTCTATGATTTGACTCTGGTAAGCAACAGTGCGGAAGCCAAGTAGCCTGACTGCTCTGCTGGGCTGTCGGAACCGGTTTTTGTTCAGTCCACAAATGTCGTGCTTTAACACAGCTCAGAAGCCGCCTTTACCCCAGCCAGCCTGAACCAGTTGAATCCATGAGCCAACAAGCGGACTCTGAAAATCTCCCCACCCTCACATCCGTGCGCCGGTGTTCCACACAGTTAGAACATAGAAAATAGAACACAGAATAGTACAGCACATTACTGGCCCTTCGGCCCATAATGTCGAGCCGACCCTCAAATCCTGCCTCCCATATAACCCCGCAACTTAAATTCCTCCATATACCTGTCTAGTAGTCTCTTAATCTTCACTAGTTTATCTGCCTGTACCAGTGACTCAGACAGTGCATTCAACGCACCAACCACTCTCTGAGTGAAAGACTTTCCTCGAATATCCCCCTTGAACTTCCCTCCACTTACATTAAAGCCATGTTCTCTTGTACTGAGCAGGGGTGCCCTGGGGAAGAGGCACTGGCTGACCACTCTGTCTATTCCTCTTAATATCTTGTACACCTCTATCATGTCTCCTCTCATCGTCCTTCTCTCCAAGGAGGAAAGCCCTAGCTCCCTTAATCTTTTATCATAATCCATACTCTCTAAACCAGGCAGCATCCTGGTAAATATCCGCTGTACCCTTTCCAATGCTTACACATCCTTCCGAGAGTGAGGCGACCAGAACTAGACACAGTGCTTCCAGTGTGGCCTAACTAGTGTTTTATAGAGCTGCATCAATACATTGCGTCTCTTAAACTCTATCCCTCGATTTATGAAAGCTAACACCACATAAGCTTTCTTAAATACCCTATCTACCTGTGAGGCAACTTTCAGTGATCTGTAGACATGTACCCCCAGATCTCTCTGCTCCCCCACACTATCAAGTATCCTGCCATTTACTTTGTACTCTGCCTTGGATTTTGTCCTTCCAAAGTGTACCACCTCACACTTCTCCGGTTTGAACTCCATCTGCCACTACTCAGCCCACGTCTGCATCCTATCAATGTCTCTCTGCAATCTTCAACAATCCTCTACACTATCTACGACACCACCAACCTTTGTGCCGTCTGTAAACTTGCCAACCCACCCTTATACCCCAACATCCAGGTCGTTAATAAAAATCACGAAAAGTAGACGTCCCAAAACATATCCTTGTGGGACACCACCCGTCACAACCCTCCAATCTGATTGTATTCCCTCCACCACAACTCTCTGCCTTCTGCAGGCAAGCCAATTCTGAATCCCACTAGCCAAACTTCCCTGGATCCCATGCCTTCTGACTTTCTGTCTAAGCCTACCGTGTGGAACCTATTCAAATTCCTTACTAATATCCATGTAAATCACATCCACTGCACTACCCTCATCTACGTGCCTGGTCACCTCCTCAAAAAACTCTATCAGGCTTGTTAGGCAGGATCTGTCCTTCACAAAGCCATGCTGACTGTCCCTGATCAGACCATGGTTCTCTAAATGCCCATAGGTCCTATCTCTAAGAATCTTTCCCGACAGCTTTCCCACCACAGGTGTAAGGCTCACTGGTCTATAATTACCTGGACTATACCTACTACCTTTTTTGAACAAGGGGACAACATTCGCCTGGGGAACATTCCGTCAGGGCCCGGGGACTTATCCGTCCTAATGTATTTTAACAACTCCAACACCTCCTCTCCCTTAATATCAACATGCTCCAGAGCATCAACCTCATTCATATTGTCTTCACCGTCATCAAGTTCCCTCTCAATGGTGAATAGCGAAGAGAAGTATTCATTGAGGATCTCGCTCACTTCCACAGCCTCCAGGCACATCTTCCCACTTTTATCTCTAATCGGCCCTACCTTCATACCTGTCATCCGTTTGTTCTTCACATAATTGAAGAATGCCTTGGGGTTTTCCTTTACCCTACTCGCCAAGACCTTCTCATTCCCCCTTCTTGCTCTTCTCAGTCCTTTCTTAAGCACCTTTCTTGCTACCCTATATTCCTAAATATACCCATCTGAACCTTGCTTCCTAAACCTCACATGCTGCCTTCTTCCACTTGACTTGATTTTCAACCTCACTTGTCACCCATGGTTCCATCACCCTATCATTCTTTATCTTCCTCATTGGGACAACGTTGTCCCTAACATCCTGCAAGAGATCCTTAAACATCGACCACATGTCCAGAGTACATTTCCGTGCAAATACATCATCCCAATTCACACCTGCAAGTTCTAGCCTTACAGCCTCATAATTTGCCCTTCGCCAATTAAAAAAAAATATCCTGTCCTCTCTGATTCTATCCTTTTCCATGATAATGCTAAAGGCCAGGGAGCGGTGATCACTGTTCCCCAGATGCTCACCCACTGACAGATCTGTGACCTGACCCTGTTCGTTACCTAATACTAGATCAAGTATGGCATTCCCTGCTAGTCGGCCTGTCAACATACTGTGACAGGAATCGATCCTGTACACACTTAAAAACCTCAGCCCCATCTAAACCCTTGGAACTAATCAAGCGCCAATCAATATTACGGAAGTAATACCTGTCCCCTCCCCCAGCAGAGATTTCAATTCACCTAAAGTTGCTTGCCTCTGTACGGGAGACAGGTCAGCAACAGTCATCAGAACCGGATTGAAGATCTGTTGATCTCTGTTCAAATGACCAACTTCAGCGTTGGAACATTTAATTAAACTAAAACACGGAGAATCTCTGCGGAAACCAAATGAGAGGCAGCTGTCAATGGACAGATATCACCCTGAGACAGGGACTGAGAGACACTAGTCAGGAAATTACAGATGGATGAGAGAGGAGTTGGTGAGAATTGATTGAAATATAACACAATCAGGGATGACCGCAGAGCTGCAATGGCGAAAATTTCTCGAAGCATTTTGGAAGGCACAGAATGTGCTCACCACAAACAGGAAGAAGGTTACTAAAGGGAAGATGACGCATCCGTGAATAGCAAGACGTCAAAGCCAACATACAAAGCCAAAATGGGAGCATATCATGAAGCAATCATTTCTGGGAAGTTTACAGATCCGGAAGCTTTTAAATACCAACAGAAGACAACTAAAAAGTCATTAAGAAGGTAAAGATAGAATGTGAAATTGAAAATGTTACCCCACTCTCCGAGAGCGGAGAGAGACAGAAGAAAGTAGATTATAGGCTATTTAAGCCATAGTGTTGGAGCCCCTTGTTCAGGGTGTGATTTCAGGGTACTTCGAAGCACATGCTAAAATGCTTTGACCACAGCATCTGCAGAGTATTTTGTTTTTGCTAAAATAGGTCATAGGTAGCATGATTTCTTTAAGGGGGATCGTTGCATGACAAATCTTTTGAAACTCTTGAAGAAATAACACCGAATATAGATAAAGTAAAACAGTTTGATGTTGTGTACTTAGACTTTTAGAAGGCCTATGACAAGGTGCTATACATAGTCTGCTCTCCAAGGTATAATCCCGTGCTATTACAGGAAAGTTCCAAGCATGGAAAAAGCAGTAGCATATTGGCAGGATGCAAACAGTCGGAATAAAGGGAGCCTTTTCTGGTTGGCTGCCGGTGATTAGTAATGTTCCACAGGGGCTGCGTTGGGACACATACGTTTTAGGTAAAATGCCAAAGATGTGGATGACCTTGTCGCAAAGTTGGCAGACAATACGAAGGTAATTGGACGGGCAGATACTTCTGAGGAATTAGTGAGATTATGATAATGGGCGAAGAACGGCAGGTGGAATACAGTTTATGGAAGTGCATTCTCAAACTGTATGGTAGGAGAAATGAAAGGCTCGACTATTTTCTGAATGGAGGGAAATTACAAAGAGCTGAGGCGCAAAGGGATTGGGAGGCCTGTACGCAATTCTCTAAATATCACCTGAAGGGACAGGGGCTGAGATACAGCAGACCTTAGCCGGATTTTCACCTGAGAGACAGGGACCGAGAAAGCAATCATTGGACAGATATCTTCATGATATAAAGGGACGGAGACACCAGTCAGCGGACAGATATGATTCTGATTGACAAGGACTAAGTCACGCGAATCAAGGCGGAGATGTCCTCCTTAAGAGCACAGTCTAAAAGACGCTGTTTGCGCAGGAAAAAAAAAACAACAAAAAGAATTACCACAGAAACTTCTGGCCGCAGCCATAGCACTAGAAGCAATATTGAGCTCAGAACCTTGGTTGAAAATAGACTAATAAGAGATATTCTTTTTCAGAAACCTGACAACATGAATTTCAAAGCCAAGCAGTGGAAACGTCTTCCCTAACCAGTGTTCGAAAACTCTTTGACCTATTTTTGCCAATGAGAGAAACATAACGTTTGATGTAGGTGGCTCAGGAGCTGGCATCAAACGTCAGGAGTAGTAGTTTTACTGGTAATAGTACACTTCCCAGCATGTTTGCAGACAAGCTCGGCTTAACCGGTGCTAAAAAAATAAACACAAAACCAAACTCGTGTTAGAAGGCATCCATGGTGCATATCATCAGGCAGGTAATTTTGTTTACCATTCATGCTGAGTGCAGTACTGCCTGTGCCAAATCTTGCATTCTCACTCAAATATGAACCGCACTGATAGACTTACTCATTGACACAATCATCCCTACCAAGGTGATTTACAGTGACAAAGCAGCTTTCGCGACTTCAGGACAAACTAGTTCCTTTTCTGCAGACAATGAATTACTTTTTGAAACGGAATCACTGTGTTCACGGGTGGAAGGTGGGAACCACTTTACAGAAAGCAAATTTTCTTAATCAGCAGTGAGATATAAAGCGATGAGACACACTTTAATGGTTGTTGAGGTATCAACGTTCGAATAGATACTGGAAACTTTGCAAACCTTTAACGCCCAGTTGAAAACCCTATCATAATAGGAATAAAAAATCGTGAATATTATGCTTTCTCCAACAAGACGATAAATTTGTCGTAGGCTTTGGAGGCTTGCGTGGTCACTGGAGTCAGGACATAGTGCTTTGGCTCTTGGTCGTGACACCCATGCCAAATTGGTCAAAGGGCAGAAGCCATATTACCAGAAACCAGAGGTCCCCTGTCCCTCTAGATTCCGGGGTTCTTCAAGAGACTAATAACACTGAACCGACAGAAGCAAATTGTTCCAGAAACAGAAAGGAGAATTATTTCTGTACCTGTGTACGATTATATTCGTTCGTCTCCTGCTGGGATTTGCATAAATGATTGGAGTGAAACCCAATAGGAATGTATTGGTACGATGAAGTAAGCCTTGAGCACCACCAAAATCCGGACCAAAGATATTTTTTGTTTTAGTTTATGGACCAAGAGGCTTCGCATGATCACTGTACAGTTGAGAAAGAAATGAGGACCCTCAACCTAATTTGGGGCACCATAGACAAGATCACCGAAGACAACATGTGGTACAGGACCTTAATTGCTGTCGTAAAAAACATTAGCGTAACAGAGAGTAATGAACTAACTTAGGTATATGCCTCAATGGTGCCTATCTGTCTACCATTTATCGTACATTTCCCTTTTACATTTGCCGTCACAAGTCGATGTCTCACTATTATCTGGATTAAAACCCATCTCCAATATCTCCGCCCAAGTGAACCATGTTCCGTGGCGTCCATTTGCCAACCTTCATCGCTAATCACAACTCTGCAATTTGTGCACCAACTGCACTCCTAATCATCTGAAGTATATTTTAATGCAAAAGTTTTATATGCAGTACCTTGAAAACGTGTTCATCTTCCTTGAAAGCATTCGTGTTTTATAGTTACAGAACATTGAAACACAATGGATTCAGTTTATTTTTTTTTGAGATTGATCAACAGAAAAAGTATTTTGTCTCAAATTAAAAACAGATTTCTACAAAGTAATCTAAACTAAATACAAATATAAAACGCAAAATACTTGTCTGCACACGTATTTACCCCTTTCAGGTCAGTGTTAAATGCATTCCCCTTTGGCGGCAAGTACAGCTTTGAGTCTACGTGGATAGGTCTGTATCAAATTTGGACATCTGGATAGTGCAATTTTTCCCATTCTTCTTTATTAAACTGCTTAGGCTCTGTCAGATTGTATGCGGATCGTGAGTACACAGCCAATATCAAGTCCAGCCATAAGTTCTCAATTGGCTTGAGGTCTAGACTCTGATCTGTCACTCCGGGACAATATACTAGTTGTTTTTATGCGATCCTGTGTAGCTTTACCTTTATGCATTGGGTCACTGTCTTGCTGTAAAAGAAATATATTGAAGTCTGCTCCGGGGTCCTCGGGCTCCGAACTCCGGGTCCTCCTACTGTCCCTTGTTTTGGTTGGACTAAACCATAAACACCTGATGCTCATCTTGTTGGCTGGGATAATAACTGGCCGTGGAATTGAGTGTGGTGGGGGTGGGGGTCGTCTTGTCAAGCGTCCCTGGCAAGATTCTGATGGAGCAAATGTCCGGCGGAAGGCTGGTACGGACACTTGCCAGCTTTAGGCTGCGTTGGAGAACCATTGCTTCTTTCAGCCTTACTGACCGTAGTCGGAGCAGTCATTGCGGTATGGATTCGGCCGTTTCCCGGGCCAGCTGGGTTGCTGTCAGCCACTCCGAGCTAGGTACGGATCCGGTTGTTTCCGTAGCCAGCCAAGGTTGCTGGCCGTAACGGCTACTCGGAGCAGCCCCAATGCAGAGATGGAAATACCTGCCGTTCTTCGGTGTTTGTCTCTTCCCGTCCTCGCCCCGAGGGGTAAATCGGGCCGTCCTGCCGTTGCCCTGCGGAACAATCTGTCCTGTCTTGTCCTGGCATCTGTGGGGTAAGTCAGTACGCTCTGCCGTTGCCCTGCGGGGGAAACCTGTCATGACTTGTCTTTGCCGCCGTCGGGTAAGTCCGGCCGTTCTGCTGTTAACGGACGGACGGTCCTGCCCCACCCTGGTATGGAGTGAAAGTTGAGTTCCGGGTTGTCGAAGGAGATGTCCTGGCTGTATGTCTATGTTCTGTCCAGTCTCATCTTAGTGTTTTGTAAAAGATGAGTTCCGGCTTGGCGAAGGGGAAGTCCCGGCTCTATGTTTATGTACAGTTCCTAGTCTGCCTCCAAGCCTCCAGCCAAGCCTCGACACCAGCCTCAAGACCCCAAGTCTCTAGCCAAGCCTCGTCACGTCTTCGCCTGGGTTTGGGGGTCCGAGCCCGAGGCAAGACCCAGTTTCTGGGTCCTTGTCCAGTCTCGGGCTCGGAGTTCACCCCAGGCGTCCTGTCCCGTCCTTTAGCTTAGGTGTGCTCTGTTCCTAGCACTGCAGTGTCTGCGTCCTGCATTTGGGTTCTGAAACAACACCCTCGTATGACAAAATATCCAAGGCACAGTTCTCCTGCACACTGCATCATGGATTTAGCTCTATTTTGCTCCATTAATTTTATCTTCTACCTTCAGAAGCTTCCGGAGCCTTCTGAAGTGAGGCATCTTCACAGAGTTATGAGGCATCCCTATGCTTCACAATATGAATGATGTGCGGTTTTTGGCTTACGCCGAACAGCGTTTCGTCTGATGGCCATAGAACTCAGGTTTGGAGTTATTAGACCATAGAACTTTTTTTTTCCAGCTGACTTCATAGTTTTCCACATTCGTTGTGGCAAACTCTGGCCGAGATTGCATGTGAGCTTCTTCCCAACAATGGGGTTCTCTTTGCCATTCTCTCATAAACTGCGACTGGTGAAGCTTTCGAGTAACAGTTGTTGTATGCGCAGTCTGTTCCATTTAAGCCACTGAACCTTGTAAATCCTCCAGAGCTGGCATAGGTCTCTTGGTGGCCAACCTCACTTGTTTTCTTCCTGCGCGGTCACTCAGATTTTGAGGACAGCCCTATCTAGGCAGATTTACAACTATGTGATATTCTTTTCTTTTCTGTTGATTGGCTTAATTTATTGACTTTTAAATTTTCTTGTATCCATTGCATAACTTTAAGTGGAGTTAATTGGGATTTTTTTTTTAGTTCGCGTAGTGTAGCTTCTGCCAGGACGATCTCTCACCAATAGTTGAACTTTCGGAATACAGTTGTAATTATAACACAATGAATTGAAACACCGTTACTGCACGTGACCTCAATTTAAATAATTATGTTAATTCTAATTATGTGGTGATTATTTCATTCTCCGTTCCTTTTGTCTGAATCATCATGTTCATTTGCGCAGCAAAGTCCAGCGGGGCACACAATGTGAACAATCTACGGTTATTGGTAGGTGGACAAACCAGGTAAGTTTGCAGAAGCGCATGGAATTGCGGATAGCATCGTTTACATGTGATCGCTCTGTTGTCGGCATATCCGGTCCAGTGTTGAGAAGCAGGCATATTGTCATGAAGCGATGGCACGAACAGATAACAGTTAAATGAGATTATGTTTACATAAATCATTTAGAAGTAGGAAGTTTGGCGATCAACCAGGAGTGTACAGTCGTCATAGAATCCAGAGATACACAATGCATGGGCTAATGAATCTGGAGGTACCAGGAGCCGTGATATATTTTAACTGTTGGCCGAAGTGGAGGGCCTTAATTACATGGAGAGGTTGAAAAGGCTGGATTTATCTTCACTGCAGCTTTGGAAGTTAAATCTAACTTCGGAAAAAGTTTATAAAATTTGAGCAGTATAGAATCAGCCAAAGTCTGTATTCCACCCTAATTAGTTAAGAACCAGAGGGCACATGCTTATGGTGATACGGAAGAAATTAAGGAATACTTCATCGTTATTATTCCACACTCATGGTTGTGGGTATCTGCAAGGATCTATTAGATAAGCTAGTGAGGTTGATGGAGTGCGCTGGTTGAAAGGTAATTCGAACTAAGGTGCAATATCATTAGACAGCAGTTCACATTTTCTCAGTACGTTTATGGTGTGATAATGCTGGCAATCCTGACCTATGGGGCATGCATTACTTCGCTGCATTTAGGAATTGGTAGATTATTTTACTGACGATCATTTGTTCGTGTTCTTACTCCATAACTGTATTGATTCACTCAGTGATTAGCAACCTTTCTTTTACTTTATTGCTAATTTTATCCGTGTTTACCCCCTCTCCGCCCACCTATGTATGGCTCAAAGTTTTTTTTTTGCCTCGTTCCATCTTCAGACTCTGTCTCCTTGAAAGTTTCTGTTAAGTAACATTTCTCTCTTGCCGTCGATACAGTCTGACGTGGGTATTTCCAGATGTATCTCTGTATTCCCAGCCCTTGAGTTTTTTTTAAAAAAATCTTTTATAACAATTTCTTCCTTCCACGGGGAGATAATAATATAAACATTAAATTCCATCGACAGCGCCTCATGGCCGTAACAGTCTAAAATTTAACACATGGTGTACAGCTCAGTACATAGGATATTGAATAATACAGGCAGAACCAGTTAAACCCAACCCATGGCTGTGCCAATCTTAATGTTATTTTTAAGCAGCATATCTACCTACAATTCCCCCTTTCGGTGGATGAAGAAATGCCTATTATCTTTTCTCTTACAAGTTACGATTTTATGTATTTCCAGATATTCTCCTCACGTTCCAGGCGCTTTCTACACCTCATCCCTTTACTGGCTAGTGGAGCCCATTTGGTATGCTCCATCTCATCTTAAATCTATGCTGCCGAGGATTTCACAGGTTCCTTTTTGGCATTGAGACACAGAATAACTTCCTTATCATCGTTTCATAATGTATATTCTCTATCAGGGTGGGCGTGAGCCGCCAGTGCTCACGATAAATGAATCCTACTTTTTTAAGTTCCCCTCATACATCATGCTGTCTTATGCAGGTAAAGTATATGTGACCCTCTTCTGCGCCATATCAGAATCCACACATCCTTCCTAACAAATTGCAAAGAAAACAGTTTACAAGATGCAAAATGCGGCGAAGCAAGTATTGCATATAGCTGGACCATTACTAGCCAACATTTATACTCAATTACCCGAAAAATATCCGTATATTTATTGTACGCTTCCTTTAGCACCACGTCCCGTGGACCAAAACATTGTCAGAGGATTTGAGGGCTTTCGTGCCTAAATGCTACGGAGGCTACTGTGCTTTGATTGTTGTGTGGGTCCTCCTTGGCATCCACATCAAGCCTCGAGGCAACTCTGAGTAGTCCACCTGTCCTCGAGGTTCGGGCGTTCAGCTCAGAACTTGCAGCCTAGAATAGATTTTTAAAAATGTCCCGCATATGAAGTGACACATTGTAGAAATTGTTGGTAAAGTCTCTGGGGTGCTCCGGGGTTTTCATCAAAATTTACAAAGATCTGGAGTTGAGAAGCGCGCAGCTTTAAGTTCATTGGCATACATATAACTGAGGATCTCACGCCGTCTGCGCATCAATGATAAGTGGTGAAAAATTTAAAACAGTGTTTCTTTTACCTCAAACGGTTGAAGAAATTAGCTGTGGGTCCACATACCCTAACGACTTTCTGCAAGGGCATAATTGAAGATAGGCTGGTTGATGGCGTAGTGGCAACAGAGTTTGAATTTGGACCGAAAGTTCCTGAGTTCGAATGCAGCCGACTATCGACGCTGGGTTGAGCTTCGACCTAGCAACTCTACCTAGTCCTAGATTATCCATTCGGAATCTGATTCATATGTCCTAGTGTAAAGGCTGGCGTAAGCGCCCGAAGAGCCCAATTTAGATAGATTTCTTAGGTAGCATCTGGGTGAAGGCCAGACACCTGACGAAATATATAAGTGACCCGCATCCCCAACAAATCTTGTCTACGAGCTGCCGTGTGACGTCATCCTCTGAAAGTTTCGGTTGAGCCATTCAGCACATCATCTCTTACAACATGCTTTCCCTTGAGTGGAAGCCTGAAACTGTCCAGAAGGATAGTTACCGAGCTCTGGCGATGTCTCTTGCCCTTTCCCTCAGCGCTCTAAGTGCAGGAGTTTTCGGTGGGTTTTTGTCCCGGTGCAGTCCTAGTCTCTCTCACTGTGTCTCCCGCACAGTAATATGTGCCCGTGTCGTCCAGTATCAGGTCGTTCATTTGCAGATAAAAATTGCTGCCGCCCTTTGAAGCGGTGAACCGTTTCTCGATTCCTGGCGCGTAATACTTATTCCTTTCATTATAATAACGTACCAACATTTGCAGCCCTTTCCCGGAGACCTGTTTCACCCAGGACATGTAGTAGCTGTTGATATCGAAACCACTGGTTGCACAGGAAAGTCTGTGTGATACTCCGGGCTCTACCACGGCCGAGTCGGGTTGTTTCAGCAGGATGTCGGACCGCACGTCTGGCAAGAAATAATAAGCAGAAATTAATAAAATGTCCCGGCGGCATAGGCGCCAAAGGCTCCGAAAAGCTGCCTGTCCCAGTTGTGCAACAGACCGCGGGCAACATACCTGCAATACAGGACAAGAGAAGACAGATGTAAAGAACGACACCCATCGTTCTGAGTACTGAGTCCGACTTAAACACTATGGCGATCGGTGTATCAGCTCAGCCTGGAATTAACTTTAATCGAAGTGAGTTCTGATTAAATACAGACATTTACTACGAGTGAGAGAGGGTGTCGCTGCTGAACAGACTCTTACCAACTGAAACCGGAGAGGCTGCTTCCTGTCCCCTCCCCCAGCAGAGATTTCAATTCCCCTAAAGATGTTTGCATCTGTATAGGAGACAGGTCAGCAGCTGTGACCGGAACCGGATTGAGGATCTTTCGCTTTCTGTTCAAATGATCAACTGCAGCCTTGGAAAATTTGTTTCATCTGAAATTCAGATAATCTCTGCCGAAACGAAATGAGAGGCACCAGCCTGTGGACAGATATCACCCTGAGACAGGGACTGAGAGACACTGGCCTGGAAATTGCAGATGGGTGAGAGAGGAGTTGGCGAAAATTGATTGGAATATGACCCAATCAGGGATGACCATAGAGCTGCATTGGCTAAAATTTCTGGAAGCATTTCGGAAGACACAGAACGTCCACACCACTAACAAGAATAAGCTTGCTAATGGCAACATGACTCAACCGTGAATAACAAGAACTTACAACCAACATATAAGTCAAAATGGGAGCATATCAATGAGCAATCATTTATGGGAATTTTGCAGATTTGGAAGCTTTTGAATACCATCAGAAGACAAATAAAAAGTCATTAAAAGGTAAAAATGGAATACAAAATTGAAAATGTCACCCCACTCTCCGAGAGCGCAGAGTGACAGAAGAAAGTAGATTATAGGCCACGTAGATCAAAATGTTGGAGCCCGTTGTTCGGGCTGTGATTTCAGGGTACTCGGAAGCAAATGCTAAAATGCTTTGACCCCAATATCTGCAGAATACTTTGTGTTTGCTAAAATAAGTCATAGGTAGCATGATTTCTTTTAGGGCATCCTTTCATGAGAAATCGGTTGTTATTCTTGAAGAAATAACACCAAGGATAGAGAAAGTAAAACAGTTTTATGTTGTTTACTTAGAATATTAGAATGCCTATGACAAGGTGCTATACATATAACTAAATAACGAAAAAAACAATTACAGCATGGAAACAGGCCATTTCGTCCCTTCTAGTCCGTGCCGACGCTTACACTCACCTAGTCCCACTAGTCCCTCTGTCATTTCTACTGGAATCTCATTCCACACAGCTACCACTCTGAGTAAAGCAATTCCCCCTCGTGTTACCCTTAAACGTTTGCCTCCTACCTCTCAAATCATGTCCTCTTGTTTGAATCTTCCCTACTCTCAATGGGAAAAGCCTATCCATGTCAACTCGATCTATTCCGGTCATTATTTTAAATTCCCCTATCAAGTTCCCCCTCAACCTTTTACGCTCCAAAGAATAAAGACCTAACTTGTTCAGCCTTTCCCTGTAACTTAGGTGCGGAAACCCAGTTACATAGTCTGCTTACCAAGTTGCAATCCCGTGCTATTACAGGAACGGTTCAAGCATGGAGAAAGCAGAAGCATGTTGGCAGGAGGCAAACTGTCGGAATAAAGGGAGATGTGTCTGGTTGGCTGACGGTGATTAGTAGTGTTTCGCAGGGGCTGTCTTGGGATCGATACTTTTAGGTAAAATTCCAATGACGTGGATGACTTGGTTGCAAAGTTGGCAGTCGATACGAAGGGAAGTGGTTTGGGGCAGGTACTTCTGAGGAGATTTGTGAGATTATAATAATGAAAAAAAGAACGGCAGGTGGAATACAGTGTCAAAACGTGCATTCTCAAGCACTATGAGAGGAGGAATGAAATGCTTGACTATTTTCTGAATGGAGGGAAAATACAAAGAGCTGAGGCGCAATGGGATTGGGAGACCTGTACGCGATTCTCTAAAAGTTGCTTCGCAAGTTGAGTCTTTGATGAGGAACCAAATTGCGTTTGTTGCATTATTTTCAAGGGGACTAGAACATAAAAGCAAGAATGTTATTTTGAGGGTTTATAAAACATTGATAAAGCCATACCTGGAGTAACGTAATCCCCCTTATTTTCGGTTGATTGTGCTGAAGCTGGAGGGGGCTCGGAGCAGATTCATGAAAATGATACCAGGATTGAAAGGCGTGTCATATGGAGAGCTTTGGTTGACTGTCGGACTCTATTCACTGGAATTGAGAAGAATGTGGAGTGACCTCATTGAAACCTGCTGAATGGTGGTGGGTCATGACAGCATAGATGTAAAGACAATGTTACCTTTGGTGGGAATGTCTAAAGCCAGCGGGGACAGCCTCAGATTGGCATCATTTTGGACGGAGATGAAGAGGATTTAGCTGAGAGTTGTGAGTCTGTGGAATTCGTTACTCCAGGCAACTGTTGAGTCCACGTCTTTTTATATTTAAGGAAGAACTACATCGATTCTGGATTGGTAAGGAGATGAAGGGACATAGGGGGAAGGCCGTCGTTGGGAGCAGAGAGGAAAATAGATAGACGATGATGAAATGGCGGGGAAGACTCAATGAGTTAAATGAGTTAATTATGTTACTTTATCTTATGGTCAGCAGCTAAATACAACCCGAAGGGACAGCGGCTGAGATACAACAGTTCTTATTCGGATGTTCACCTGAGAGGCAAGGTACTGAGAACGCAACCATTGAACAGATATCTCCCTGATATAAAGGGATGGAGACACCAGTTAGCGTACAGATATCCTTCAGATTGACAGGAACTAAGGCACAAGACTAAAGACGGAGATGTCCTCCTTAAGAACACAGTGTAAAAGACAGCGCTCTGCGCTAGAGAAAACAAAACAACAACAAAAAGAATTACCACAGAATCCTCTGGCCGCACGCATAGCACTAGAAGCAATATTGAGCACACGGCCCAGGTTGAAAATAGACCAATAAGTGATGTTCCTTTCTAGAAACTTGACAGCATGAATTTGAACGCCAAGCACTGGGCACGTCTTCCATAACCAGTGTTCGAAAACTCTTTGACCTATTTTTACCAATGAGAGAAACATGACGTTTGCTGTACGTAGCTCAGGAGCTGGCATGAAATAATCAGGTGAAATCGTTGTTGCTGGTAATCACGCAAATCCCAGTGTGCTTGCAGAGAAGCTCGGCTTAACCAGTGCTGGAAAAAGGAACACAAAACAAAACTCGTGTTAGAAGGCATCCACTGTGCACATCATCAAGGCAGGTAATTCTGTTTACCCTTCCTGCTGAGGAAAGTACTGCCTGTGCCAAATCTTGCATTCTCACTCAGATATGAACCGCGCTGATAGACTTACTAATTAAACCAGCACTCATCCCTACCAAGGAGATTTGCAGTGACTCAGCAGCTTTCATGACTTCACGACAAACTAGATCCGTTTCTGCAGACAATAAATTACTTTTTGAAACAGAATCACTGTAGTCAAGGTTTGAAGGCGGTACGCACATTACATAAAGCAAATTCTCTTAATCAGCAGTGAAATATAAAGCGTTTGGACACACTGTAATGGTTGTTGAAGTATCAACGTTCGAACAGATAGTGGAAAACTTTGCAAACCTTTAACGCCCTGTTCACAAACCCATCATGACATGAATCAAAATGGTGATTATTTTGCGGTCCTCCAACAGGACGATAAATTTGTCGTAGGCTTTGGAGGCTTAGGTGTTGGCTGGAGTCAAGACATAGTGCTTTGTCTCTTGGACGAGAAACCTGTGCCACATTTGTCAAAGGTTAGAAACCACATCAGGGGTGTCTCCTGACCCTTTAGATTCCGGGGTTCTTCAAGAGACTAAGAAACGTGAACAGAGAAAAGCAAATTGTTCTAGAAACAGAGAGGAGGATTATTTCGATACCTGTGTACGATTATATTCGTTCGTGTCCTGCTGGGATTTCATAAATGGTTGTAGTGAAACCCGATAGGAAGCTACTGGTACGACGAAGGAGGCCTTGAACACCACCAAAATCCAGACCAAAGATGTTTTCATTTTAGTTAATGTACCAGGAGGATTCCCATGATCGATGAACAGTTGAGAGAGAACTGAGGACCCTCAAACTCATTTGGGGGACCGTAGATCAGATTGCGGAAGACAGAATGTGGTAGGGGATCTTAATTGCTGTCCTAAACGACATCAGCATAACAGAGAGTAATGAGCACACGACAAACTCCATTGAGAAACGTCTATGCCTCAGTGGCGCCTTTGTGTCTACCCTTTATCGCGCATTTTCCTTTTATATTTGCCGTCACAAGTCGATGCCTCCTATTATCCGGATTAAAACTCATCTCCAATATCTCCGCCCAAGTGATCTATTTTCCGTGGAGTTCATTTGACAACCTTCATCGCTAACCATAACTCTGCAATTTGTGCACCAACTGCACTCCTAATCATCTAAAGTATATTTTAATGCAAAGGTTTTATGTACAGTACCTCTAAAACGTATTCATCCTCCTTGGTAGCATTCGTGTTTTATAGTTTTAGAACATTGAATCACAATGGATTTAGTTTAATATTTTTGAGAATGATCAACAGAAAAAGTCTTTTGTCTCAAATTAAAAACAGATTTCTACGAAGTGTTTTAAGTTAAATACAACTCTAAAACACAAAATACTTTTCTGCATATGTATTTACCCCTTTCAGGTCAGTGTTAAATCCATGCATCTTTGGCGTCAAGTACAGCTTTGAGTCTGTATCAGCTCCTCTTTACAAAACTGCTTAAGCTCTGTCAGATTGTCTGTGGGTCGTGAGTACACAGCCATTATCAAGCCCAGCCATACGTTCTCAATTGGATTGATGTCTAGGCTCCGATCTGGCCACTCCGTGACATTATCCTTGTTGTTTTTATACGATTCTATGTAGCTTTACCTTTATGCTTTGGGTCATTGTCTTACTGCAAAATGAATATCCAAGGCACACTTGTACACTGCATCAGGGATTTAGCTCTATTTTGCTCCATTAATTTTATCTGCTTCCTTCGGAAGCTTCCGGAGCCTTCTGAAGTGCAGCATCCTCACAGCATTGTGCGCCACCTGTATGCTACACAGTATGAATGATGTGCGGTTTTTGGCTTCCGCCGAACATAGCGTTTCGTCAGATAGTCATAGAACACAAGTTTGGTTTCAATAGACAATTGAACTTTACTTTCCAACTGAATCTATAGTTTCCCACATTCGTTGTGGCAAACTTTAGCCGAGATTGCATGTGAGTTTCTTTCCAACAATGGGGTTCTCTTTGCCATTCTCTCATAAAGTGCGACTGGTGAAGCTTTCGAGTAACAGTTGTTGTATGCGCAGCCTGTTCCATTTCAGACACTGATTATTGTGAATCCTCCAGAGCTGGCATAGGTCTCTTGGTGGCCAACCTCACTTGTTTTCTTCCTGCGCGGTCACTCAGATTTTGAGGACAGTCCGATCTAGGCAGATTTACAGCTATGTGATATTCTTTTCTTTTCTGTTGATTGGCTTAATTTATTGAGATTTAAATTTTCTTGTATCCATCGCATAACTTTAAGTGGAGTTACGTAGGATTTTTTTTTAGTCTACGCAGTATAGTTTCTGCCAGGACGATTTCTCACCAATAGTTGGACTTCCGGAATACAGGTGTAATTATAACACAATCAATTGAAACACCGTTACTGCACGTGACTACAATTTTGCTAATTATGTGAATTCTAATTATGTGGTGATTATTTCAATCTCCGTTCCTTTTGTCTGAATCATCATGTTGATTTGCGCAGCAAAGTCCAGCGGGGCCCACAATGTGAACAATCAACGGTTATAGTTTGGTGGACAAAACAGGTAAGTTTGCAGAAGCGCATGGAATTGCGGATAGCATCGTGTACATGTGTTCGCTCTTTTGTCGGCATATCCGGTCCAGTGTTGAGAAGCAGGCATATTGTCATGAAGCGATGGCACGAACAGCTAACATTTAGATGTGGTTATGTTTACATAGATCATTTAGAAGTAGGAGGTTGGGCGATCGACCAGGAGTGTAGAGTCGTCATAGAATCTAGAGATACACAATGCATGGGGTAATGAATCTGAAGCTACCAGGAGCCGTGATATATTTCAGCTGTTGGCCGAAGTGGAGAGCCTTAATTTCATGGAGAGGTTGAATAGGCTGGATTTATTTTCACTGCTGCTTTGGAAGTTAAATATAATTCAGAAAATATTATGAAATTTAGAACTGTATAGATACAGCCGAAGTCTATATACCACCCTATGTAGTTAAGAACCAGAGGGCACACACTAATGGCGATACGGAAGAAACTAAGGAATACGTTATCGTTATTACCCAACACTCAGGGTCGTGGGTATCTGCAAGGATCTATTAGGTAAGCTAGTGAGGCTGATGCAGTGCTCTGGTTGAAAGGTAATTCGAACTAAGGTGCAATATCACTAGTCAGTACTTCACATTTTATCAGTACGTTTATGGTGTGATAATGCTGGCAATCCTGACCTATGGGGCATGCATTCCTTCTCTGCATTTAGGAATTGGTAGGTTATTTTACTGGCAATCATTTGTTCGTGTTCTTACTCCATAACTGTACTGATTCACTCAGTGATTAGCAACCTTTCTTTTACATGTTATTGCTAATTTTAGCCGTGTTTACCCCCCTCTCTGCCCACCCATTTATTGCATAAAGTTTCTTTTGTCTCGTTCCATCTTCAAACTCTGTCCCCTTGAACAGAAACGTTAATTAACATTTCTCTCTTGCCATTGATACTGCCTGACGGGGGTATTTCCAGATTCATTTTTTTGTATCCCCAGCACATGCATTTTTTTATATATTGTATGAAAAGTGTTTGCTGCCAAGGGGAGATAATAATATAAACATATACTTCCATGAACAACTCCTCGATGGCTTAACAGTCTAAAATTTAACACATGGTGGGGCAGATCAGTACATAGGATTTGGAAGAGTAGAGGCAGAACCAGTTCAACCTACTCCATGTCTGTGATGATATATTTAAGCAGCATATCTACCTGCAACTCCCCCATTCGGTGGATGAAGAAATGTCTATTAACTTTTCTCTTACAAGTTGCCATTTTATGTATTTCCAGATATCCTCCTCACGTTCCAGGCGCTTTCCACTCCTCATTCCTTTACTGGTTAGTGGAGACCCTTTGGTATGCTACCTCTCATCTAAAATCTATATTGCCGAGGATTTCACGGTTTCATTTTAGGCATTGAGACACCGATTATCTTCCTTACCATCGTTTCACGAGCTATATATTCTATCAGGTTGGTCGTCTGTCTCTAGTGCTCAAGATAAAGGAATCCTACTTTGTCTAATCTCCCCTCATAGATTATGCAGTATTATGCAGGTGAAGTATACGTGATCCTCGTCTGCGCCATATCCGAAGCCACACTTCCTCCCTAACAAATGACGATGAAAACAATTTGCAAGATGCAAAATGCGGCGGAGCATGTATTGCATACAGCTGAAACATTACTTGCCAACGTTTACACATAATTACACGAAAAATAACGAGATGTACATTGTACGCTTCCTTTAGCAGCACCTCCCGAGGACCGAAACCTTGTCAGAAGTTTTGAAGGTTTTCGTGCCTAAATGATACGGAGGGTCTTGTGCTTTGATTCTTGTGCAGATCCTCCTTGGCAACAAGTCAAACCGAGAGGCATCTCTGAGTGTTGCTCCTGTCCTCCAGGTTCGGGCGTCCAGCTCAGAAAGAACAGCCGAGAATAGGTAAAAAAAAAACAATTGTCTCCCATATGAAGGGACACATTGTAGAAATTGTGGACAAAAGTCTCTGCAATGCTCTGGTGTTTTAGAGAAAAAAATGTTTTCATCAAAATTTAGTGAATCTGGGGTTGAGAGGCGCGCAGCTTTAAGTTCCTTGGCATAAATATAACCGAGGATCTCACGTGATCTGTACATCAAGGATGGGTGTTGAAAAATGGACGACAGTGCCACTTTTACCTCAAACCGTTGAAGAAGTTGGCTATGGGTCCACAAATCCTGAACACTTTCTCCAAGTGCACAGTTGAATATAGGTTGGTTGGTGGCGGAGTGGTGGAGTGGCATCAGCGCTGGACTTCGTACTTCGGAACTCCCAAGTTCGGATCCAGCCGACTATCGGTGTTGAGTTGAGCATCGACCTCGCAACTCGGCCACGTAAATATAAGAAAGCCTGCTAAAAAAAAATATATACCGTCCCGATGACTCCTCTCGGAGATAAGGGCTTTATTCCTCTTTCACAAGTGAAATCTGTGGGTAGAACTTTCCTTGTATTCAGGAAATTCAGGAAAAAAAGGTGTTCAAAGTTCACTAGTCACCTTAACCGCAAATTGTTCCAGCTGCTACCATTATGAAAATGGTACCCACAGCATAAAAACCAACAGCAAGAAGCTCCAGTTCAGCTTCTTTCATCAGGCCATCAGATTGGTAAATTCACGCTGAGACAATTGCATTTAAGAAACATAGAAACATAATAAAAAACATACAGCACCCTACTGGACCTTCGGCTCACAAAGCTGTGCTGAGCAGAGCTCCGTGGGCTTAACCTATCGTCGTCATCGTTAAGTCGCATATGGAATTTCTAGTTGACGATTTCGCTCCACGCCTCTCTGTCCAGGCACTTAATCAGAATCAGAATCAGAATCAGAATCAGACTTTAATCGCCAAGTACCTATGCACATATAAGGAATTTACTTCCGGCAGATGTTGTCTCTCTGCTCATAACAATAATAATGATAAATATAAATGAAAATATAGGTTATACATATAGGGAGTGCAATCCAAGTAATAGTTAGCCGACAGATAACCGGCAGTTAACTGTTCAGCAAAGTGACCGCAGTAGGGAAAATGCTTCTCCAGTGCCTATTAGTCTTAGTCTGGAGGGATCTGAAGCGCCTACCAGGCGGAAGCAGATCAAACAGTCCATGCGCAGGATGGGAGGAGTCCTTTATGATGTTCCCCGCCCTCTTCTTCAACCTGGAAGAGTACAGGTCCACAATAGAGGGCAGGCAGGCTCCAATGATGCGCTCGACAGTCCTCACTGTGCGCTGTAGTCTGGTTCTACCCTGCTTGGTGGCGGCTCCAACCCACACAATGATGGAGGTGCACAGGACAGACTCAATGACTGCAGTGTAGAACTGCAGCAGCAATTCCTGAGGCAGACCGTATTTCCTCAAGAGCCGCTGGAAATACATCCGCTGCTGGACTTCCTTCAGGATGGAGCTGATGTTCTGCTCCCACTTCAGATCCTGAGAGATGGTGGTTCCCAGGAACCTGAAGTTCTCCACGGTGGACACAGGGCTGCTGAGGACTGTGAGGGGAGACATAGCGGGGGAATGTCTCCAGAAATCCACTATCATCTCCTTTGTCTTGAGCGTGTTCAGCTCCAGATTGTTCCGACTGCACCAGAGCGCCAGTTGGTCCACCTGCTGTCGATATGCAGACTCATCACTAGTCTGGATGAGTCCGATGACGGTAGTGTCGTCTGCAAACTTCAAAAGCTTCACTTAGGGGTTGGAAGAGGTGCAGTCATTGGTGTAGAGGGAGAACAGCAGTGGAGAGAGGAAACACCCCTGGGGAGCGCCGGTGTTGGTGATTCGAATATCCGAGGGGACCTGTCCCACCCTTACCTGCTGACTTCTGTTGGTCAGGAAGCTGTAAATCCAATCGCAGAGGTCAGGTGGCACAGCAAGGTGAGACAATTTGGAGCAGAGGATATGAGGGACGATGGTGTTAAACGCCGAACTGAAATCCACAAACAGCATCCGAGCATAAGTCCCAGGACGATCCAGATGTTGCAGGATATAGTGCAGTCCCAGGTTGACTGCATCGTCTACTGACCTATTTGCCCGGTAGGCAAACTGCAGGGGATACAGCAGGCTGCTGGTGAGGGTCTTCAGATGGTTCAACACCAAGCGTTCAAAGGATTTCATGACTACGGATGTCAGTGCGACAGGTCTGTAGTCGTTCAGTCCTGTGATGGTGGGTTTCTTGGGGACCGGGATGATATTAGAGCGCTTGACGCAAGTCCGAACCTCACTCAGCTCCAGAGATCTGTTAAAGAGCTGACGTTAAATTAACGTTAAATAGCTGTTTTTTTAATCCTTTATTGAGACTGGGGTATTGTCAAATCATGTACTTGGCAGGTTACAGCAGTGATTTACCTTTGCCTTCTGCCGGGTGAGTTTAAATAGATCACCACCTCTCTCCTTAGTAGATCATCTGCTTGCAACGCAACCATTGTCTTCCAAGGTCGCAGCTCTGCTGCTTTCCCCACAGATTTTCAGCTGGGTCTGCCGTGGCCATCGTTTGTGAGACGAAGGAAGCCTTGAACACCTCCAAAATCAGGACCAGAATTTTTTTTTTTTTTAGAGTTTATAAATCTGGATGCTCTGGATGACCGCCGTACCGTAGAGAGAGAAATGAAGTCCCAGAAACTCATTTAGGGCACAATTGATAAGATGGCCAAACACAGACAGATGCAAGGGAACTTCACTGCTGTGCTACACGACATTAGTGTAACAGACAGTAATTATCTAACCGTACCAAACGACATATCCGATGGAGAAACGTCCATGCCTCAATGTTGCCGATGTGTCTACCATTTATCGTAGATTTCCCATTTGCATTTGCTGTCATAAGTCGATGCCTTACTCTTATCCGGATTAAATATGATCTCGAATATCTGGACTCAAGTGATCCTTGTTCAGTGGAGTCCATTTGACCACCTTCAGCGTTAATCACATCTCTGCATTTGTGTGCCAGCTGCATTCCAAATCATCTACCGTATAGCTTAATGAAAAGCTTTTTTTTTCATATACAGTGCATATGAAATGTATACATTCTCCTTGGAAACATTCGTGTTTTATAGTTTCAGAACATTGAATCACATTGGATTTAGATTAGCTTCTCTGAGACTGAACAAAAGAAATGTCTCTTTAAATTATGAACAGATCTTTATCAAGTGATCTAAAGTAAAAATAAATAAAAACACAAAGCTAATTGTTCGCATACGCATTTAGCCCCTTTAGGGCAGTGTTTAATGCATACAGATTTGGCGGCAATTACATCTTTCGACATATGGACGATGCAATTTTTCCGCATTCTTCTTTACAAAATTGCTTAAACTCTGTCAGATTGTATGGGGATCGTGAGTACACAGCCATTATCAAGTCCAGCCATAAGTTCTGAATTGGATTGAGGTCTAGTTTCTGACCTGGCGACTCCAGGAAATTAACTTTGTTGCTTTTATGCGATCCTGTCTAGCTCTGTCTTTATGTTTTGGGTCATTGTCTTGCTCGGAAACAAATCTCCAAGGCACAGTTTTCTTGCACACTACATCAGGTATTTCGCTCTATTTTGCTCCATTAATTTTACCTTTTGAAATCATAAGCTTCCACGGCCTTCTGAAGTGAAGCATCCTGACAGCATGGTGAGCCACCATGAGCTTCACGGTAGGGGTGATGTGCTGTGTATGGCTTACGCCGAGCATAACATTTCGTCTGATGGCCATAGAACTCAAGTTTGGATTCATTACACCATAGAACTTTTTTCAGCTGACGTCATAGTTTCCCGCATTCGTTGTGGCAAACTATAGCCGAGATTGCATGTAAGTTTCTAGTCAACAATGGGTTTCCCTGTGACATTCTCTCATAAAGCTGCGTATGGTGAAACATCCGAGCAACAGTTGTTGTATGTGCAATCTGGTCCATTTCTGCCACTGAAACTTGTAACTCCTTCAGAGTTGACATAGGTCTCTTGGTGACCACGTCACTAATTTCTCTTCATATGCTGTTACTCAGATTTTGAGGATAGATGGTCTAGGAAGATTTACAGTTATGCCAAATTCTTTTTATTTTCCGATTATTGACTTAATTCATTAACTTGGAAATATTCTTGTATTGAACTCATGACTTGTGCTTTTCACTCACCTTTACGTGGAGTTACTTAGGGTGTTTTTTGTCTACATGATACAGTCTGTTGCAGGACACTGTCCCACCAGAAGTTGGACCTTCCAAATACAGGTGCAATTTTAATACAATCATTTGAAACACCTTGACTGCAAACAGGACGCCAAAAAAAGATCTCCAATTAACTAATTATGTGAATTCTATACAAATTGGCTGCGCCTGTGATGATTTGGTGAGACATATTGGGGAGAAGTGGTGGTGGTGATGAATATATAAATAATCATTCTTCTTTGCTTTATATTTATATTTAATTTAGGTCATTTTGTAGCTCTCTTTTCATTTTGACACAAAAGGGTTTTGTTCTGTTAATTAGTTTCAAAAATCCAAATTAAATCCACTGTGAATCAATGTTAGATCATATGCCTATAAGGCCTAGCCGCGGAACTAGGCCATTTGGCTCATAGAGGCTGCTCTGCCATTAAATCAAGGCTGATCCGTTACCCTACTCCTGAGCCAAAATTCCCCATCCTACCCCCCGAAACTTTCGATGCCGTGTCTAATCAATAACCTTTCAGGCTCTGCTTTAAATGCAAGCAAACACCCGGCGTGCACAGCTGCCAATGGTAATAAATTCAAGCAATTCAGCATCCTCTTGCTGAACAAATTTCAGTGCATTTCTGTTTTAAAATTACTGGTTTGTATCCTCAGATTGTGTTCTCTTGTTTCCTAAACACTACCTGACTCTCCAGCAATCTTCGTATTATCTGCAAACTTGGCAACAAAGCCATCTTAATCATTGATATACAACATAAAATGTTGTGGGGCACCCGCCACGCTCACTATATGAAATAGTAGGACAAGGTGTATTATTCTTGTTTAAAGCAATCGGGCTCTTGCTGAACCTACTGGCTTCCATTGGTGCTACAAACTTCTGCAGATCCTATGATTTCTTTCCTGGGAATAAAATTTATTTAGCGACGGAGTCGTGCAGTTTATAACATTGTTATCCTATAGTATCTACAACTGGCTTTCGTTCACGAAGCGATAGCACGAGCAGCTAATATATGGATGACGTTATGTTTACATATGTCATTGAGAAGTTGGAAGTAAGGCGAGCGATCAGGAATGTACGGTCATCATAGATATACAAAGAGTGGGCTAATTGCTCTGGAAATACAAGGAGCCGACAACGTATTTCAAATGTTGTCCGAAGTGTGGAGATTAAATTACATGGAGAGGCAGAATAGTCTGGCTTTATTTACACTGGAGCTTTGAAATTTAAATCTAACTTCGGAAACGTTTATAAAACTTTGAGCCGTATAGATACGGCCAAAGTCTGCATCCCACCCGACGTAGCTAAGATCCAGGGGGCAAAAGTTTACGGTGATATGGACGAAAGTAAGGAATATGGTAGCGTTATTATTCCACACTCGTAGTTGTGGGTATCTGTAAAGATCTATTAGATAAGGCAGTGAGGCAGAAATAATGTGTTGCTTGAAAGGCATATCGAACTGAGTTGCAATGTCACTAATCAGCACTTCCCATTCTCTCACTACGTTTAAAGTTCTGCTAATGCTTTCAATAATGGCCATTCGGGCATGCATTCCTTCTCTGCATTTAGGAATTGGTAGATTATTTTACTGACGATCATTTGTTCGTGTTCTTACTATCGAACTCCACTGATCCATTCAGTGATTAGACAACCTTTGTTTTACATATTATTGCTAACTTTAGCCGCGTTTGCCCCTCAACGCTCAATCATTTTTGGCACAAAGTTTATTTTGTCTCGTCCATCTTCCGACGCTGTCTCCTTGAACAGAAACGTTAAGTAACATTTCTCTCTCGCCGTGCATACAGTCTGATGTGGGTATTTCCAGATTTAGTTTTGTATTCTCAGCACTTGGACTTTTTAATATATTATACGACAAACGTTTGCTTCCACGGGAAGAAAATAATATAAAGATAAATCCCATTGGCAGCGCCTCATGGGTGTAACAGTCTAACCTTTAACACATGGGGTGCAGCTCAGAACATAGGAGATGGAACAGTACAGGCAGAGCCAGTTCAACAAACCTGATTTTATTTTTAAGCAGCATATCTACCTACAACTGCCCCATTCTGTGGATGAGAAATGCCTGTCAAATTTTCTCTTACTAGTTGCCATTTTATCAATTTCCAAATATTCACCTCACGTTCCAGGCACTTTGCACTCCATATTCGTTCACTGACTAATAGAGCCCCTTTGCTTCTCTCCTTCTCGTCTTAAACCTATGTTGCTGTGGGTTTCACGGACACATCTTTGAAACTGAGATGACGATTATCTTCCTTACCATCGTTTCGCATTTTATATATTCCATCAGTTCGTTCATCAGCCTCAGGTGCTCGAGATAAAGAAATCCTGTTTTGTCTAAGCTCCCTTTATAGATAATGCAATCTTATGCAGGTAAAAAAAAAAACATACCAAAGAGCTGAAGACGGCCTTTCGGCCCATCGGATCAATTCCGCCATTTCATCATGAGCTGATCCAATCTCCCCTTAGTCCCATTCCCCTGCCTTCTCATCATAACCTTTTTATGCCCTGACTACTCAGACACCGATCAAACTCTGCCATAAAGACTCCAAATGACTTGGCCTCTACTGCCGCCCATGGCAACAAATTCTATATATTCACCACCGTCTGGCTAAAAACATCTCTGTTCCGAATGGGCGCCCTGCAATCCTCAAGTCATGTCCTCTCTTACTAGACTCCCCCACCATAGAAATCAACTTTGCCACATCCACTCTGTCCATGCCTTTCAACATTCAAGATGTTTCTATGAGGTGCCTCCTCATTCCTATAAACTCCAAGAAGTACAGTACAAGACAGTCAAACGTTCTTCATACGGTAAACCTCTTATTCCCGGAATCATTCCAGTGAACGTTTTCTGAACTCTCTCCAATGACAGCACACATCTTTTATTAAATTGGGAGCCCAAAACTGCACACAGTATTCCAAGTGAGGTCTTACCAGTGCCTTATAGAGTCTCAACATCACATCTCTGCTCCCTTACTCTATTCCTGTAGAAATGAATGCCAACATTGCATACGCCTTCTTTACCACCAACTCAACCTGGAGGTTAACCTTCAGGGAATCCTGCACGAGTACTCCCAAGTCCTGTTGCTTCTCAGAACTTTGAATTCTCTCTCCATTTAAATAATAGTCTGCCCGTTTATTTCTTCTACCAAAGTGCATGACCGTACATTTTCCGGAATTGTAATTCATTTGCCACTTCTTTGCCCATTCCCCCAATCTATTCAAATCTCTGCAAAATCTGTTTCCTCAGCACCTCTGGCCCCTCTACCTATCTTTGTCTCATCAGCAAACCTAGCCACAAAGGCATCTATTGCATAACCCAATTCGTTGATATACAACGTAAAACGAAGCGGCCCAGCAAAGACCCCTGTGAAACACCACTGGTAACCGGCAGACAACTAGAATGGGATCCCTTTATTCCCAATCTCTGTTTCCTGCCAATCAACCAAAGCTGTATCCACGTATCTAACTTTCCCGCAATTCCATGGGCTCTTAACTTTTTTAGCAGCCTCCTGTGCGGCACCTAGTCAAAGGTCTTCTGAAAATCCAAATACACAACAGTCACTGCATCCCCCTTGGCTAGCCGACTTGTAATTTCCTCAAAAAATTGCACTAGTTTGTCAGGCAGGATTTTCCTTCAAGGAAACCATGCTGAGTTCTGTTTATCTTGTCATATGCCTTCAGGTACTCTGTAACCTCATCCTTGAAAATCGACTCCAAAAACTTCCGATCCACCGATGTCAAGCTAACAGGTATAACATTTTCTTTTTGTTTCTTGCCCCCTTCTTAAATAGCGGAGTGACATTTGCAATCTTCCACTCCTCTGGAATCAGACCAGAATCTATCGACTTTTGAAAGATTATTACTAATGCCTCAGCAATCTCCACTGCTAGTTGCTTCAGAACACAAAAGTGCATTCCATCTGATCAGGTGATTTATTTACCCTTAAACTATTCAGCTTCTTGAGTACGTTCTTTGTCGTAATTGTGACTGCGCACATTTCTCTTCCCTGACACCCTTGAATGTCTGGCATATGGCTGATGTTTTCCGCAGTGACGACTGATGCAAAATACTCGTTCAGATCCTCTGCCATTTCTTTATCTCCCGTTACAATTTCTCCAGCATCATTTTCTATCGGTCCTATATATACTCTCATCTGTCTTTTACTTTTTATAAACTTGAAAAAAGCTTTTAGTATTCTTTTTGATATTATTTGCTAGCTTGTTTTCATAGTTCATGTTTTCCCTCTCAATGACCTTCTTAGTTTCATTTTGTAAGCTTTTAAAAGCTTCCCAATCATCTGTCTTCCCACTAATTTTTGTTTCCTAGTATGCCCTCTGCTTTGCTTTTACTTTGCTTTGACTTCTCTTGTCAGCCACGGGTGCATCCTTTTTTCCATTCGAATTTTTTTCTTCTTTGGAATATATCTGTCTTGCACCTTCCTCACTTCTCGCATAAACTCCAGCCTCTGCTGCTCTGCCGTCATTCCCGCTAGTGTCCCTTTCCAGTCAACTTTGGCCAGTTCGTCGCTCATGCCACTGTAATTTCCTTTACTCCACTGAAATACCGACACATCCGATTTCGTCTTCACAGTGTCACAGTGAACTCAATAGTGTTGATCACTGCCTAGTAAGGGGTACTTCACTTCCATCTCTCTAATATCCTCTGATTCATTGCACAATACCCAATTCAGTACAGTCGATCCCCTCGTGAACTCAGCAACAAGCTGATCTAAAAAGCCATCTCTTAGAAATTCTGCAAATTCTCCCTCCTGAGATCCAGTGCCGACATGATTTTCCCAATCTACTGGCATGCTAACATCCCCTACAATTATCATAAATCTGCCCTTCTGACAAGCCTTTTATATTTCCTGTTGCAATGTGTAGTCCACATCACTGCTGCTGTTTGGAGGCCTGTAAATAACTGCCATTCGGGTCCTTTTACCCCTGCGAATTCTTAGCTCAACCCATAAAGAATCTGTACCTTTCTTTCTGTCAATTATTTCTAATAATTTAATATAATTTCTTACCATTAAAACCCTTTCTATTACCCCCTTCTGTGCCATATCCAAAGCCTCACATCCTTCCTAAGAAACGACGATGAAAACAGTTTGCAGGATGCAAAGTGCGGTGGAGCAAACACTGTATATGGCTGCAACATTACTTGCCAACAATTATGCACAATTACACGAAGGATAACGGGATTTATATTGTACGCTTCCTTTAGCACCCTCAACACGAGGATCAAAACCTTGTCAGATGTTTTTTTGCGCTTTCGTGCCTCAATGCCACGGAGGGTCTTGTGTCTTGATTCTTTTTCGGGTCCTCCTTGGCATACAGGTCAAACGTAGAGGCCACACTGAGTGGTCCACCGGTCCTCAAGTTTCGGGTGTCCAGCTCAGAACTAACAACTCAGAATAGATAAAAAAAAATTCCCCATTTGAAGTGACACATTGTAGATGTAGTTGGTAATGTCTCTGGGAGACTCCGGGCTTTTGGAAAAAAAAACTTCGTTTCATCAAAATAAATGTAAAAAAATTAGAAGGGTCTGGGGATTAGAGGCGTGCAGATTAAGTTCTTTGGAATACATATTACCGAGGATCTCACGTGGTCTGTACATCACTGCTGGGTGGAGAATAATGCACATAGTGCGTCTTTTACCTCAAAGGGTTGAAGACGTTTGGTATGCGTCCCCAAATCAGGACTTTCTGCAAGGGCACAATTGAAGACAACCTGACTGAATACATCAATGTCTGTTATGGGAACTATCCATTCATGAATCGTCGGCCTCTGCAGGAGTGGTGTGGAAAACCCAGAGAATCTCTAGGTATAACTTAACCACTATTCAGGACATTTCCAGAGACCGGGTTGTAAAAAGGGCCAGAAAATTCACCGGATCCAAGCAACGGCAACAGCGGATTATTTCACCTGCCATCATCCGGCGAACGGTACCACAGCATAAATGCCAGCAGCAACAGGCTCCGGGACAGCTTCTTTCATCAGGCCATCAGTTTAATTCAGTCACGCTGGAACAATTGCGTTTAAGAAACATAGAATACATAAAGATCAATATCGGCCCTTCGGCCCACAATCTGCTCCGAACATATACCTACCTTAGAACTACCTAGGGTTTACCCATAGCATCTATATTTCTAAGCTCCATCTCCCCATGAAGAAGTCCTTCAAAAAGACCCTTATCGTTTACACCTCCACCACCGCCGCCGGTAGCCCATTGCACGCACTCAAAACTCACTGTGTAAACAAACTACTATTGACATCTCCTCTGTACCTACTTCCAAGAACCTTAAAGCTATGCCCTCTCCTGCTAACAATTTCCGCCCTGAGGAAAAGCCTCTCACTATCCACACGATCAATGCCTCTCATTACTTTGTACACCTCTATCAAGTCAAGTCTCATACTCCGTCGCTCCAGGGAGAAAAGGCCGAGTTCACTCAGTCTATTCTTATAAGGCAGGCTCCCCAATCCAGGCAACATCCTTTTAGATTTCCTCTGCACCATTTCTCTGGCTTCCACGTACTTCCTGTAGTGAGGCGCCCAGAATTGAGCACAGTACTCCAAGTTGGGTCTGACTAGGGTCCGATATAGCTGCAACATTACCTCTTGACTCTTAAACTCAGTCCCACGATTGATGAAGTCCTATGCACTGCGTGACCTCTTAACAACAGAGTCAACTTGCGTAGCAGCTTTGAGGGTCTTATGGACTCGGACCCCAAGATCCCTCTGATCCTGCACACTGCCAAGTGTCCTACCATATTCTGCCATTAGATTTGACCTACCAAAACGAACCACCTCACAAGTATGTGGTTTGACCTCCATCTGCCACTTCTCAGCCCAGTTTTTCATTCTATCAATGTCCCTTTGTAATCCCTGACAGCCCTCCACGCTATCCACAACACATGAAACCTTTATGTCATCAGCAATTTTACTAACCCATCCCTCCACTTTCTCATTCAGCTGATTGATAAAAATCACAAAGAGTAGGGGTAACAGAACAGATCCCTGAGGCACACAACTGGTCACCGGCCTCCAGGCAGAATATAACACGTCTGCAATCACACTTTGCCTTCTGTGAGCAAGCCAGTTCTGGATCCACAAGGTAATTTTACCTTGGATCTCATGCCTCCTTACATTCTCTGTAAGCCTTTCATGGGGTACCTTATGAAATCGCTTGCTTAACGGTTCTACATTCTTCAATGTGCTTTGTCACATCCTCAAAAAAATTAATCAGGTTCGTAAAGCACGACCTGCATTTGAAAGCGCCGTGCTGACTATTCCTAATCGTATTGTACCTCCTTTCTCCAAATGTTCAGAAATCCTGCCTCTCAGGAACTTCTCCATCAACTTACCAACCACTTAAGTAAGAATCACTGGCCAGTATTTTTCTGGGCTATCCCTGCTCCCTTTCCTGTTTCAGGGAACGGCATCCAAAACCCTCCAATCCGCCCGAACCTCTTAGCCCTCATTGATGTAGCAAACATCATTGCCAGAGGCTCAGAAGTCTCTTCCTTCGCTTTTCATAGTAGCCTGGGGTACATCCCGTCCAGTCCAGATGACTTATGCACTAATGATTTCCAAAAGTTCCAGCACATCAGCTTTCTTATTATCTACTGTTATGAGTGATGAACAGACTTGATGGAAAATGGGGTGTAGAGTTAACCATTCCACCCCCCCCCCCGAGAACTACGAACTATTGCTGTTGCTATGCTGCTACAGAGAGAGAGAGATGAAGCTCAGGCAAGAACATCTACTACAGATAAGAGGGAGAGAGAGACTTCTGATTTATTGTATTTTGATTATTCCTGGATTATTTACCTTTCACTACTTTACTTTGCTTGTTAACATTCCTCCGGAGACAGCAGGAGTAGCCTGACTTGATGGACACAGTAATTCAGAGTTGATGGATAGCTGAGACCCCGTGAGTAAGGACAAAATACAGGTCTGGGGAGACACCTTTCTCACACATCAGAGGGCACTGACTGAGTGGTGTGAACCCACAGGAAAGGTGGGGGTTTCGGAGCCCGAATCAGGAGATCGGCCAATAAAGCTCACAGTGTGACAGCAGGGCCGTTGGGGACTTCTGTGTGTGTCCACTCATACCAGAGTGACGAGTCCACTACAGAAGAACGGTCTAGCTGAAGGACAGAGGGGTCATAACTGAATGGCCACAACGACACGACGGGTGAAGAGAGCCACAGAAGGTTTGCCTGCTGCAGCTGCCTAATCTCTCTCTCTCTCTCTCTCTCTCTCTCTCTCTCTCTCTCTCTCTCTCTCTCTCTCTCTCTCTCTCTCTCTCTCTCTCTCTCTCTCTCTCCCCCCCCCCCTCTCTCCAACGATTACAACACAACAACCATAACTACCTCAGCACGCATGGACTGAACTGAACTTTATACTCTTCTATGACAATTCATTTATCCCAAGACATCGATAGAGCTTGTTTATTATTGCTTATTATTATTCCTACACTTTTAGGTTTATTACTGCTAACTTGTTTTATATTTGCATATTTTTTTATTTGCAGTTTTTGATACTGTATTGTGTAGTTTACTAATAAACACCTTTAGTTTTGGTAGCATCAGACTCCAACGGATACTTCTATCTCTGCTGTTCTGACGCCCAGTTACGGGGTACGTAACACTACATTCTCAAGCTTTTCAGTCCACTGCAAGTCATCGTTACAATTGCCAAGATCCTTTTCCATAGTGAATACTGAAGCAAAGTATTCATTAAATACCTCCTTATTTCCTCCGGTTCCACACACACTTTTCCATTGTCACATTTGATTGGTCCTATTCTCTCACGTCTTTTCTTTTTGTTGTTCACATACGTAGAATACCATGGGGTTTTTGTTAATCTTGTGCGTCAAGGTCTTCTCAGGGCCCCTACTAGCTCTCCTAACTTCATTCTTAATCTCCTTACTGCTATCCGTATATTCTTCCAGAATACAATCATTACCCCGTATTTTGAAGGTTTTGTAAGCTCTTCTTTTCGTCTTGGCTTGATTTACAACAACCTTTGTGCACCACAGATTTTGTACACTACCGTCCTTTCCGTGTCTCATTAGAACGTTCCTACTCAAAACCCCCGGCAAGTATCCCCTGACACAGGCATATTCACGAGCGCAATTGCCGAATCTGCTGCGATGTCGAAACGTGGTTTTGACAGTCACGTCTAATAATCTCAATACCTGTCCGCATGATCCCTGTCCGGACCGGGAAAGCCTGCAGCCTGCATTTCCATCCCAAACTCTGAGCTGGGGTCTTCCTGGTGTGTGGATTACAGAGGCATCTTCAGAGTTTTCCTGTCGGAGGTCACCGATTTCTGCCAATCCACAGAAACAGAGTCTAAGCTTTATTTAGTTTTAATTGTCAGGCTTTTAAAAGTCAGGCTTCTGTGATTTGACTCTGGTAAGCAACAGTGCATAAGACAAGTAGACTGACAGCGCTGCTGGTTTGTCGGGACCAGTTTCTGCTCAGTCACCCAATGTTGTGATTTACCACAGCACACAAACCGCCTTTACCTCATCACGCCTGAAACAAGATGTATCCGCGAGTAAGCCAGCAGACCCATAAACCATCCCAGCCCTCAGATCTGTGTTTCGGTGTTCCTGCTGTGAGTCTCGATATCGACCATCCCAGTCCTTACCTGGAGTGGATCTGATGAAACGGGATCTTTCACTGAGCATCCATTGATCCTCTTTGGGAGTCACTAATCCTTGGTTGATCGGTTCGCTTCCAAACAGATCTCAAGTGAAACTTTTACCTAGTCCTAGATTATCTGACGGATGGTCTGACGGAACATGGAGTTAAATGTGCAGAAAAAATAAGTAAATTGAGGAAGGACAACAAAATTCAAGGGGCGTATTGCTCGATGGGAGTTCGCGGAGCTGGGTTAAGCACAATAGGCAGCGATTTAAACAGAGAGAGGAGAAATGAGCTAAAAGCTCTGTATCTGAATGCACGAAGTGGCAGAAATAAGGCGGCTGAGCTTGAAGCTCAGGTGCGAATGGGTAACTATGATGTTGCTGGGATAACGGAGACATGGCTGCAGGGAGATCAGGCCTGGGAAATGAATGTACAACGGTATACGTGCTATCGCACGGACAGTAATGTGGGCAGAGGGGGTGGGGAGGCCCTGTTGGTGAGGAATGACATTCAGTCCATGGCAAGGGGGGGACATATGATCAGGAGAAGTAGTGTCTGTGTGGATAGAAATGAGGAATAGTAAGAGCTAAAAGACCCTAATGGGTGTTGTCTACAGGCCCCCTAACAGTAGCATGGATATTGGGTGCAAGTTGAATAGGGAGTTAACATTGGCATGTGGCAAAGTTAATGTCGCAGAGGTTATGGGGGATTTCAACATGCAGGTGAACTGGGAGAATCAGGTTGGTGCTGGACCCCAGGATAGGGAGTTTGTAGAGTGCCTACAGGATGCATTCTTGGAACAGCTTGTACGAAAGCCGACTATGGACAAGGCTATTCTGTATTTTGTGTAGTGTAATGAACAGGATTTGATAAGCGACCTTGAAGTAAAGGAGCCATTAGGAGGTAGTGACCATAATATGATAAGATTTTATCTGCAATTTGAGAAGGATAAGGGCAGATCGGAGGCGTCAGTGTTGCAGTTGAACAAAGGAGACTATGGATCCATGAGGGAGGAGCTGGCCAAAGTTAAGTGGACGGATCTCCTTGCAGAAAAGACAGTGGAACAGCAATGGTAGGTATTCTTGGGAATAATTTACAAGGTGGAAAATCAGTTCATCCCCCAGGGAAGGAAGGATTCAAAGGGGGGACAGTGGCCACACTGGTTGAGAAAGGAAGTCAGAGATTGCATAGCATTAAAAAAAAAGAAATATGACAGAGCTAAGGTCAGTGGGAAGTCAGATGGTTGGGAAATTTTTAAGGAACAACAGAACTTAACTGAAAAGGCAATACGGGGAGAAAAAAAAAACTGAGGTACGAACGCAAGCTAGCCAGGAATATAAAGGAGGATAGCAAAAGCTTTTTTTTTAGGTATGTGAAGAGAAGTAAGATAGGTAAGAACAATGTTGGGCCCTTGAAGAATGAATTGGTGGAAATTGTTATGGGAAACAGAGAAATGGCAGAAGAATTTAACAAGTACTTTAGATCTGTCTTCATTAGGGAAGACACATGCAATCTCCCAAATGTATGGAAGGGCCAAGGACATAGGGTAACAGAGGAAATGAAACAGATTGACATTAGGAAGGTAACGGTGATGAGTAGACTGATGGGACAGAAGGCTAACAAATCCGCAGGTCCAGGTGGTCTGCATCCTAGGGTACTAAAGGAGGTGGCTCTGGAAATTGCGGATGCATTGGTAATCATTTTCCAATGTTCCTTAGATTCAGGATCAGTTCCTGAGGATTGGAGAATGGCTAATGTTATCCCACTTTTTAAGAAAGGAGGGAGGGAGAAAACAGAGAACTATCGTCCTGTCAGCCTAACTTCAGTAGTGGGGAAGATGCTAGAGTCCATTATTAAAGATGAAATAGTGGCATGTCTGGATAGAAGTGGTCGGATTGGGCCGAGCCAGCATGGATTTACGAAGGGCAAATCATGCTTGACTAATCTATTGTAGTTTTTCGAGGATGTAACCAGGACGTTAGACAAGGGAGATCCTATGGATGTAGTGTACATAGATTTTCAGAAGGCATTTGATAAGGTCCCACATAGGAGTTTGGTGGGTAAAATCAGAGCTCGTGGCATTGGGGGGAAGATATTGACATGGATAGAAAACTGGTTGGCAGATTGAAAGCAAAGTGTAGCGGTGAATGGGTGTTTCTCGGAATGGCAGGTGGTGACTAGTGGGGTGCCACAGGACTCGGTATTGGGACGACAGCTGTTTACGATTTACATCAACGATTTAGATTAAGGCATTGAGAATAACATCAACAGGTTTGCTGATGATACTAAGCTGGGTGGCAGTGTGACATGTGATGAGGATGTTAGGAGAATTCAGGGTGACTTGGATAGGCCGGGTGAGTGGGCAGATACTTGGCAGATGACGTTTAATGTGAATAAGTATGAGGCTATCCACTTCGTGAGTAAGAACAGGAAGGCAGATTATTATGTGAACGGTGTAGAGTTAGGTAAGGGAGAAATACAAAGAGATCTAGGAGTCCTTGTTCATCAGTCACTGAAGGTGAATGAGCAAGTGCAGTAGGCTGTGAAGAAGGCTGATAGAATGTTGGCCTTTATTACAAAGGGAATTGAGTACAAGAGCAAGGGAATCCTTTTGCATTTGTACAGGGCCCTGGTGAGACCACACCTGGAGTATTCTGTACAATTTTGGTCTCCAGGGTTAAGGAAGAACTTCCTGGCTGTAGAGGAATTGCAGCGTAGATTCACAAGGTTAATTCCTGGGATGTCCAGACTGTCTTAAGCAGAGAGGTTAGAGAGACTGGGCTTGTACACGCTGGAATTAAGGAGATTGAGAGTGCATCTGATTACAACATATAAGATTATGAAGGGTTTGGACAAGATAAAGGCAGGAAATATGTTCCAGTTGCTGGGAGTGTCCAGTACCAGAGGGCATGGTTTAAGAATAAGGGGTAGATCATTTAGGAGAGAGTTAAGGAAAAACTTTTTCTCCCAGAGGGTTGTGGGGGTGTGGAATGCACTGCCTCAGAAGGTAGTGGAGGCCAATTCTCTGGATGCTTTCACGAAAGAGCTAGATAGGTATCTTATGGACAGGGGGATCAAGGCATATAGGGACAAGGCAGGAACGTGGTATTGATAGTAGATGATCAGCCATGATCTCAGAATGGCGCTGCAGGCTCGAAAGGCCGAATGGTCTACTTCTGCACCTATTGTCTATTGTCTATCGTCTATTGTCTATTATCCACTCGGAGTCTGATTGATTTGTCCGAGTGTAAAGGCTGGCGTAA